>NC_045541.1:71629147-71945813 GCF_009769535.1 Thamnophis elegans | reverse complement strand
TTCGTAAGCCACAGCCTTTCTCTTTTTTTGGGCTGTGGAAAGAGATTAGACCCAGCCGGAGCGGAGCTTTTTATCTCCAGCCAGTTCTTCTCAGCTGCCTTTTTTTTTCTAGGCAGCCCTAGACAGGCTAGCCCCCCCCAGGACAAAACAAAGTTTTTTCAAGCTAGAATTGATACGGGCGGGTCCCACACCTGTGAGATTTATGCTTTTATTACTATCTTAAATACCAGCACCATTTGTCTTAGAGACTTCTTTGTTCTTTGTCTAAATGGACTTCAAAATGGCGATTTCTCTCCGTGGATGATTGATACTGGATGTACTTAGCCGGTTTTATCTTCCTGCAGACCGCTCCTTAACAAAATAAACTCTTCTTCTTTGGAAATAGAGGGGAGCGAAGCGCTGCTTACTTGTTTATTTATTATGGCACCCAGGTCAAAGAAGCGTCTTGCTACAAATGTGTCTAAAGAATTTAAAGAATCTTTACTGGAAACACAGCCTTTGTCTCCTATGCCCTCTACTGGAGAATTTTTAACACAGGAATATTTCTTTAAAATGTTTAATGCCTTTAAACAAGAAATTAATGATTTTGTATTGGAATTATATGATGATTTAAAGTCTAAAGTTAATCAGATGAAGGCGAATACGTTTGCAGCCGTGTCTGCCCTGTCAGACTACTCTGCTGAAATAGAGAACAAATTGGAAAGTCTGGAGAAGGCTAATTTTAATTTGACTACCAATATTCAAATTTTACAACAAAAATTAGAGACACTGAACAACAGCTTATGATGATAAATTTTAATAGGAAGGCATTTGCAATAAGAGTCAGAGGATTCCGTGAAAAGGAGCAAGAGAATTTGAAACAGACCTTTGCTGAAGCCTTCAGCCATGCGCTGGGAAGCCCGGGACTTAACTTTGATTGGCAGATTCGGAAAATCTATCGCCAGAACTCATTGATAGCGGAACAGCGACAGCTCCCGAGGGACATAATTATACATTTCTCTACAAAAGAATCTAGAAATGCGATTGTACAAAAGTATTATAATAACAGTCTCCGAGTTGACGGCCAGGACCTGATTGTTTTCAAAGATATTCCTTTTCAGATGCTGAAAGCAAGAAGGGACTACACCTTTTTAACTAAGGAGCTTAGGAGCCAACAGATTCGATACAGATGGGAGGCCCCTGCCGGTATCACGGTTACATTTGAGAATCAAAGATTTCGTCTTAACTCTGTTTCGGAGGCTCAAGATTTCTATTGTAGGACTCTGAAGGCGGGGACTTCCGTGACGCGCTTGAGAGAGGAGAGACAAGCGGAAGGAGAAGGCAAATGGCAGGCCATGTGGTTGCAAGATGGAGGGGGTAGCCCTTCCTCCCTCAGAGAAGCAGAAAAATGGAGATCGAGAATTTAGACATTTACAATGCTGCTAAAGTTGAGGACTGAATGGGGGTTTTGAGACCCCTCTCCGGTAGAAAAAGCGGACTAATTTTTATCAGAAGGGGAAGCTGGGTGAAACTACTCTGAGCTAGATTTTAAATTATCGTTAGCATAAATTGATAGTGGTAAACATTAGACAAGCAGGGATGAGGGTAAAATTTACGTTGTTTAAAGCTTATTAGAACAGAAAGCTGGTTGGGATTATCTTAAGATAAGTGTAAAAAGAATGTGGAATGATTTATGTTGTTTAAACTTTGTTAGAAGGGACTATTTTAAAATAGAAGGTTAACTGACTCTGCTGAAAGTATTATTTGAATATGTGGAATGATCCATACTATTTACCTTTTATTTGAAGGGAAAGTTGGTTGAAATCGCCTCTGAGTTACATTTTAAACAAATGTTAGTATAAATTTGATAGTGGTAAATACCAGACAAGTAAGGGATGAGGGTAAAATGCATGTGGAATGAACTACGTATTTAAATCCTATTAGAAGAGGAATTCGGTTGGAATTACCTTAAGATAGAAATGATTTCTGTGTAAAGTAATATTGATCTACGCTGCTTGATCCATGCTATTTAACTTTTATTTGAAGGGAAAGTTGGTTGAAATCGCTCTGAGTTACATTTCAAACACAATGCTAGTATAAATTTGATAGTGGTAAATATCAGACAAGTAGGGATGAGGGTAAAATGCATGTGGAATGAACTACGGTATTTAAATCCTATTAGAAGAGGAAGTCGGTTGGAATATCTCTTAAGATAGAAATTATTCTGTGTAAAGTAATATTTGATATATGCTGCTTATTTACTAAGGAAGGGGAAGCTTGGCTAGATTATTTTGAACTACTGTTTGAAAAGGGGGTTAAGAAAGATCATTTACGCTGTTTAAATTTTACTAGAAGGGAAAGTTTGATTACTCGTCTGTAAAGTTATATTTGAATATATGGCATGAACCACGTAGCTTAAATCTTATCGGAAGGGATCATGAGGTTTAGGAAGAGGAACGGGAGAGGTCTACAGAAGGTTGGGGTTAAATAGCAAAGAAGTAAGAGACGAGAATAAAATATAGATAGAATGACTTTATACTATTTAAGCAAGATAAAGATGGGGGGCTGAGATCAACACAAAGAGTGGTTTCTTTTCTCTTTTTCTTCTTTTTTCTTTTTTCTTTTTTTTTTCTCTCTTCTTTTTTTTTCTGTTTTTCTTCTTTTGACATATTACTTTTATTTTTAATCCATATGTATACAAGATATTTTAGACAGAGGTAGTGCCAGGTGTGGGCCCTGGGAAGTCGGGAGGATTGGGGATGGGGATTTGTGGGGGTGGGTGGGGGGTGTTAAAATAGTCTTAATAAGAATAAGAATGTACTTATATACGGTGGTTTTTTTCTTTTTCTTTTTTTTCTTTCTTGGTTCATTTTACTTTTATCAGATCAAACAACACTCGAATAAAGGCATACACCGAGGGAGGGAGGTAGAGGGAAAGAAGAGGGGGAGTAAGGAAGGAGTAAGGGGAATGTAAGGAGGGTGTCTGGGGAGCAAGGGGAGAAAGGTTTGTGGGGAAAGGGAAGTAGGAGGGGAGTTGTTAGAGGGAGAAAGGAAAGTTGGAGGGGGTAGATGGGGTGTATGGAGGATGGAAGGGTTAGGTGGGGTTGTGAATGATGAGTTGTGTTTCCTTTTTATTTGTTCGTTTTATTCCCTTTTTTTTTTTCTTTTCTTATAGTAAATACCCTGTATATAAGTGATTGTAAATGGAATGTGAAAAATGAATAAAATATATTTAAGAACTAAACAAACTTCACTTTGTTTACCACAGCTTGCAGATGCCCCAGTGCATATTATCTTGGGAATGGAGAGTGAAGAGAAGTTAGGAACCATCTTTTCCTTATTGCCATCTGATCAATTGCCATCCATATCAATTAATGGCAAGAGCCGAGGTGGCGCAGTGGTTAAATGCAGCACTGCAGGCTACTGCTAGATCAGCAGTTCAGCGGTTCAAATCTCACCGGCTCAGGGTTGACTCAGCCTTCCATCCTTCCGAGGTGGGTAAAATGAGGACCCAGATTGTTGGGGGCAATATGCTGACTCTCTGTAAACCGCTTAGAGAGGGCTGAAAGCCCTATGAAGCGGTATATAAGTTCTACTGCTATTGCTACTGAAAAAGTTCACTTCTGGTCTTCTTAACATTGCTTCTGCCTACTCCAAACTTTGATTCTCCCAGTGGATATTGAAATGGAGCAAGGCAAGTCCAAAATTCCATTTTAGAAATAAAGTTTTGGAAAAAATGTAGGATTTTTGTCTCCCAAGAACAGTAGTGGAAACATTCAGAATTAATTAGATAACCAGGCTTATACGAATATAGAAATCAACATGGTCCTCTTTATACCACTTTATAATGCCTTGGTAAGACCACACTTGGAATACTGCATTCAGTTTTGGTCGCCACGATGTAGAAAGATGTGGAGACTCTAGAAAGAGTGCAGAGAAGAGCAACAAAGATGATTAGGGGACTAAAACATATGAGAACGGTTGCAGGAACTGGGTATGTCTAATTTAATGAAAAGAAGGACTAGGGGAGACATGATAGCAGTGTTCCAATATCTCAGGGGTTGCAACAAAGAAGAGGGAGTCAAACTATTCTCCAAGGCACCTGAGGGTAGAACAAGAAGCAATGGGTGGAAACTAATCAAGGAGAGAAGCAACTTAGAACCAAGGAGAAATTTCTTGACAGATAGAACAATTAATGAGTGGAACAGCTTGCCTCCAGAAGTTGTGAATGCCCCAACACTGGAAGTCTTTAAGAAGATGTGGATAGCCATTTGTCTGAAACGGTATAGGATTTGCTGCCTAGGCAGGGAGTTAGACTAGAAGACCTCCAAGGTCCCTTCCAACTCTGCTATTGTATTGTATTGTATTGTATTGTATTGTATTGTATTGTATTGTATTGTATTGTATTGTATTGTATTGTATTGTATTGTATTATTTCAGAAATTAGATGGATGAGAATAAAGTATTACTACAATTCAGGTTTATGGTTCATTTTTTGCTTACACTGATGCAACATTATCTTTTGCACTTTGTAAATTCTGCTACAGAGAAATTTTGAGAGAGAGAGTGTGTGTGTGTATGTGTGTGTGTGTGTGTGTGTGTGTGTGAGAGAGAGAGAGAGAGGAGAGAGAGAGAGAGAGAAACTATATATAAATGTATATGCAATACATCTTATGAGAACAGTATGTCCTATAAAGATTATGCCTCAGTTAGTGATATTGCCAGAAACCATGATTAACCGGTTTAGAAGAAAAAAACTGCATAGATTGTAATGCACTGTTTGAGAAACCTATACAGTACATATGAAAATTTACAGAGTGGTGAAGAAGAGTCATTGCTTATCTCTTGCTCTTAGACAACCTTGTTGAGAAGGAAATTGACAGGCCACATGATATGCCATTAGCTCTAACTGCCATTTTTATATAGCAGAATGGTAATGTCATAACAAAAGGAAGATAGCAGCTACTTCAAGCATTTAAGAAAATGGATGGTTGTTATATGAAAAATTATACCACAAAAAAATTCTTATTTCTGTTTTTGAGAGAAAAGACCAATATGGCTACAGTATAGGTATGTTCTATAGTGACTATAATACACTGGGTGATGCCATCTATCTGAGAATTGATATAAGTTATCACAAAAATAGATTTTCATCTCTGATACCAAGAAGTAGCCAGGGTAACATCAGCCTTTAAAAGGGTTCCTGAAGGAACTAGAAGGTTACAGAGGTTAGCATAAGATTTTTGATAGATAAGCAATCAATGTTGAACTTTCAGATTATTGGGCCTTTTCTAACATTTAAAGCCCCAAGAAAAGTTTTTCAAATAATCAAAGTAAATGCTCAAAGGACTGAGTTTCTTTGCTAGGTGTTCTTTTATTTCTTTTAAAGGGATTGTAAATGATTTGATTCTTATATAGAAACGTAATCATCTCAGAAGACATAGGCAGCATTATTCTTATATCCCTTTTTTAAATTAACTTTATGTGATTCATTTAGTTCCTTTGAGTAGTTTACTGGAAAACTAATATCATAGACTAAAAAAATAAAGCCAAGATGAATTATAACATCAATTAAGAAGCTATCCAAAGAGAGATGTTTTCAAGACTTTTGAAAGCAATCAAAGATTAGAACCTGAACTGTGCTGGGAGAATTTCAGGAAAAAACTGGAGCACCTACAAGGTTTAATCCCAACCTGGCACGAGACATGCTTGCAGAAATTGTTGGCAAGAGCTATCCGATGACCTCAACATGCAGGGAATGGCATTTTCTCACACAGATCAGATCCAAGCTTTATGAAGCTTTAAAATAACAACCAGCACTGTGAACCTTTCTAATCTTTCTAATCTAATCTTCAATAAAGAATAGTTTGATCTCTTTCGAAGAGTTCAACTTGACTGCTGTATTCCAATAGATGTTCCGAGAGATGCTTCTAGTGTAAATTCATAGACAGCTGTATAGAAATGCAGTATGAAATCAAACGGACAAGGGCATGCAAGGTTTGAGGAGCAAGTTTCTTCATAGAAGGTTGCAATTGGTTCTTTGGCCCCATCCTGAAGGTGCTCCTGACTGTCGCTTTAACCTATGAAGCCGTGCAAATGTCTGGTTTCAGAAGCATCCTGAAACTGCAGAGATCTACTGCTAGATCGGAATATACTGGTACCGACTTCTGGAATAGTCATTACTCACAATGGGAACTTCAAATTTGTCTGGATTCAGCCTCAATTTGTTATCCCTCATCCAACATGTTCTCCTCTGCAAGCAGAGAAACCATTAGTACCTGGAGATATTACAAAGAAATAGATTTGGAATCATCGGCATAGGAATGACTCCCAATTTCTAATCTCCTGAAAATATCTCCCCCACCCCACCCCACCTCCATGTACTGGAGACAGAACTCCATGTACTGGAGACAGAATGGAGCCTTAGAAGAGTTCATCAAAAAAAAATCCCTTTCTCTTTGCATTGACAACCAGGGAGCAATATGTGACCAATCCTTTTTGAGACTCATCAGAAATAAGTTGTTGTTGTTAGTTGCAGAGTCATCTCTGACTTCTGTCATCACAACTCCATGGACAACATTCTTCCAGGCCTTCCTGTCCTCTGCCATCCTCTGGAGTTCATTTAAGCTCATACCTATTGCTTTGGTGACTCCATCCAACCACCTCATTCTCTGTCATCCCCTTCTTCTTTTGCCCTCAATCTTTCCCAGCATTAGGCTCTTCTCCAGTGAGTCCTTCCTTTTCATTAGGTGGCCAAAGTATTTGAGTTTCATCTTCAGGATCTGGCGTTCTAAGGAGCAATCAGGGTTGATCTCCTTTAGGACTTACTGGTTTAATCACCTTGCAATCCAAGGGACTCAAAGGAGTCTTCTCCAGCACCATAGTTCAAAGGCCTCAATTCTTTGGTGCTCAGCCTTTCTTATGGTCCAATTTTCACAGCCATACATTGCAACTGGGGAAACTATACCCTTGACTATACACACTTTTGTTGGTAGGGTGATGTCTCTGCTTTTTAGTATGCTGTCTAGATTCACTATAGCTTTCCTCCCCAGGAGCAACAACTTTAAATTCCTTGGCTGCAGTCTCCATCTGTGGTGATCTTGGAGCCCAGGAAAATAAAATTTGTCACTACCTTAATTTCTTCCCCATCTATTTCCCAGAATTAAGAGAGCTGGATCCCATTATCTTAGGTTTCAAGCCAACTTTTTCACTCTCCTTCACTCGCATCAAGAGGCTCATTAGTTCCTCTTCGCTTTCTGCCATTAGAGTTGTTAGATATTGAGACCTAAGCAATAAGCTTCACCAAGGTCCTCCATTCCATTAGGTGGCCAAAGTATTTGGCCACCTAGTGGCCAGTGGGAAAATACTTTAAGCTGCTTGGCTGAGCTGTCTGACAGCTCTCTATATAAGACAGGCCAGTGCTGGATCTGTACATAGTTACTGAATAAAGAGCTGCTATTACTGAAGCCCGAGTTCTGTCTCTTCCGTTCACTGGATCTAACAAGAGTGGTATCATCTGCATATCTGAGGTTCTTGATATTTCTCCCGGCAATCTTAATTCCAACTTTTGATTCATCTAGCCCTGCCTTTCTCATGATATGCTCTGCATATAAGTTAAATAGGCAGGGCAAATATCTTCCCTACCCCACACCCAGAACTCCATATACTGGAAACAGAATGGAGCCTTAGAAGACTTTATTTAAAAAATTCCTTTCTCTTTGCACTGACCACCAGGGGGCAATATGTGTCCAATTCTTTTTAAGAATTATCAGAAACAAGTAGCTAAATATTATTCTGTGGTCTTCAAACCTTCTATCAGGAATTCAACTTAGAGATGGCTAACCTTTTTCTCCTCGTGTGCTGAAATCGTGCATGCCCACACCCATAATGCAATGCATACCGCATCCCTGTGCATATGTGTATGACTCCCTGTACTCCCCACACACATGTGTGCGAGCCTCCCTATGCTAAGGTGACCGGATATTCAGATTGGTAAAGAGGGACACCTTTGACCGGGGGGGGGGGGGGTTGATTAAAAAATTTATACGGAGCAACAAACATTTTCATACAATGCAAAAATAGTATTGTAATATTTTTTTTATTCAACATAACTACAATTTACAAATATAAATGTAACTGTTGCCAAACATCAAAACTTTGATCACGTGACCATGAGGATGCTGCAATGGTCGCTAAGTGTGAAAATGGTCGCTAAGTGTGAAAATGGTCATCAGTCACTTTTTTCAATGCCATTGTAACTTTGGTCACTAAGCCCATTATACCACCTTTCTTGCCACAGTTCTTAAGTGAATAACTGCAGCTGATAAGTTAGTAACATAAGTGAATCACACTGGATGCAGAAAAAGAGCAGTCAAAATGTGTGTGTGTGGTGTGTGTGTACGATTTTTACCAGTAACAAAAGGCTAGCAGCTAGCAGGGTTTTTTATTTGCAGCTGTTAAGTGCTCGGTTACAGCAATTACGAGATCTCAGGAGGAATGGGGGGAACCTGGGGAGGGGGCGTTGGGGGAGGGGGGATCAGAGATCACAAGATAGGAAAGGGACAGATTAAAAATAAGAGGGGATCGTATGCCCCCACCCACCCACTCCCAACCCCATCCGACAGAAGGAGACGAGAGAAGAGCAGCGGAGAGAAGGAAATCTCCTCCATCCCCCCCTCTTCCAAATTATACACACAGACACTGCCCTCCCCATCCTGCAGCCCCAATTCCAGCCGCACCAATTCAAGCTCCCAGATCTCTCTCTCTTTTTTTTCTCCACTCACCCCCCCTCTACCAAACAAACGAGCAAAGGAAATATAAGAAAAGCAACTTTTTTTAAATAAAGAAATAAATAAATGAAATCCAAGGCACAGGAGGAAAATCCGCTTTCCCTAATTCCCACTCCCCCCCATCCCACCTCCTGATCCATTTGGGGTGGATTTCTTTATTTGCAATAAATCCTGGGTTTCCCCCCTTTTTTTAAAGGAAGGAAATGACAGATCTTCTCCCACCCCCTCCCGCCCTCCCCCCTCACCAAAAGGAGACTGGAGAAAAGCAATCAGATCAAAAGGAAGGGAGATATGATCCTGTTTGGAAGAGCAGGAGGGGAGGGAGGGCTGCGAGCAAGCCAGGCAGAAGGAGGGAAACCACTGCCCTCTAAAGGCCACATCGGGAACGACACTTCAGAGAAATAAAAACTTTTTTAACAGTGTCCTTTTTAAATCGGGACTTTTTGAACACACAGCAGGACACGGAACAAATTTTGAAAAAATCGTGACTGTCCCGTCAAAAGCGGGATGTCTGGTCACCTTATCATATGCCTCATTTTGGGCCTAGCAGACTTCCCTGAAGCCTCCTGGGGGGGGGGGGGAAACAGACTATGGAGGGGGAGCTCCACATCCCCCTGCAGCTTGTTTTGGGCCTAGCATGTCTCACTGAACCTGTTCTAGTCTTTTTAATTTTCTTGCCAAGATTTTCAGAGGTGGTTTGCCTTTGCTTTCTTCCTAGGACTGAGAGGGAGGGACTGGCGCAAGGTCACTCAGCTGGCTTATGTTTATCATGGACTCCAGCTTTCTAGCCTAATACATAACCACTACACCAAACTGGCTCTTTTGCATACTTTGGCACTTATTTCCCTTTTGCTGTGTCCTATGTCTCAACTTTTGAATTTTGGGGATCAATTTACTAAATCTGGGTGAATTCAATACACTGGCAATCCAGACAGCCTTTCACATGGAAGGTAAGGCTGGGAATGCCACTGGTCCAACTTCTACAACTAACTTCCACCCCTTTTGCTGGGTCTCCTGCTCTTCAACCAGGCATTAGTACACTGTCCTCAGCATGGGGTGAATCAGAGGTGATATTCAGCGGGTTCTGACCAGTTCTGGAGAATCAGTAATACCTCCTCTGACTGACCCTGCCCCCATCTATTCTGTGCCTCCTGAGTCCCAGCTGATTGGGAGGAAATGGGGATTTTGCAGTAGCCTTCTGGAGTGGGAGGAATGGATATTTTACAGTATTCTTCCCCTGCCATGCCCACCAAGCCACACCCACCAAGCCACACCACACCTACAAAGCCACACCCACAGAACCGGTAGTAAAACATTTTGAATCCCACCACTGGGGTGAATGCACCCTGGCATAGAATTTTTTTTGCTGAAACAAGGAGGGAGGAGGTCAGAATTCATCCCCACAATCAGGGAACTCCAATTAGCCTCTGGGGGCTGAGCACATACAATAGCCAGGGTGTCAAATGTTTCAGAACACCCAACAGCTGAAGGGCCAAACATTAGATTAACGAGTAAATACACATTGTAGGAGGACTTCTTGGTTCCAATTCTCCAGATCATCCAACTTTTGTAAGGGCAGATGTGCTTTAGTTGTCTATCATAAAAGTCTCTGTGTAGTAATGTCATTTGTGAACCTGAGTCAAGGAAAAACCCTTTTGCCACTTCAATCTTACTTCTTGACCTTGGCATTCTCATGCAATTGCTTCTATAATGCCCCTCACCTCCACAATTATAGCAAATCACTGGCCTCTATAACCTTTCTGCTGGGGCAATGGGAGATTCTTCTTCTTGTCACCCTCCGTCCTGAGGGTAGGGCAAACTCTTGCTGTCAGCAAAGTCATCATTTCCATCATCTAAGAATTTTGAGCCTTCAGAGTGGCAATGTCTGCATTAACCTCCACAGCATTCACCCCCACCCCCAACACTTAGTGATAATTCTGATGATCAGTTGGCCATAGCTCTTTTGGCATTCCCATGACGTCTTCTTCTCTCACCATTTTAATGAGTTCAGGATACTGTAAGGAGCCCCCCTTTCTAAGGTCTTTAACTTGATCCAGACTGGGTTCATATGTAAGGTGCCTTGCAAGATCTGCTTCATCCTGGCCTGATCATCTTTGCATTCTTTTCTTCAGCATAATCTGATAAAATAATTTCTTTAGATACCTGATGTACCCAGGTAGACGTCAATCACCTCATTGGTATATATGTTTTCGCAATGGTAAATTAGGACAGAAACGTTCTCTTCTTGTAACATGTTGAGGTCAAAAGCTGAATATAACCCTGACTAAATTTAAATTTCTGATGGCTTCTACAGTGAGACCCTTCAGGCTCTCAGTGATCTGTGGTTTCTTTTGAGCCCTCTGGAACATCCCATTCTTTCACTGCTTGCATGGATTGTTCCATCCAGGTTCCATACTCCTCTTCCCTAGCTGGTATAGGCTGTGCCCCAGAGAAAATTCTCAACTTTCTGTAACTCCCCCCCCCCAAAAAATGACTGGTGATAGCCTGAGTACACCATGGTCATAAAGTTGAGGCAGATGTTTCTGGGGAGCTGAGTTCATGTCAAAGGGCATGACCTAGTTCATGCTCCCTGAGGGGGGGGGGGGAATTGGGTGAATTACATCCTCTGACATGTAGTTGATAACCTCCATTAGCTGAAGGCTCCTGTCAAGAAAAGGCTGGGATTTTTCCTCTCCACTCTAACAGTGCAAAAGAGTGAGAGGGGTCTGATCCATTTTCATATGCAGTATGACCAATTACTGATCTGGAAACAGCACCATCACTGCTTGGAGAATCTGTTCTCCTGTCCAGGCATCCCTAGGGATTCAATCACTACACTTGATTCCTCCTGGCCATTTTGTTTTAATACCATTAGTAACAGTGAAATGGAGGAGTCCATTTTGCTTATCTGACTCATTTCTTGAGTGTGGTCATCACTCTTGGAAAGGGGTAGAAATAATCCTGGGCTTGTAGTGCTTCCCCTAAGGGTCACTGGCAATCGGGTCCTTCTATCCCTTCACAGTAATGAGCCTGATTTGGCCTAGGTACACAGACACTCCTTGGAGGACCTTATCAGCCTTAATAAAAATAATGCCCATTAAAATAAAATCAATTAAGCAACACAAAAAATATTAAACATTTAAACCTTATAATAAGCATTATTACTCAAGTTAAAAGTGTCCCAGAGATTGTCCTTTTTGGTCCTTCACCCATCCTGGTGCCTCATAAACGTGTTCTCTGCAGGCAGGTTCATTGTGAGAACTATCAAGTCTATTTCTCATGACAGCTAGCATACAGTCTACAGCAGAAGTGGGTTTCGACCAGTACGGACTGGTACAGCCACAGCCACTAGAGGAAAATGCCGTATCTTTCATACTGTTGCAATGGCAGCATGGCCATGCTCCCATACTGGTATGGTCCCTGGCCTGTCCCCGCTTCATCCCTTCACCCGCTCTCTCTCCTGATTTCTCCCCATCCCATGGCAAGTGAGGTGGTTGTCAAGAGAGAAAGAGTGTGGGGGCTTCTTTCAACAGCCAAAGAAGGAAGAGGAGCACAGGCTTTGGCTGTGGAAGAAACCCCTGTGCCTCGTTCTCTTTGACAGCCTCCTAATTTGCAGTGGGGTAGTGGGGAGAATCAGGGGGAGAGAATGAAGCACGATGCCTTCGCTCCTCTTCCTTCTTGGCTGTTGGAAGAAGGCCTTTCCCTGCTTTCTTCCCGGCCTGCGCTCATGGAGGAAGGAGGCAGGGATGCTGGCGGCACTCACTTCCCTTACCGCTCACCACCACCATCCCTGTGGCCCACCAGCTTCAGCCCGCCTGCCCTGCTTAGCTGGGTGGCTGGCTGGGAAAGCAGCAAGGGGGGGGAGCACCCGTCAGGATCCCTGTCTCCTTCCTCCAAGAGCTGTGGTGAGGCACCTGAGGAAAGCCCCTCAGAGGTGTTGCTTCTCAGCCTGAAACAAAGCGGTGGTGAGGAAGGAGTCTCTAGTGGCTGCAGCAGCAGCAGAAGCAGCAGTGGTGGCTGAAACACAGTCCCAGGCAGTCAGTTCTGGCTCTCCCTTCCCCAAGCGTGCCCCGGTGCTTCTGGTACGCTTTTGGTGAATACGGCTCAGCGGTGGAACTCTTGCCATCACTGAGAGCATTGCTGGCAACAGCTTCTTGCCATCACTGCCAAGCCAGATTCACCAAAAGCAGTGGCAGCAGCAATGGGACATGTTCGGGGAAGGGAGAGCTTGAACTGACTGCCCAGGACTGTGTTTCAGCAGCCAGCGCTTCTACTGCTGCTGCAGACTTCCTTTGCCACCGCTTTGTTTGGGCCGAGAAGCGGAAAAAAAGAGCAGCTCCCCTCTCCCTTTCCTCAGCCTACGCGCTATTCGGAGGATGGGGGAAGTGCCACTCAGCTGCCCCTCCAGGATGCCACCGTGCATCCTCCACAGGTGGGAGGTTGAGGAGAGGTTGCATACTTCAAATGCCAGAGTTCCTGAGCCAACATGACTGGAGGAGGAATCTGGGAGTGAAGTACACAGGTCTTAAAGCTGTCAAGTTTGAACATCCCTGGTTTTTTTGTAAAGGGTTAGGGGTGCAAGGGTCTTGTAACTTGATAGCTTTAAGACTTGCACACTTCAAATGCCAGAGTTTCTGAGCCAACATTTTGGTTGCTAAGCAATATCGTTGTTAAGTGAGTTTCACCACATTTTACAAGTTGGCCATGCCTACCCGGTCACATGACCACCAAGCCATGCCCACAAAACAGGCCATGGCACCAGAATAGGTAGTAAAAAAATTGAAACCACCCCTGGTCTCCAGGCGAGATACAGCCATCCTCTTCCCTAGGGGTGGCAATGTCTCTCTCTTTAGGAAGGAGTCCAGCCTCGTTTCCTTATAGAAGTTTCATTCTTTTCACTTCCTCTCCGTCCTTTTTTCTTTTTCCTGAGCTGCTCACAATTGTCATCCTACTCCCCAGCACTCTTGATTTAACTTCCCTGATGGGGACTACATTTCCCGTAATTCTCTCCAGGGCCCTTCCTGTCCCAATGAGGCCCCAACTAGACAGTCAACTAGGCAAGCTACTAATGGAACAGGCTATCTAAGGGTCAATCTACAGGTGAGTTCACATGATCTCCATTTTCAACAAGAGTGAGTTCTTCAGAAGATTTTGTTTATATTTTAAAATCTTTTACTGTTTTTTCATGAATAAGTCCAATGAAGAACAGACCCACTACTCTTTCTCTTCCTATTTTTCCCACAACAACTACCCTGTGAAGCGAGTTGGCTGAGAGAAACTGATTAGGTCAAAATCATCCAGCTGATTTACTTAAGGTATGATAGAAGTCACCATCTCCTGGTTTCGCACCACAGCGTAACCACTAAATTAAACTGTCTCTTGCACTGGTTTCATTGATTTTTTTTTTGAGGGTGTGGATAAAAATAGGAGTAGGGTATAATAAACAGTCACAATCCGACTGTATTTGTCACAGTCAGAGAGACAGATACATGATTGTCTAAATATGACCTTTGTATCCTTGATCAAATCTTGACTGTTTTTAATCTCCTTGTTTCTGTTGAGAATTACATAACCCAACTTCCTTCCCTAAAGGTTGCAAAGCAAGTTATACAAAGCCCAAGAGTGACAAATTATTGTGTATGATAAATTATAATAGCTCATCTTTTAATTTGTTTTAACATGCACATATAAAGGAGAAAGCAAACTGATTGACTAAGAAAGCCCTGGAGCCATTATGAGTTCTCAGAAGCTATTTTAGTTTTTAACTGGCATTTTCAAAGTACGGTATACTTTAATATTTATTGCAATGATGACCATTATCTTGTTTTTTTTCATATAATATATTTTTAAATTTATTTTCAAAACAGACACAACACAAAGAATCCTTTTTTCTTTACATACTGTAGAAAGTGTATCAGTTGGTTACAAAAGACTTTCGTGCATCTCTTCCACAGTCATCAACCTAATTCATATTAACTCAAATATTTAACTCAGATTTATTTTATACATATTACCTGTGCACAGCCTGTGCACAGTACACACTTCCAGCCCCTCTGCCTCTTCCCTGGTAGTTCACTCAGACTTTTTTAAAAGAGTAGAAGAGTGTGTGCGTGTGGTGTGCATAGGCTATGAGTCTTTTTTTTCCATAAAAAACTTTTTTATTTTCCATTTTTCATAACATATAATCACATGTATACTATTACATAGCCAATGTCATGTTGTATTATTAAGTAATTACATCAATTCATCTTGCCATCAACTACCGAAAAAATAAAAATAAAATAAAAACCATTATTGGCTCTTCTTGATCTCCATACACCATATTTTATACCTTATCCAACACTTTCTTCCACCTCTCTCCTCCCTCTCCCTACCTCCTTCTTCCCTCCATCATCCTTTTCTACTCTAATTCCCCTCCCTTTCTCTTTCTCCTCTCTCCCCTTTCCACTCCTCCTTATACTCCTCATCTCCCCCCCCCTTGCCGTCTCTCCTATCCCTCTCTTCCTATCTTTCTTCTCTCCTTGCTTCCACTCTTCCTCTCATCACTTGGTGTATTTCAGCTTCTGAGCAAGCTCCATTTTGTGTTGATGGCATTATAATTCCATTTCAATACATAACAATCTTTGTTTAAAAAAAAGGCACGACAGTATAGATGTACAATCATATTACTTTAAAACCCAACAGCCCTCCTCAAGCCTAGTATACTTCCCTCCCCTCCCTCCCCACCCCCAACCCCCCAACCTTCCCCCCACGACTTACCAGAAACCAATACAAGGTATAAGTCTTTAACAAAAACAGTTAAAATATATTTGAAGAGAAAATAGAAAATGTAATAACATCTTAAATTGAGCTTAGCTCCTCCTTGCTAGGCTAACTCTAAACAATTTATATTATTCCTGATCTTACATCATAAGCTATCTGGAATGTCTTAGTCCCATATTTATTTTGAGTATAGCAATCCATTTTCTTCCAGTCTCGTTATATCTCTCGTTGAGTAGTCCTTAGATATGCAGATATTTTAGCCATCTCGGCTACGTTTATGACTTTCAATGTCCATTACTGGATAGTAGGCACAATCTTCCTTCTTTCCAGTATTGTGCCAACAACAATCTAGCTGCAATTATCAATGTGCAAATCAATTAATCTCTACAGCTGTAACGTCAGTAACTATACCTAACAAAAATAACTGAGGGGTGAACTTTATCCTTTTTTAAAAACATTTTGCATAATCCACCATATTTAACTCCAGGATGCCTTAACCTTTTTGCAGGTCACCATATATGAAAATATGTAGCTTCCATACAATCGCCTCTCCAGCATTTAGGTTGTATGTTCAGATACATAGAAGCCATTTTTACAGATCCTAAATGCCATCTATAAACATCTTGAGAGAAAATTTTTATAGATATTTTATAGCTGTGAGTCTTAAAACATCTGAGTGAATCCAGGAGGAGGGAAGAGGCAGAGGGGCTGGAAGTTTGTGTGTAAAGTGGTCAATAATGTTGAAGACCGGCAAGGACAGCCATATTTTCCTCTGTAAGTAGCTGTTTATGTTTTGCGTACTTATTTTATTCTTATTTAAGTAGTAAGGCACAAAATAATAAATTTTCCTGTTTTATATCTCCTCTTTGTAGATCATTCTTTGGGGCCAAAGAATTCAGTGACATCGACTTGGCCACTCCCACTCAGTCACATGACTGCTAAGCTACTCCCACCCGATCTCACATGATTACAAAGCCCACTCCCACCTGGTCACACATGACCCCCAAGCCATTCCCTACAAAACTGGCACATCTAAGAATATGTTCTAAAAATTTTTTGAAACCCTCTACTGGTACCCATGCAAATACTTGACTAGTACAGGAACGATGGGAAACAGCAATCTTAAAATAACTCAGACTGTCTTCTAGTGCCTTGATTTTCATCAATCATTAGGTTTGGGTGTACCTCCTCCCTGGAATGGCAGGTGTGGATAGAAGAAAAATTATGGTTTTCTATTTCCTGTTGATAGACAGGTTTATTCATTGCTAGTAAGATTGGTTTGTTCTGGAAATATTTTGCATGCACATAAGCTCCACGATGGGAACAAGGAAGATATGGAATTATTGAAATCTGCTTTATTATAAAAAGAAGCCAGTTCCTAATAATTTCCCTAGCTGCTAATAGAAATGAAAATATGGAAACATACTTGTGTTCTTTTAAGTGGTAAAATTTGTCAGTTAAGTGGTAAATTTGTCAGTTTACCCTAGGATGCTACAAAGGTGTAAAAACATGCTGGTTGCCAAGCACCCAAATTTTGATCTGTGATCATAAGAATGTTGTGATGCTCATAAGTGTGAGGATGGATTGTAAACAACTTTTTCAATGCTGTTGTAACTTTGAATGGTTGCTAAATGAATGGTGGTAAATCAAAGCCTACCTGCAATGAAATAATATGCACCATAATAATATATTACATATTTCTCCTTTATTACTTATAGACTTACACATAGTAATACTGTATATATGAAGACCACTTCCCTATTATTTAGTGGTCTAAATATTGTATGCACTTAATATTATTCCAGCTCTGGATATTTTAGGAAGGACATAGACCAGTGTTTCTCAACCTTGGCAACTTGAAGATGTCTGGACTTCAACTCCCAGAATTCCCCAGCCAGCAAATGCCAAGGTTGAGAAACACTGACATAGACATATTGAGAGGTAAAATGTATGAATTCCAACTGAATTTAGCAATGTGGCATGTAGGCAATAGTCTAAGAAAAGAAGGACAAACCAAGAAAGCCAACAAATGAACAAATAAAAGCAACAAAGCTTAGGAAGGATGTTGAAAAGTGGACCCACAGGAGGTCAACCAAAATGATAAGGGCCCAAGAAGGAAAAATGCTTGAGAAACCGTATTAATAAGCATGGAGAAATCATGACTGGTGTTTTCACATATCTGAACACCTATTGTATGAAAGGAATGGTAGAATTGTTCAAAAGATTGGATGGGAAATAAAGTGTTTCACTTGCAAAGAATTTAATTGGACAGAAGGAAAAATTCCCTGGCCCAACTAAACTTTAAATACTGTTAAATAGTGGAACAGATTGTCTTGGGAAATGTCCTCTACTTGAGCTGATTAAACAGAGACTGATGTCCACCAAGAATGAAGTATATGGGGACTCAGATTGCACATCAAGTCTCTATGCAACCCATTCATAATCATCAAACAAAACATTATTATTAACATAACAAGTATTCATTTTGAGTTAAATTAAGACCAGGACCTGGTATTATTTCTTATACTAAAAACTGCAATCCCTGAAAAATTTTTAATGGGATTAAAGTATGCAGCCATTACTTTATCCTTACTGCTGGGCAAACTGGACTGCAAAACTGTGGAATCTTTGAAACAATCACCTGATGGTTTACCATGTGTAAACAAATACCATGCACACAAAACAACACATGAGACATAAAGGGAGACAAATGGAACGTGGGTGGGGAGGAACCAGCAGCTAAATGAATGAAATAAACCCAATAAAATTGGAACTCTACAATTATTGCTTATTTTTCTTGCTAGCTGTAGTCATAATTGTGCTAAATGCTTCAATATGCGCTTCAGATAGTATACAATGATTTTCAGGTGCTTTCTGCCTCAAAATGACTTGAATTGGGGCCTTCCGGGCGGGACCTTGCTGATGGCGGCAGCTTAACGAGCTGCCCCCAGGTTTCTGGTCGCGTTATCTGCCTAATTACCTGGTAGATACCTCATTCTTCAGGCAAAGAAGAGTGAGAGAGAGATCCAGCTGGTAAGAGCTTTTCTTTGAAGTTTGCAGCTTTTTTTTGCTGTGAATGGAAGGGGGGGCCAACGAAGGCTGAATCACATCTCCGTGCCAGAAACCTCTGCTGTATTTATTACGGCGCAAAGTAAGGATCCTCCACTTAGGACAATTTTTGATATTTATTTGAGATTAATACAAGCAGAGTCCGTACCTGAGAACTTTATCTGCCTTTTTTTAAAAAAAAAAATCCTAGCTTCATTTTTATAAGAGCTTCCTTCATGCACGGGTTTTTTTTCCCTTAAAAATAAGCTCCTAATGGCGATTGTGCCACATTCCTAACTATCCGGCAAAGAACAGTGATAAAAAAGATCAAAGGAACAGCCAGCCAGCAGTCTCTTACTAATTAGTTTCACTTCTCTGAAGAGCTTACAAGATTTTTTCCTATCAACTTTTAAAAGTTTTAAAAGACTCCTTGTTAATATAGAGACATTCCAAACAGAGATGAATATGCTGAACTGTTTTGTTACAATGCTAATCTTTTGAAACCTGCTTTGTTACAATGCTCCTTTCTGAAACCTTTTGAAAAACCTCTAAGAACAAATAAAGGGGGGACTTAATACTTTCTTTCCTCGTAAGCTACACAGCGGGCCAGTAGAGTTTGAATAATTGTTGAATATTGTTTGAAGAAAAGATATAATGGTATCAAAATTAAATCCGGGAAAACCTCTTCTTAGGAGTACATCTCACACACTTGGCACAAAGTCGCAGCTTCCACCCTCTATGCCCCCTACTGGAGATTTGCTAACGAAAGAACTTTTTTTTGAAACTTTCAGAGAATTTAGAGAGCAGAATTCAGAAACTTTCAGAGAATTCAGGGAGGAGATAAAGAAATTTAAAGCAGACTTATATGATAAGCTTGATACTAAGATTGCCAAACAAATGATGATTGCTGGGACTTGTAACTGTATTGACAGAATATGTTTCTGGAATGGAAGATAAGCTAGAGGTTCTTGATGAAGCCAACACTAATTTGACTTCCAAAACTGAAGTGGTGCAACAAAGAGTTGAAAACGCTGAAAAACAAATTGTTATGATACAGTACAGACAGATGGAGCTTGCATTAAGAGTCAGGGGGCTGCGCGAAGACAAACAGGAGAACTTGAAGCAGATTTTTTCAGAGGCTTTTAACTGTCTGGTGGAAAGACCGGGGTCCAACTATGACTGGCAGATCGAAAAATTTATCGCGCTAACTCTTGGGTGGCAAAACAGAAGCAACTCCCCCGAGATGTAATTATATACTTTGCTACAAGAGAGTTCAGAAACATGATACTACAAGAGTCTTATAATACCAGGCTTCAAATTGGCGGACAGGATTTGATTGTCTTGAAAGAAATACCATCCCAAATGCTAAGAGCCAGGAGAGATTATGCTTTTCTAGTGGAAGCAATAGCAATAGCAGTAGACTTATATACCGCTTCATAGGCCTTTCAGGCCTCTCTAAGCGGTTTACAGAGAGTCAGCATATTGCCCCCAACAATCTGGGTCCTCATTTTACCCACCTCGGAAGGATGGAAGGCTGAGTCAACCCTGAGCCGGTGAGATTTGAACCGCTGACCTGCTGATCTAGCAGTAGCCTGCAGTGCTGCATTTAACCACTGCGCCACCTTGGAAGAACTCAGAAACCATCAGATACAGTATAGATGGGACGTGCCATTTGGTATTATAATTACATTTGATAAGGAAAATATCGTCTCAACTCTGTATGGGAAGCCCGAGATTTCTATCACAAGATCCTGAAGGTGGACACCCTGAATTATCTGGATCTGGAGAAAGACCATGAGAAGGACAAGATAAACAGCAAATCACACAACTACCAGACAAAAAGCACCATTTCCTCCTTCCGGAAGGGCAAGGAGTCAGGGAACAAAGATCTAGCCGTATGACTACCAGACGAATGGGAAAACAAGGTACATTGCAACAACCTCAATAATCACCGGCCATTGATCAAGGAGTTGTGGTCTGAACTCTTTACAGAAGAGAAAGAAAATATTTCACTATCTCAAACAGTTCAAGAACGATATAATTTGTTTGCAAGAAATTCATATCAAATCAAATGATCAAAATATTGTTCAACCCCGAACTTGGTCAATATTTTGTGACCTCTGCTACGGAAAAGAAAAATGGTATACCGTATTTTCACCCATATACCCCGCCCACGCAGATAACCCGCACACGCATAACCCCGGGTTTTCTGGGTGTAAAATGTTTCCCGTATACCCCGCCCACGCATATACCCGCCCACGCAGATAACCCGCACACGCATATACCCGCCCACGCATATAACCCGCGGCGAGTAAAAGAGAAGGGAAACAGCTGAGATGGGGGGGGAAGAAACGGAGAAAAGAAAGAAGCCTGCGCACGCTGGGGAAGAGGAAAGGAACGAAGGAGAAGGAAACAGCTGAGATCGGGGTGGGGAAGAAACGGAGAAAGAAGCCTGCGCACGCTGGGAAGAGGAAAGGAACGAAGGAGAAGGAAACAGCTGAGATCGGGGTGGGGGAAGAAACGGAGAAAGAAGCCTGCGCACGCTGGGGAAGAGGAAAGGAACGAAGGGAAGGAAACAGCTGAGATCGGGGTGGGGAAGAAACGGAGAAAGAAGCCTGCGCACGCTGGGGAAGAGGAAAGGAACGAAGGAGAAGGAAACAGCTGAGATCGGGGTGGGGGAAGAAACGGAGAAAGAAGCCTGCGCACGCTGGGGAAGAGGAAAGGAACGAAGGAGAAGGAAACAGCTGAGATCGGGGTGGGGGAGAAAACGGAGAAAGAAGCCTGCGCACGCTGGGGAAGAGGAAAGGAACGAAGGAGAAGGAAACAGCTGAGATCGGGGTGGGGGAAGAAACGGAGAAAGAAGCAAGCCTCCGATCGTGTAAGCCTCCGATCGTGTAAATATTTTCTGTATACCCCGCCCACGCATATAACCCGCAGGGGGCGCTGTGCATGTAAAAACCGCATATAACCCGCGGTTATATGGGTGAAAATACGGTAGTTGTATATTTAAGAAAAGACATTAAGGCTGAACTAATTGAAGCAGATCCCTTTGGAAGATATATCGCATTAGACCTAATTCTAGAAGGGAAAAAGACTTGATGGACGGAGAAATGTTTGGCGAGAAAGAAACTCGAGGCATATGACTTCACCCTTTTTTCTGATGGACATCAATCCCTTTCAAGGATTGATTTTATACAAATCACTAATGATTTATTTTCTAGGGTGAAGAAGACAAGATTGCGGCGAGGGTCCTTTCGGATCATAACCCAGTCTGGACGGAATTGGGAAGGGTAGTGCAGGCAAGAAGGTCTTGGAGGTCGAATGAGAGTTTATTTAGATATGAAAAGTATATTAATGATTGTAAAAAATTGCTATCTGAATACTTTGTTCTGAATACGAATAAGGGTACATTCATGGAATTTCTAGGGGATGCAAGTAAAGCGTATATGAGAGGAGTACAGATGAATATAAACAAAATATTAGACATAAACAAGGGCAAAAACGAAAAGAATTGGAAGAGGAAATTAAAAGAAAAATTTGAAATGTATCCAAATTGTGTTATAGAGGGAAGGAGGTGTTTCAACAGGAGGAGATTTAAAAGGCATTCCGGGAATTTTTTTTTTTACAGAATTGTACAAAGGGGACAAAATTAAGGGTTTAGATATAGACAGATATTTAGATAAAGAGATAATACCCCTGGTTAGAGAAGAGTACAGGCAAAAGTTGAACCAACAAATAACCTCTGGGGAAATCCTGCAGGTAATCAAACAACTAAGATTAGGAATAATGTAAACTGCTTAAAGTTTGTGTAACGGCAAGAAGCTGAGTTCAACGCAGAGATTTTACTGACTTTTTTTTCTTTTTCTTTTTTTTTAAATTTCCTTGGTTTTAATATATTTTAGACTGTGTTTGATAAAAAGCTATACCGTGTACGGGCTCTGGGAAGTCGGGGGGGGGAAGGGAGGTGGGGTCCTAGGGGGGAGGGGGGAAATATAGTATATGCTAGATTTTAAGTAATATGATTGCACTTGTATACTGTTGCTTTTTTAATTCTAGTGTAAAAATAGGAAGCTGAATATATTGATAGATAGTAGAAATACACCGAAGGGAGGAGCAGAGGGAAAGAGAAAGAGGGGTAGAGAGGAAGGGAGAGAGGATCGGAGGGAGGGTGAGATGGAAGGGAGGGAGTGTATTGGGAGAGAGGAGTGATAGAGGGGGAGGGGAAGTAGGGTAGAGGGGAATGTTGGAGGGGAGAAAGGAAAGTTGGAGGGGGGTGAAAGAACGGGTGTATGGAGGGTGGAAGTGGTATATTGGGTTTGTATTTTGGGGAGTATTGTTGACAAGGATGGCTGTGTTTATTGCTCAATGTTATATGGCCCCGGTTATGCACAGTATATATGTGACTGTATGAAATGAAAATGAAATAAAACATATTTACACAAGAAAAAAAAATGACTTGAATTGGGCCACTGATTGGCAGGGATGTTGATGCGCCAGAGCTCTTGGGTTGTCCATCTCAAAAATGATAATTTGTATATACCTCATATTGGTTTGGGTTTTTTTCTTTCCTACAGAGATAGAGAAGGGGAGGTAACTGAGCTTCAGATTCAGAGAAGGGGAGGTAGGTTGAGCTGGTAAAGGTCTGGAAACATGTGTCAGGTTTCCAAGTGATGAAACCCATTCAAAAAAGAAATGTGCAAAGTCCATCTTCTAAAACAAATTTCTTTTATTTAGGTAGACATCAAATTGGCAAATGCCTGTTGTAATTCCGGATCTGACCCAAACCAGAATTACACCACATAATATTGTATAGCTTGTTAGACAAAAAACATTTGGCAAAAAATTCTATTTGTATGGTGCTTTAGAGGAGACTTGTGATTAATGCACAGGCAAAGATAAAGTAGCTTCCAGAAGCAGAGTCAAGGATTGCTGAAACATGCATGACGGGCCATCTCTGCAATCTGACAATTTCCTACTTCAGAAACATTATGTGAAGATTTAGCTCTCTGAAGAAGGCTCTCAGCAGAGGATGATGAGCAACAAGATGCATGGACTCAGTTTCAGTGGTGATGGGTGCACCATTGGAGACCCAAAGGACTCTAAGTTAGGGACAGGTTGTTGTGGAGAAATATATGTGGTTGCTAAGAATCGGTAATGATTGATGGTTAGTGGAACAAGAAGAAAGGGCAAGCAAAGAACTCTTGGGCTTGATACTATCATAGCTGAGACAAAGATGAACTGAAAGAAACTGTGTCTGGCAGGGTAGCATGGAGAGAACTTGTCATCGAGAATCAGATACTATTGAACGGTTAAAACGACTACTTGTATTAATGCAGTCCTGCAGGGCTAACTCATTGTTCACACCAGGAGTTCAATTCTGAGCGGCTCAATTGATTGATTGAATTGAAGCAGTTAGTACACACAGCTAAAGATGAATCTGTACTATTACTAAGAATCAATACCAACTTGATGACATATAATCAATCATACTACAGAGTTCCTTTCAACTTCGAAATGAGTTGACATACACCCAAATTGACTTCAGACACATAGTGATGAATGTTTTTGTTTTTCACTTTTATTCTGAATTAATAGCTGGAGAATAGTTTAGATAACAAAGGAAGGGAGATTGAAGGAGTGAGGATAGACTTGAGAATAGAAGTTCAAGACAGAATATGACTCTGCTTTTCAAGTACTTGACCTCATACAGAAGAACTCCAAACCCCATTCTCTCAAAAAAGGCAGGACTCATGGACTGGAAGGCAGAATAGGGGCTGGAAGGACATCTAAAATGGGTAGTGGGAAAAAGCATGCTAACAAGGGGAGCAATTTGACAGTGTAACCCAGAATGTTATAAAATTAGGCAACAACTAGTTTCTGACCCTATAAGGAATAAAATCAGCCAAGAAATGGGAACAGGGATATGAAGAACCCATGTACCCAGAGATAGGTTCCCAAACTGGAGGGTTCTTCTGCTTCTTTCTCTCTGGGTGATGAGTAATGTGGTGGTGATGACCTGCCTTATACATAATTCTCAGAGCTCCTGGACCCACATCAACCGGGGGCTTTAGGAGGACTGTGTTGCTACACCTTCAATCTTCTAAGGTGCTACCTACCGACTGACTCTTCTCTGTAAAACTCACTACACATGTCCATTCGCTTCCTTCTTTCTTTTTTTACTTTCTTTGTTTGCCTGCCGAGGAGGTAGGCTAGGAAAATTTGCCAAAATGTAGTCATTAGCTAGTAAGTTTGTTTTTTATTTCCTTTACAATAAAAATGTGTTTCTTAGAATATACCTCGGATTTATTTTTCTTAATTATAAAGTATACTTCAAGGTAAAACCACGATCCATCCTTCATTAAGTATAGGCTGAATCCAACCCTAACAAGTGGTAGCAGAGGATGGTTTAGGAGATTTATGGTTTTTTCCTTGATTGTTACTTTAACGATAAGCATTTAGGTTAATTAGATAAATGATTACTTTAGCAACTGCAGAACGCTGATTTAAATCACTTCTAAGAATGCCGAAAAAGAAAAAAACAAGAAACCATTCTGCAACAGATATAAATGTCTCTGATGAAGATGTAAAAAGTATTTTACAAAGTTCCAAGTAGGAGAAGACTGCAAAGAGGCTGCTTTTGAAGGCAATGTGCTTTGACCGAGGTCAATAACGCCCCCTTATAATTATGCCCGCTCTCAAACAGTTTTTTCAAGAACCTTTAGATTTTGAAACACAGTGCAAAGCCAAAGTTTTCACAACCAAAAGAGCATTTTTACCTCCTACACACAGAGAGAGGCTAACCATTCTCTTCGGAGCTCTGAGCAAGCTATAAAAGGCTATTGTGATCAAATAGAAATGTTTGAACATGAACTATCCCGGGAAAAAAATGGCCTTATCTATACTTGAGTTAGATAAGAGGTACTCTCCTGTTGTTGAAATGTCTGAAAACGCCATCTTGGCTTCTTCTCCAAAGCCTAAGACACCCCCCCCCCCCCCAAGAAGTGGCCCCCTGGAGGATATTGTGTCAGGCAAATCAGAACAGAGAGCTCTGTACATAACATAATTGATACATAACGGTTTTTCTTCTCAATTTACACATACCACGCAGGCAGAAATTTTAACTGAGAAACCTAAAAACTGAAACTGCAGCGCCATCTCCTGGCAAAAGTAATTTACTGGAGAAAACCAACATGCATTGTAAATTCCAAAAACAATTAAAGCTATTGCATCAGGCGTTATCAAGCATATCCTTAACTCACTCAGCTATCCAAGCTGCAATGCAACGTGTCTCCACAGGCCCAATCTTCAGCACCCCCTGGTGGTGTTGGTGTCTTCTTAGATGGAGCACAACAATACTTAATGCAGCAAAGGCAAATGGCTGAATCTTCATGGAGTTGATTCAGGGGAGGAAAAATCTGAGATAAAAACCCGCTGCCATTGTCACAATGTTTTTGTTTTGCCAGCTGTGCTTATACTCTGAGACATACGGTAGACTTGTCTGTAAAATTCACTACACATGTCCATTTGCTTCCTTCTTTCTCTTTTACTTTCTTTGTTTGCCTGCCAAGGAGGTAGGCTAGGAACTTTGCCAAAATGTAGTCATTAGCTAGTAAATTTGTTTTTTATTTCCTTTAAAATAAAAATGTGTTTCTTAGAATATGCCTTGGATTTATTTTTCTTAATTATAAAGTATACTTCAAGGTAAAACCACGATCCATCCTTCATTAAGTATAGGGCTGAATTCTCACCCCTAACAGCCATTTCCCAAGGGAAGGCAGTCAGTTTGGTGAAATTCTTGTAAATAGGTGTTTGACAATAAAGGAATCGTCTTAGCTATTCAGGGAAGTGCTCTACTTGCTTGTACCTGACAGTAGGTAAGGCATTGGATAAGAACCAGAGTTAAGTCTCTTTTCTGTCATGGAAGCTCACTGGTTGACTTTAGACCAATCACTTTCTGTTAACCTAAACTATGTCAAAGGAGCATAGTCGGGAAAATTGGAGAAGGGAATACTATTGTGGGACTATTTTTCTTTAAAGTGAACATCAGCACACCTTCAAGGAAGTATAAATTGTCCTATTGTTCAGTGCTGGAGGCAAGGACAAGTCTAAAAAGGGAAGCAAATGCAGATTCCCTCTTTATAGATTTAGGAAAATTGTAATATAACTTAATATGCATATACATTTAATTTGTTTTGGATTAATTTACCACCTTTGCATGCTAATGTGCCTGGCAATAAAGTGAAACAAGTGATCATGGGTATAGATGCACTGGCACTATTGAGTTAAAGAGTCAAAGAAAGCTGCAACATTTCTTTAGCCCAGTGTTTCTCAATTTTGGAAACTTTAAAATGCATGCACTTCAAGTCCTAGAACTATAACTCTTATTGTGCTGGCTGGAGAATTCTGGGAATTGAAGTCTACATATCTTAAAGATGCCATGGTTGAGAAATACTGCTCTATTGTTTCAATAACCACTGAGTTCCCCGTCCTATATGTTAATCCCTTATTGTCCTAGTTAAGACTTACCCCATCTAACCTTACCCTTGTAAGGTTCTTTGTACAGAGTGTTCCAAGCAATTAATTGGAGCTATCATTTAACAGAGAGCTAAATGTGCAGATCTATCATTTTGTTTTCCTTGGGAAGATGTACCTGATAAGGGACTTTTTAAATGAAGTCAAAGAATTCTACAGGTAGTCCTCCACTTATGACCTTTCATTTAACAACTATTTGAATTTACAACAGTGCTGAAAAAGGTTACCTACAATCAATTCTTGCACTTACAACTGTTGCAGTATTGCCACATGATGTATTTACCCTTCTCCCCCCCCCCCAAAAGAGCAATCCTATCAAGCCTCCCGTCAGGCTTGGAAGCCATCTTTTACAGTGGGCCTCAAGCCTGCCACATATTCAAATATATTCTACTGTGGGAAACTGGAAGGGGGGGATTGTGTGGAGAATGAGAGATGTGTAGCCAAAATAACATTTTTTTTTCTCAGAGAATCAAGGTTGTTTTGTCCCTGCACCTGGACTGACATGGATGGGAGGAATCTTACTTTGTGACAGTGGCTGATTGGGCCATGTGATAGACATGTGGGTGCTGGGGCAGGCTCAACTGGGTGGGGAAAACCTGGAAGCTTTGGGTTTTCTCAGATGTGCCAGCATGGCTCTTCTAATAAGTTAGACCTTTGAGGAAATTCTAGCCTCCGACTTTTATTTTATGGAGGATGCTGTCTAGAACTCCGACACCTATTTTTAATAAGTCTGAAAATTCCAGTAGAGGTCAGAACCAGTGATGGGATTCAAAATGTTTTACTACCGGTTCTGTGACCATGGCTTGGTGGGCATGGCAGGAGAAGGATACTTTAAAATCTCCCTTCCCATCCCACTTCAGGGGAAGGATATTGCAAAATCCCCATTTTCTCCCAATCAGCTGGGACTCAGGAGGCAGAGAATAGATGGGGATGAGGCCAGTCAGAGGTGGTATTTACCGGTTCTCTGAACTACTCAAAGTTTCCGCTACTAGTTCTCTAGAACTGGTCAGAAACTGTGACCAGTCTTACTGGGTTATACAAATAAAACCACCACAAAGGATATAAATATGTAATTCCCTCCCTGAGGGGAGGCGGAAATCATGCAAAATACTGTTTCAGACTCATTATATGTGGTATCAACATGTATTTTTTGATCTGAACCTGTGGGGGGAAATCTTCATAGTGCAATATAGAGACAAGTCCTTTGTATCAAAAAGCAAAGTATTTCAACATCTGAACCAGAAAAACAAAAGCCAAGAAGATTTAAAAGGTGGGAGGAAGCACAAGATTTGTAAAGCATAAATTGCAGGGACAAGATGTGCAATACTTTAAATTACAGGTATAAGGCATGAAGATAAGGTTTGCAATTGCAATTTGCAATTGGCCCATAGGTTGGTTTAAACACAAACGAAACATGTTACTTCAGACATAGAAGAGAGAAATGCTCATTGAGGTCATTTTGAAGGTGAGTAGGGAATTAATAGATGACAATGTTATCTACTTCTGCCCTCCAAAAATTACCTGAATTTTCTGAAATGGGGCAACCTGGCTTTAGACCAAACTAAATGCTCCCTATGTTCTTTTGCTGATGCAACAGCCTAGTTATGTAGAAATTCTATATACAAATATTACACAACATCATAAAAAACAGGATACTGTAAATGACCTCCATCAAGTTCACTTAACCTTAACTCAAGGCCTTCCATAAATAATCCACAGATCATTACGTAAGACTATAAATTTATTTCCTTTCTTGGTTGGGGAACTCAGTTTGGAAATAATTCACATCTTACACATTAGCATTAGTGGGTTTTTTTAAAAGAAATACTTGCATATTTTTTTCTTTCTGCAGTATTTTCCTCATTAAGGCTGCATTTTTGAAAATATTATTTTCAAATAATTTTTTAGCTGAATCACCCAAGCTAACACATTCATAAATCAGCATTCAGGGAAGAGTGTGTCAAAATCGCAACATGGCAGACAGAGCATTGTGAACAAGCAAGTGCAAAAAGCTTGTATCACAATGACCCGTTCATCATCAGCTTGCCAGTTTTTACCTACACACAATCAATCTCCCCCCCTCCTCTCTCCACATGTCATAATTTATGAATCAAATCAAAGACCCACTTGGAAGCAGCAAATTATAATCTGGACACTACAATGGATTTGAAGCCTTTTGAAGCCCTCTCTATGAATCCAGAAGTTATTTTAAACAAGATAGTGTTACAAATTCATTTTCATAAGTAATGAATTTTGGTGCAGGGGATGTATCATGAGTTGTATTTTGAAATCTGTGAAACCAGCCAATGAGTTGTATCATCTCATTAAATTTCCCAGGAAACTCGTTTTGGGGAGAGATGGATGATAATAAGATAACACATTCCTGTGGAAATCTCACCAATATACTGGAAATTCAGTCTGTCTGTGTGCTCTTTTAATGGGTAAGTCTGCACATTCTTTGATAAAACGTTACTTCAAAATTCTGCATGTTGGGGCAGAATTAAGTTTCTTGACTGTTGTGGCCCAGCAGGAGCTGTTGAAGCTGCAAACAGACTCCAATAGGGAGGGATTCTATGAGTTGGCTCTGGAAGATGTGGAGGACCCTGGACAGGGTCCAGACTCTGAGCAGGACCAGAGAGACTGGTTGGCCAGCGGTGAAAGCCAAAGAGAGTTTGGCCTTGATGTCAGGCCCAGGCCCTGGAGCAGTGGGGAGGAGCTAAGGGAGTTGGTCCCGGACGCCAGACAAAGATGGGCAGATAAGCGCCAATTACCTCCCATAGACCGATTAGATCACACAGGTTAGGCCTTCTCCGGATCCCATCTGCCAGCCAATGTCGGCTGGCGACTCCCCGGGGGAGAGCCTTCTCTGTCGCAGCTCCAGCCCTTTGGAACGACCTCCCCGTGGAGATCCGGACCCTCACTACCCTCCCGGCCTTCCGCAAAGCCATTAAGTCCTGGCTGCTCCAGCAGGCCGGGGGGCTTTCGAAATATCCAGCCCCTCGTAAATTGTGACTGTTGTATATTTTAATATGTTGTTTTGTGTATTATCCCCCTCCCGTTTTATTGTAAGCCACCTGGAGTCCTTCGGGAGTGGGCGGCATACAAGCTCAATAAAACAAACAAACAAACAAACAAACTACAGAGATAGAGAAGATAATTGGGGCTTGGTGGCTGTGATTAGGCTCCTCCCAAGAGAGTATGTAAGAAGAGACTTTGGGAGGAGGCTGTTTGCAGGACTCAACTATTATACTAACGCTGGAGAAACACTTGTGTGTCTTTCTTATTTGTAGAAGTCTGGGTTGCTGCCAAAATCTTGTCGGTGTATGAATTTACTGTGAATAAATTGTCTAGCAGTAATCTTGTGTCGGCGTGACTCACCATACGGAGGGGGGTCAGAACACTTGACCATGCATGAGTAAATACTAGCCAAATATCTGCAGGTGCTGTCTTAAATATTTACAGTTTTTAAAAATAGAAGTGGTAGAGCTACAAATGCTGTTTTTTTCTGAGTCAGCCTAATTTATTTTGGCCCCTTTATCTCAGGAGCATTGTATTTCATTGTATTTGGCTAGCTAGCTAACTAGCTTTGGGTATTGCCTGCAAACCATATTTCTGACACAGTGACGTGTCTTGCCAGTGATGATGGGCCAAGTTTCATTTCCCTTTCAGATTCTTAATGTCAACACTCCTAACATCTTATAAAACCTAGTAATCAGAGACAGTGCAACTACATTGCTCTTAATGGCAAGACTGTCAAGAACGAGACAGCCTTTCTGTCACTGATCAGATACTCACTGATTGAAGCCAGAAAACCCTACTGTCCCATCATGCCAACCTTGTTACCACAGATGAGCAAATAGTAGCTAACCCCCCATCCCCCAAAATTGCTTGACAGTGAGATGGATGCCATTTAATAAATAAATAAATAATAAACAAATATGAGGGATTTTTTTAAAAACTTGAAGTAGAATGCTTTCTGCCTTGGTTCAGTTCATTGGAAAAATTGGCAGCTCCTTTACCTTTCCTCAACCCTGGGGAAGATATACAGTGTGAGAGTATTTGAAAAAAATGCTGCAGTGAATCCCTCAAAGATATACTATATGAAACCTGGCAAGGTTAATGTTTTTTTGGGGCTATCATTCCTGAATTCTTCATCCCCTACTGCTGAAAAATGAAGCAACTGCTGATGTTTCAAAGCTTTTCCATAGTAGCCAGCAGATCTTTCAAAAAAAGTTTGGGGTTACAGTGGGATTATAAATATAATATATAACTAAACAGAATCTCTATCTCTTGACAGTATCTTGATTTAATTCTGTTGGCTGTCACATCACAGCTTGAATCAAATTAGCTCCAAATCTTGATTCTCTAATTTGCCTTGAGTCAGAGCTGATTCGCTTAGGCCTCCTTCTCCTGTGACAGAAGTTGCTATATAATTATTTGGGAAAATTAAACCTCAGTATTACTGACTTTGACTCTGAATTCTCATGTGGAGGAGGAGGAAAATTGAAATCTTAGCTCTTGCACTTTCAACATTCTCTTGTAGGAAGTTAAAACCCACCCCTCTGCTAGAAAAATGAAATATCCAGGGAAATATTAAAAAGGCAGAATATTATATTTCCCTGGATAAGAAATGGAGAAACATGTTTTAGGCAGGAAACAGACTCACTCTTAATAGCCTCCACCTTTGTCAATGGGCCATTAAAATGCCTGAGCCAGTCTATTCTACATAAGATCTCCTCCTTCAGCTCCAGGATTAAGACATGATAGTATTACCCATCTCACCACAGGGCACTTGGGAACACAACCAAGCCTGGGACTCAAAAGACACACAACCTACAAAGTTAGCTAACACACACACACACACACACACACACACACACACACCTGGGAGTCTGACAACCAATCAGAATACATTTTTTGCACAGGAACAGGAAACAGAGGTGGGGCGGAACAGAGAGTAAAAAAAAACTCAGGAACTCTTATCAAGCCCCTTCGCGTTTTTTTCTTCACTGAACATCTTCGAAGCATGTGATCCCCTTTTTGCCTAGGACCTCAAGCCATGTGGCCCTGTCCACCATTAAAACGATCTTTCCAAGCAGCCTCCATGTTTCCAATGTCCCCCCCCCCACACACACACACTTGGAACTGAATCCAGAAGGACATTTCTTCAAACACTCTTAAGAAGTAGATAATGCTCTTTGAGGAAACGGTTCCGTAGCAGAGCGGAAAAATGTCCACCTCCTTTCTAGGACTCGCTATCCTCCTCTGGCTGCATTCCTAGAAATATCCACCACACCTTGCATCATATTTGGTCTAATATTAAAAAGTGATACAAGGCTTGCTCCTTTTGTCTCTTTCCCAAAGTTCCCAGTTTTTCAATCTCCAACACTGAACTTATAGAAGAGAATATTTGTAGCTCAGAATTGAACTGTGGGTTCCTTGGTGCTCTCTGAGCTTGGTTTTCTTGCAGACACCTATGGCGATCCTCAGCCATCCAGGTCCTGGTTGTCTCAAAGGTGCTTTTTTCAGGAGCCGACTGGACTTTCAGGTTTTTCTTGCAGACGTTTCATTATCCAACTGGGTAACATCATCAGTGCTAGAAAGGAATGGGGTTTGGCCACTGTTTAACATACAGTGGCTTGCCCTGGCAGTGTTAGTGGGAGCGTTCTTAGTGGTTCCCTCTCTTCTACCAATGATGATGTTACCTAGTTTGGTAATGAAATGTCTGCAAGAGATCAGGTAAGCTCAGAGAGCACCAAGGACTTGCAAGTATACTTTTTTACACTAGGGGGTCTTCCCAAGATACTAAGAGACATTCACAGAAAAGCATACCTGAACGGGACAAGCCTCAACATCTTAGAACAAGATAATCAAGCTAGAAGCCTGTTCACCAGTAGTGGCTGTGGTCAGCAAGTATGTCTTTCTGTCTGACTTCCTGGGGGAGATACTATTGTTGGTATCTTCCCAGAATAATTATCCCCCAATATACCGAGAAAACCTAACAACTTCCTTAAGAGAACATGAGCTGAGTGCAAGTGATTGTTTATATCAGAGGAAAAAGCCCCCGGAATATTAATGAGGTGTGAATAGACATGTGTAGTCCAGTGTGTTTCTATTTATATAGTGAAATAATTGTGTATGTTTATTTCATATCTGGCAACTAAGCTCTTCATTTTTGTAAATTGAATGCAACATCTCTCACTGCATTGACTTAACATTGCTCTTCTTCTCTGGCATTTCAAAATTCATTAGTCTTCTCTGAAGTGTTTCCCAGAGGTCAATTTTAAATCTCTCAGAATCACTTTTAATGAAATTTTTCCAAACAGGTTTGACAGGCTGCAATTGCTTTTGCAAAACACAAATGATACCACAATAAAATAACTTAGGATGCAATTAAGGCAAGCCACAAACCATGGCAGAAGCAGGGTAAGGATTGGGTCAATAGAGAAAGCAAGAAGTCTGAGAAAGCCTATATGTCAGCAATATTTGTGAAAGGCCTTAGGCAAAAACATCATAAGTAACCTAGCCTTAGTTGGGTGAACATGATATGTCTGCTTAAGGAAAACATTTGATGTACTCAATTTGGGTATTGTAGGAAGTTATCACCCAGCCCTCTCCCATAAAATGAAATATCCTAGGAAATATTGAAAAGGCAGAACATTTCTCTGGATGTGAAAAGGAAGAAACATGTTTTATAAAGAGAGAATAGCTCCCTGCACCTTCCTGCTCCCATCCACTTTGTCAATGGGCCATTAAGAAGGCCAAGCCAGGCCCTTTACATAATAAAGAGTTCTCCCCTTCAGCTCTAGGGGGATGGGATTAAGGCATGATAATATTGGTCCTTTACGGTTTCCGGGTGGTGACGTCACTGTGCCTAATTCTAGAAGGGAAAAAGACATTACTTTCGGGAATTTATGCTCCTAATCAACAGCAAGACGGATTCTATAGAAATCTTCATGCCAAATTAGTACAGTGGGACTATAGGTCCTGTATACTATTGGGTGATTGGAATGGTGTGATCTTATCTCTAAGAGAGATAAGAAGACTTCTCACCCAAATACTAAGATGCGAGCAAAGCTACCCAAACCTTTTTTTGACATGATGGACGACTTTGAATTGAGAGATATTTGGCGAGAAAGAAACGCAGAGGAATATGATTTCACTTTCTTCTCTGATAGACATCAATCCCTTTCAAGGATTGATTTTATACTAATCACTAATGATTTGCTTTCTAGGGTCAAGAAGACAAAGATTGCGGCTAGGGTCCTTTCGGATCATAACCCAGTTTGGATGGAATTGGGAAGGGTAGTGCAGGCAAGAAGGTCTTGGAGATTGAATGAAAACCTATTTAGATATGAAAAGTATATTAATGATTGTAAAAAATTGTTAGGGTTAGGGTTATGAATAAGGGTACATCTATGGAATTCGTATGGGATGCAAGCAAAGCGTATATGAGAGGAGTGCTGATGAATATAAATAAAACACATAGATATAAACAAGGGCTAAAACGAACAGAATTGGAAGAGGAAATTAAGAGAAAAGAGTTGGAGTTAACAATGAATCCAGGCGACACAAAGGTTAAGGAAGCTATCACCATATTAAAATCTCAATTTGACATGTTGATCTCTGACCAGGTAGCCACTAATTTATTATATGCAAAACATAATACCTTTTGTAATGCAAACAAACCTGGCAGATGGTTAGCTTATCAGATTAGGAAAAAAAGGAAAAATCGAAATATATCTAAACCGATTTACAGAGGGAAGGAGGTGTTTCAACAGGAAGAGATTCAAAAGGCATTTCGGGAATTTTTTACAGAATTGTATAAAGGGGATAAAATTAATGGTCTAGATATAGACAAATATTTAGATAAAGAGAAAATACCCTCTGTTAGAGAAGAGCACAGGCAAAAATTGAATCAACCAATAACCTCGGGGGAAATTTTGCAGGTAATTAAGCAATTAAAGTTAGGGAAAGCACCAGGTACAGACGGTTTGACAGCGGTTTACTATAAAAATTTACAGTTAGAAATGGTAGAACCTCTTAGAGAATTATTTAATAAGATTCAAATGGAAGGTAAAGTGCCTCCATCTTGGAAGACAGCGTTTATATCTTTGATACCCAAAGAAGATCAAGATACTACCCAACCAAAAAATTACAGACCTATCTCATTACTTAATGTAGATTATAAAAAATTTACTAAAATACTAGCAAATAGGTTAATGCTGGTTATTCAACAATTGATACACACCGACCAAACAGGTTTTATACAGGGGAGACAGATGAAAAGTAATGTCAGATTAATTATCAATGCATTAGAATATTTGGGAAAGAACAACCAGATTCCTGCTGCGTTTATATTTTTGGATGCTGAGAAGGCCTTTGATCGAGTTAACTGGCAATTTTTGTTGAAGATATTGCAAAAAATGCAGATAGGAGATAATTTTTTACAGTCAATTAAAGCAATATACCAACAGCAAACAGCACAAATCATAGTCAATGGAAGTTTAACAGACTCTTTTTAAATTGGAAAAGGTACAAGACAGGGCTGTCCTTTGTCCCCGCTATTGTTTATTATAACTTTGGAAGTATTGTTGAATAAAATACGGGGCTTGGATGGTCTAAAAGGGATCAAGATTAGGCAGCAAGAATACAGAGTGCGTGCTTTTGCGGATGATTTGGTCATAATATTGGAACAACCGCAGGAATCCAGTATGGTTTTAATGAATACGATTAATCAATATGGTCAAGTATCTGGTTTTAAAATAAATTTAGGAAAAACCAAAATATTAGCTATAAATAGCAATAGCAATAGCAGTAGACTTATATACCGCTTCATAGGGCTTTCAGCCCTCTCTAAGCGGTTTACAGAGAGTCAGCATATTGCCCCCAACAATCCGGGTCCTCATTTTACCCACCTCGGAAGGATGGAAGGCTGAGTCAACCCTGAGCCGGTGAGATTTGAACCGCTGAACTGCTGATCTAGCAGTAGCCTGCAGTGCTGCATTTAACCACTGCGCCACCTCGGCTAAACAAAACAAAAGGAAGAACTAGGAGGGATGCTAGGATGTGAGGTAGTCAAAAAAGTCAAATATCTTGGAGTCAATATTTTAACCTCAAACGGGAAATTATATAAGCATAATTATGAACCACTTTGGCAGAGTATACAGATAGAGATGAAAAAATGGGAGAAATTGCACTTATCTTTGCTGGGCAGGATAGCGGCAGTGAAAATTAACATTTTACCAAAATTTTTATTTCTCTTCCAAATGTTACCTATACTTAAAAAAGATGCGAATCTTTTAGAATGGCAGAAGGGTATCAACAAATTTGTATGGGCAGGAAAGAAGCCGATGCTAAAGATGAAAATAATGCAAGATGTACGTGAGAGAGGAGGCTTGAAATTACCTAACCTAAAACTATATTACAATGCAGTGGCGCTATCTGTAATTAGTGATTGGACTCATTTAACTAATAATAGAATACTGAATATCGAGGGACACGATCTGGTATATGGTTGGCATGCTTACCTGTTATTCAACAAAAAATTGGATAAGAAGTTTAAAAGTCATATTTTAAGAAATGCTTTACTGCGGGTCTGGAAAAAATACCAATATAAATTAAATGACAAGATACCCATGTGGGCAATTCCTAGACATGCAATTGAAAATATGAACATAGCACAAAAACAGGATAAAACTACCTATAGACAGCTTCTCATTTTGGAAAGGGGGGTACTACAACTAAAATCTTTAGAGGTATTAAAAGAGAAGGTAGTTCAAACATGGTTCCAGTATGGGCAATTACAGGCGAGGTGGAAAATAGATCAAAAAATTGGTTTTATCCAAGCTGAAGATAATTTGTTTAAACAAATAAGAGATCAAAGCTTAATGCATATAAAGAGGATATATAATGTATTAATACAGATGGATTCGGAAATAGAATTAGTTAAAGATTGTATGATAAAGTGGGCTCAAAATATTGAAGAACCAATAATGTTGGATACATGGGAAAAAATATGGGTAACAAATGTGAAATTTACACAAGCTCAAAACCTGAGAGAAAATTTTTATAAGATGTTCTATAGATGGCATTTAGATCCTAAAAAGCTGGCTTCTATGTATCCGAATGTACAGCCTAAATGTTGGAGGTGTGGTTCTCTCGATGCTACATATTTTCATATATGGTGGACCTGCCCAAAGGTTAAGGCATTTTGGATAAAAATATGGTGGATTATGCAAAATATCTTTAAAAGAAGGATAAAGCTTACTCCTCAGTTATTCTTACTAGGTATATGTACTGACTTTACAGTGGTAGAGACTAACTTGATTCTGCACCTAATAACAGCAGCAAGACTGTTGGTGGCGCAATACTGGAAGAAGGAAGACTTGCCTACAATTCAAGAATGGACATTGAAAGTTACAAACTTAGCCGAGATGGCTAAAATATCGACATATCTTAAAGATCACTCAAATGAGAGATATAAACGAGACTGGAAAAAATGGATCGACTATATACAAAATAAATACGGGACCAAGAAATTCCAGATAGCCTATGCTTAAGATCAGAAATGATTTAAATTGTTTAAAGTTAGCTCAGCAAGAAGAAGCTAAGATCAATGTAGAGATGTCATTAATTTCTTTATTTCTTTTTTCTCAATAGATTTTAGACTGTGTTTGTTAAAAATCCATACCGTGTACGGGTTCTGGGAAGTCGGGGGTGAAGGAGGAGGGGGGTTGGGGGGGAGGGTGGAGGGAGGGAGGGGTATACATTAGGCTAGACAAGAATTTGGTGGTAAACTAGAACTATTTTGACACACACAAAAATTGTACTCTGATGTCTTAGTGATTGAGGAATGATGAAATGTTTGTTTTAAAAGAAAATAAAACTTTTGAACCCCCCTCCCCCCCAAATAAGAGCTTGGGCAGGTTCAAGAGCCATCCCTTCAAAATGGGCAGCCTGTAACTTAAAGGAAAAGCATGGCAGTGAAGAATTTTGGGACCTCTGTTTGTTTGAAACCTGTCTTGAAGCTCGCAGAAAGTGATATCTTATATTGATTGGCATGGAAAATTGGATACTGTACATTTTTTTCCAGAACTTGTGCCCTGGCTGCTAGATCTTCATGGTTGAAAGCTCTCTGGGAGCCACTGAAGAGCTTCTTCTGCTGTCTCTCTCAATGACTTTCCATCAGGAAAAAAAGTTAAGTCTCCCCATCTGACCAATTTTAATCTTTTGTCAAAAACAGGTGTTTTCCACTCACATGTTTTGAAAAAAAAGGAGGGACTGTAGGAAGTTATCACCCAGCCCTCTCCCAGAAAAATGAAATATCCTAGGAAATATTGAAAAGGCAGAACATTTCTCTGGATGTGAAAAGGAAGAAACATGTTTTATAAAGAGAGAATAGCTCCCTGCAGCTTCTTGCCCCCACCCACTTTGTCAATGGGCCATTAAGAAGGCCAAGCCAGGCCCTTTACATAATAAAGAGTTCTCCCCTTCAGCTCCAAGGGAGTGGGATTAAGGCATGATAATATTGGCCCTTTACCCAACTCACCACATGGCATCTGAGAACTCAACCAAACCTGGATTCAAAATGCAGCCTAGAGAGTTGCCCCTGCATGGCCCCATGGGAGTCTGACAACCAATCAGAATACAAGCTCAAGATCAAAGGCCAGAGAGAGCATAAAACCAGGGACTCAGCTTCTCTTCCCTTCCTTCTCTTTTTTCTCCACCAACATTGAAGCATGTGATCATCTTTTCTGTTCAGGACTCAAGCCATGTGGTCCTGTCCACCATTAAAACCATCTTTCCAAGCAGCCTCCATGTCTCCAGTGTCTTTTTCCCCACTTGAAGTCGAACCCAGAAGGACATTTCTTCCAACATTTAGTAATTAAACTGTACATCCAAATATAGATGCAATATATCTAGCAAAGATATAAGCAGTAAAAGATTATGAGTCCATCGTGAGAATGTTCTTGCAGCATTTTTCAAATCTTACTTTTGTTCAGATCTGGAATGATTAAAATCCTTCTAAAAGATGATGTCCTCCCCTTCTTTTTAAAAAAAATCTCCAAGTCCCCCCGCCAAAAAAATTTATTTTTTCTGGAAACATATAGACAAGGCAAGACAAAAAGTATAAACCAGTGAGAGCATTGAGCTAATGTGGTGTGGCACCTTGGATGTTAAATAGAGCTGTGGTGGTACAGTGGTTAGAATGCAGTACTGTAGACTGCTTCTGCTGACTGCAAGCTGCTAGCAGTTTGGCAGTTCAATTCTCACCAGGCTCAAGGTTGACTCAGCCTTCCCTCCTTTTGAGGTGGGTAAAATGAGGACCCAGTTTGTTGGGGGCAATATGCTGACTCTGTAAACCACTTAGAGGAGGCTATAAAACACTGCAAAGCTGTACATAAGTCTAAATGCTATTGATATTGCTTTGGGGAGGGGGTCGGGTTCAAGTTTAACTCTCAGCCATGGAAACTCACTGGGTGACTTTAGATCAGTCTTTTTTGCTTAGTGTATCTTGCTCACAAGGTAATTCTTGGGGTAAAATTGAAAGTTGAAAAGCTGCTTGGATATCTTGAGCTCTTGCAGAGGTGTGGGTTTCAACCGGTTCGCGGCAGTCCCTGCGAACCGGTTGGTCGCCGAACCCGGAAGTAAGTAACTTCCGGGAACGGCGAAGGGTGCGCCCGCCCGCCCGTGGTCCTTACCCGGTTTTGACGAGTTCTGCGCTTCCACGCATGCGCAGGACGCATACAGCGCCTGCGCAATCGTCCAGGAGCAGCTGGAGCGTCACGCAGATGCTAGTATGCATGCGTGCACCGCGCGCGTGCACGAGGACGCCGCCGGCCCCGTTCCAACCGAACCAGTTGGAACGGGGCGAGAAACCCACCCCTGTCTTGCAGGTACCCTATAAATCTAACAAAATATGTAACGGAATAAAACTCCCCGAAAGAACTGGCGATATTTGAAGAACTAAGAGAACTGAATGTATCAAAAAGTGAAGATCTTCCATAGGCAGTGATATGTTGTGATTTGAGGGGCAGCCCCACTCTTACTACTCTCACCAGACTGAATCCCAATCTATATACAGTCATACGTTGGTACTTAACTACTTTGAAATTCATCAAATTTAGTACATGGTGCATTTTGACATGAAAATTTTGTCTTAGTACTCATTGTTTGTTTAATAGTCAATGCACAAGCTAGAAGTTGGTGTCAGTTGCCTCATGACTCACTACCCTTTCCAGCCAAAACAAAGGGTCACATTTATGGGAAAAATTTGTTTGGTACTTATCATGCTTTCCAGAACCAATTAACAAGTATTGAGATACAACTGTATCTGCATTTAACTTCACCTTGTTTATTCTTGTCCAAGGAATGTTAAATTTGATTGGAATAACATAATCAACTTTCAATTCTTAACAATTTGAGATAAATATTAGGAGCTGCGGTGGTTCAATGATTAGAATGCAGTACTGCGGGCTACTTCTGCTGACTGCCAGCTGCCTGCAATTTGGCAGTTCAAGTCTCACAGGCTCAAGGCTGACTCAGCCTTCCATCCTTCCAAAGTCAGTAAAATGAGGACACAGATTGTTGGGGGTAATATGCTGACTCTGTAAACTGCTTAGAGAGGGCTGTAAAGTACTGTGAAGCGGTATATAATTCTCAGTGCTATTGCTAATATTAAATAGGAAGGAAAATTAAATGGAACCTTATGACTTAACAGCATTGGGCAACACTTGAGATGTCAAAGAGTAGTCCCTCAATTCCACCTTTAGGATCTATAGAAGGAAGAGGGAATGTCAGTTATCATGGTATAAGAACCACTGAGAGTTCCAAGAGAATGAGCACAACCATACTTCACAAGGAAGGACAACCATCATGACAATGCAGGCCAATTTAATCCCATATTCCAGCCTCAAATTCAATTGAAAGCAATCCAGATGGTATCTTCCAGGGTAGAATAGACTTGCATGGACTTGCTCAATCACCATGGGTAACGTGGACAATGGACAATTTACAGGTATCTTTAGCTTTCCCAGGTCAAAGGAATGTTCTTATAGCTTTCCTTCTTAAGAAAGGGAATCATGGCATGGCAAAGAATCATGGATTACTTAACCATGCAGCCAGTCCCAAAGTGGCTTATTTAACCAGCAAGTAGGACAATGCTTCAATATCAAACTGTTATTTGTTATTTAATGTTTCATGACTAGAAGGAATTTAACATAAAAGGACATACAGTTCCCGAAATTATGTCATCATATCTTATTCTGTTGTTGTACTAAAGTTAAATTTTAGATGGATCTGATTGATTTTACCAATAAAAAATGATGCAAATTCTTCACTGCAGGTCACCAACTCTTCTGGTTCTTCCTATCTGGGTGATAAACTCTCAAACAGTATAAAGCAATAACCATGATCTGCTCTATGAAAAGTAGAGGCAGAGAAATAGAGGTTTTGTCCTCATTCTGATTTGTTTTAAGATTTCCTCAAGTAATACTCAAATGATCATTCCGCCCACCTCATTGCTTTCAACTTCCTATTAAATCAAGATGCTGATTTGATTCTGTGAGTGCCAAAGAGGGCATTTAGGAGTAATGGTTTACCATCCAGGTTTGTGATGGTGAACCTATGGCATGTGTGCCACAGGTGGCACCAGAGCCTTCTCAGTGGGCACACGAGCTGTTGCCCAGTTCAGCTCCACCATGCATGCACACGTCCCGCCAGCCAGGTGATTTTCGGGTCTCTGCCGCACATGTGGGAAACATGTGTGCATGCATGAGGGGAGGTGGGAGGTTGTGCGCACATTCATGGGAGGAGCATGTGGGGTGTGTGGCAGCCCCCCTTTTTTGGTCCTGCTAGGTGCAAAATAGGTGGTTCCCCCATGACCCATTTTTGGTCCCAGGAAGCTTCAGGGAGGCCTGCTAGGCCCAAAAAGGGAAGCGGGGGGTTGTGCGCAGGTGTGTGGGGACCGTGAGGGGTTCACATGCATATGTGAGGGGGAGGAGAAGCACGAGGAGTGGGAGAAGCATGGGTGGTTTATGCGAGCATGTGCAGGGGGGCGGGGTGCATACGTGCTGTTGCCGATTTTGGCACGTGAGGAGAAAAAGATTTGCCATCACTTATCTAGGTAGTTTCTGTGTTGCATAATTTGAATATGATTTCAGAAATCTTACCAAAAGTAAGGCAACAGAATTTTTAAGTGTATTATAGAATCCATTCAGTTCTATTAAGAAATTGAGATAGACATTTTAACTGATCTCCCACCCCCACAGAGATTCATATTATCATCCCCATGGCTTATTTAAAGCTGATAAGTCAGTGTGACCTACTACTTGCATAAAGACAAATACTAGTTGGGACAGGTGCGAAATTCTCATCCTGACTAAGTAGTGAATGATGAAAACTTCCCATACAAAAAATTGCACCTAAGAGGAACCCACACTACCAGTGGTGGGTTTCAATTTTTTTTAGAACCTATTCTGTGGATGTGGCCTATTTGGTGGGTGTAGCTTGGCAGTCATGTGACCGGGCAGGTATGGACAACTTGACATCACTCATGCACACTCAGTCACATGACCACCACCCCCAAGCCATGTGGCAATTTTTTGGGGGACTCCTATGAATGGGGGGGGGGAAGAGAGGGAAAAACTTTCCAAAAATAGACAACAGGAGGATTAAGGGCTGAAATTAGGGAGATCAGAGAAGACAGGACAGAGGGGAATCCAGTAGAAAGCTATCACATGCTGGGGAAAGAACTTTGAGAGATTGGAGGAGGCAGGACAGAGGGGAATCCAGTAGAAAGCTATCACAGGCTGGAGAAAGAACTGTGGGAGATCAGAGGTGGTAAGACAGAGGGGAATCCAGGACAAAGCTATCACACGTTGGGGGAAGAACTTTGGGAAATCTGAAAAGGCAGGACAGAGGGGAATCCAGGAAAAAGCTATCACATGCTGGGGAAAGAACTTTGAGAGATTGGAGGAGGCAGGACAGAGGGGAATCCAGTAGAAAGCTATCACATGTTGGGAAAAGAACTTTGGGAGATCTGAGAAGGCAGGACAGAGGGGAATCCAGTAGAAAGCTATCACACACTGGGAAAAGAACTTTGGGAGATCAGAGGCAGCAAGATAGAGGGGAATCCAGGACAAAGCTATCACACGTTGGGGAAAGAACTTTGGGAGATTTGAAAAGGCAGGATAGAGGGGAATCCAGTAGAAAGCTATTGCACGCTGGGAAAAGAACTTTGGGAGATCAGAGGAGGCAGGACAGAGGGGAATCCAGTAAAAAGCTATCACATGCTGGGGAAATAACTTTGGGAGATCAGAGGAGGCAGGACAGAGAGGAATCCAGGAGAAAACTCCTGAGCTTGCCGCTGCTGTCTGGTGGATTGTGCCGCTGGACCTCTACATCCTTCTCCGTTCACCACCTCCACTCCCAGGTATGGAACGTGACACCGAATTGGGCTAGGATAGTGCAGATGGGTGGGGGGAGCAAGCGATGGAGCTGATTCCGGATGGGCAGGGGTGAGTGAGCGAGCAACAGGGCCGGGACAGGCGTTCCAGAAGTTACTTCCGGGTCCACCAGTCGAACCTCCTCTCACCAGATCAGTAAATTTCACCATCTGGTTCTCCCGAGCCAGTGTGAACTGGCAGAAACCCACCACTGCACACTACCATTGCTCCACCTAATTCAGGAAGGAAGATTATGTTAGGTAATATAGCAAGATAATCCCCACTGTTCCAATTACTCACAGTGGAGAGCAAATCTCTGTAATTCAGAACTGGTAGCATGAAACACTGAGGGAGTAGTTCTAGAATGTGGTGGATAACTCATGAAGCCAATCTACTCTGCGGTAGTCTTTTCCCTCATCACCTTTAGTATGCTTGTCAAGTTTTCTTAGGGTTTTCAAAAATAGAAAATTTACAAAACTATCACAGGATCTGTTCCCTACTTAGAGAAATTCCAGATGCAAGAAAAAGCTCTTTCTTCTAAACCTGGATCAAGTAAGATGTGATACATGTGTCTCTCCACATTTTTGTAATGGTTACATATACTTCAGATAGTGTTTAGGAATTTAGATTCCTTTGATCCTACAGTGCCACCTACAGGATCCAGGAAGCCTACCTTCTCTAGTATTGCACCTGCCTTCTGGAATGAAGTTCCCCCTGAGACCTGGTGGTTCCATCTGTGGCATTCCAAAGAGTTATAAAGACCAAGCTTTTGGAGACTACCAATAGAAGATCCTATCTATAAGCTCAAGATTGAATTGTGGAATATTTGGGGCTCAGATTCCACACTTTGGAGATTGCCAGGGATTGCATGTTTGTTTTAATGTTCTTTTATTTTTCAGCAAACCACACTGTTTTTATCAAACCAAATCGCAGGTTGTGAAATACATTTTAAAATCAGATAATATTAAACAATTTTTTGAAGAATTTTATATTTAACCCTTCATTTGTTACTCAGTCTTATAAATCTGAGTATATCTTTTTTGCCATTGCTTAAAAGGTGCATCATTTTTCAAAATGGATATTATTTGAAATAAAAACATCATTCTGTGTAATACAGTTATTTTACCACAGAGATTCTTCCAGCCAGTGATCATTGTAACTTTTTCATCTTAATAAAATTTTCTTAATTTGATCCCATAGTTTAATATAATATTTGAAATAACATATAATTCATATTAGTCATAGCAATAGATATTTTAATTTTTCTCAATCTGAAAATTGGTGCTAATAATTTTTTTAGAAAATAATAATTTCCAAATCGCTAGGGGTGTAAGTGAAATTCCAAGATTTCTAGCTGCTGGCTGTAGTCCAGGTAATTGCAGTACAATATTGTGACTAGTGGTTCTGGATCTATTGCTTCCAAAAGGTTGCAGAAGACCATTTGAATTTGTTCAAACGATTGCACGATGTAGATTTTAACTGGTCATCAATTTCATTGGGAGCTTCATCATCACTGCAGAACTGGAGGCAGCAGAGGTTCCTCATCGGCCATTACAATTTTCATCACAATCCGATTCCACTTCAATCAGATCATTCTCTGCTTCTCCATACCATTTTGGAACAGTTTCTTCTAAGTTTGGATCATCAAATCATACTCTTTTTGGTGGAAAACCTAGCCCCCATTATAAAAAAAACATTAACAAAGATCTGTGATCAAAATGACAGAAACTTAAATTCAAATGCTGCTACAGAAAACACCAAATAACTTATGCAAGCACGATGCTGCATACACTCTTATTGGTGGGAAAACAAAAGCTATTTGCAACCGGAATGGTCCATTTCTAAAAAATAGGGGTGTTCCAAACATATTGGAAAACTGTTGCGGTCACTATGACCGCAGGTCTGTGGTTATGGATTAAGACTGTTAGCAGTAAGAAAAAAAAGTCTAAAGTTGGTTTATTTGATCAAAGTTAAAATACATATGATGTATTCTCTGGTACTTCTTAGTAGACTTGCTGACATCAGGACTGAAATGATGGTGATTTATGGATTTGTTTATAGAAAAGGGATGGGATATGAGAAGAAGACATTATGCACTGTATTTTAAAAGAAGATAATAAGTTACTAAAATTGTTTATACTTTTGATGAAGGTGGGAAGACACTTCTTTGTGTATTTCCTTTATTTCTCTTTACTATATATTTACATTTCTTTTCTATTACTTTTGTTTTCTACTTTCATTTTATTCTATTTTTTTGTTTATATTAGTTTTTAACTGTTGTAATTATACTGTTTCTAATGATGTGTTTTTTGTGGAATGCTACTGTGGCTATATCTGTACTATATCTTACCCAATAAATGGAAATAAGAATAAAGATTTTATATACTGATATATTGTGTTGTTTATTTAAAAACTGCTGAAAACTATGCTTGTTTATGCTGTTTCAAATTTTAATCAAAATACACATTGTGCACAACAAAAGACTGTTATATCATCATGGAGAAATGCAATGGGAGGGAGAAGCAAGAGCTTATCTGGGGCAATAGAAAGATAAGTAAGTGTGGGTGGTTGCTGGAGTCTATATAAAATTGACTGCAACATCTATCAGAATGAAGAGTTAGAGCTGCCTCATCTTTCCACAGGATAAGCCAGCCAGCCAGCCAGGATGCCCCCTCAGTCAGGAGTCAGTGCGGGAAAGTCAGAGAGTCAGCCAGGGGTCCCCAGGCTTTTCACCTGGGAGGAAGTGGGGCTCTGCACAGGCAAGGGAGATTTCAAGGAAAAGAGATGGCTGGTCATCAACCGAAAAGTTTATGATGTTAGTCAGTTCTATTTGCGGCATCCAGGTGGGCCTCGTCTCATCAAACATTATTCTGGACAAGATGCTACGGTGAGTCCTTGCTGAGGGGAAAGACAGCCATGGAAAGACCTGAAGGCTACACAAAACACTCACTTTGCATGCACACATTCCAGATTGAGGTTGTGTCTCCACTAGCAGAATGAGGGGGAAAGTATCCATTTTATCTGAAGCCACAAGAATTTTCTGATATTATAGAATACAGTAGTCCTTGTTTTACAACTATTTGTTTACAATGGTTCTGAAAAAAGTGACTACAATCAGTCCTCACATTTATGACTATTGCAGAATCTCCATGGTCACATGAACAAAATTGGGTGCTTGGCAACTGGCATATATTTATGTTCTCGTTTTGATAACATACATATTAACTTGGCATTTATTTATGATAGTTACAGTGTCCTGAGGTCATGTGATCACCATTTGCAACCTTCCCAGCTGGCTTTCAACAAGCAATGTCAATGGGGGAATTTGGGTTTGCTTAATGACCATGTGATTCACTTAACTGAAGTTATTTGCTTAACAACTCTTCTCCCACCTCCCAAATGGGCATGACTCAACCAACTTAACCATTTTACTTTGCAACAGAAATTCTGGTCCCAATTGTGATTGTTATTTGAGGCTATCTGTAGTTGTTTTGGGTTGGACAGCCCAGTGCTTTGATGTAAGGAAGCTCCAGGTGGAGGCTGTATCACTTGGCAATTTTGTAGTAACAAGTGACAAAATCTGACCAAAATTTAGAAGCATCATTGGAAAGATGACATGGTGGGGATATGATAGCTGATCCCCAGACATACAAGTTGTTGTAATTTGCAGGCTTCCTTTTTTTCCAGTTTTGCATCAATGTTTGCCTGCAGTTAAGTTGTTTAACTTTATTGACTTCTAGACAATATGAACAAAATGCACCTTAGGTTTGAAGGCGTTTGTGCAAAAGCATGGGCCCAGCTTATATTTTGCCTAAGCAAAATTCAGTCAGGAAGACTTTCTCAGTGGAAAATATATGAGTAATATTGATAGAGAAGTGTGACCTCTATCAAGTATTGCAGGATTTTAGCTTTTTTTTTGCTTTTTTTTTTTGTGTAAATGCAGTGGAGACTTCTATGAGTGTACACAATACAATCATTTATATACTCGGAATTTATTTATAAGAAATATTTCTTTTTTTGTGGTTTCTCACTTTTATTTATTTACTGCAATATATTGCCCTCATGGATCACAAATTTCAATGATTTACAAAAAAGAAAATTTCTTTTTTTATATAAATTTTATTTTGTTTGTACAAACTTCACATCTTTGCAACACATTACATTTTTTTACCTTTCTGTTGTATCTGTTTTATCTATATCAATAAATCTTTTTTAACTATGACTTCATATATTTGTGCATTTACATTATTCCATACATTTTTTCATTCTATATATAATATTCTATATGTTCTATGTATAGCAGTTTTTACTACATTTATGTCATTTTGTAAAGTATATAATATATTAAATCTTTTATAACTATGACTATATATTTGTGCATTTACATTATTTCATACATTTTTTTCATTCTATATGTAATATTCTATATATTCTATGTGTAACAGTTTTTACTACATTTACGTCATTTTGTGTAATATTTATTTGCTATACTCTATCTCTTCTCAATCTTTTAATCCTTTTCTGGTTTTGTAGTTGTCTATTGTTTTGCTGATCTTTCTTCCTTTCTTTTTTACTTTCCTGCTTTTCCCCTCCTTTCCTCTAGCCAATTGTACAATAAATCCCATATGAAGTAGTATTCAGATTCTTCTTTCTCTTTTAGTTCTTTCGTGAGCCTATCCATCTCTGCACATTCCAATATTTTTTTAATTACATTTTCTTCTGTTGGTATATAATTATTTTTCCAGTTTTGTGCTAATATAATTCTCGCTGCCATAACGATGTGTAAAATTAAGTATTTAATTTTTTCCCCCATAATTTCCTTTTATAATCCCTAACAAAAATAATTCAGGTTTTAGTGCAATTTGATGTGTAGTAATCTCCTCTAGCCAATCTTTTATTTTTTTCTAATACTTTTGTGCAGCTGTGCACGTTCATAAGAAATATTTCAATTCAATGTTTAAATAAAGCAGTTTGAAGTAATCACATAATAGCAATAGGAGTTTATATACTACAGTTGGAGGGCTGAACTGTAGCTAACTTCATCAGATGTCTTTATTAAAGCCTTCTGAGGTAGCTTGAACCTCTCGATATATGTAGGTTTACTAGTTTCCAAGTAAGTTTAGAATCTGTAGCCTCTATTGTATACATCTAATTTTTAATATATTCTTATTAATATAATACAGAAAAAAAACCAACAAAACAATAACTAACAAGATATGAAAAAAGAGAAAACTATATACAAGAAATATAAGATTAGCCATAAACATAAGACCTCCACCATAGCTGAACGCTGATATCTGAATCTTACACAAATCAAATAGGTTAATCCCCTATATTAAACTTTAAAGCCCTCTGTGTTTATGTTTTTTATGTTTTATTGAACATTTATATGCCGCCCTTTTCCCTGAGGGGACTCAGGGCGGCTTACAACAATAGGGGAAGGGAGTGCAAGACAAGACTTAAGTAAGAAAAGAAACGTGAGTAAAAAAAAAAAAAAAAAAAAAAATTGACCATAAAAACACAACATTCACTCAACATTCGGGCAGGGTGAGAATAAATCCTATCCCCAGGCCTGACGGGATAGCCAGATCTTGAGGGCTGTGCGGAAGGCCTGGACTGTGGTGAGGGTACGGATCTCCACGGGGAGGGTGTTCCATAGCGTCGGAGCTGCAACTGAGAAGGCTCTCCTCTGCATAGTCGCCAGTCGGCACTGACTGGCGGATGGAATTCGGAGGAGGCCTACCCTGTGCGATCTGATGGGACGCAGGGAGGTAATTGGCAGAAGGCGGTCTCTCAGATAGCCAGATCCACTACCATGGAGCGCTTTATAGGTGGTAAGTAGGACCTTGAAGTGCACCCGACGATCAACAGGTAGCCAGCGCAGCTCACGGAGGATCGGTGTTATATGGGCGAACCGTGGTGCGCCCATGATCACTCGCGCGGCCGCGTTCTGGACTAGCTGAAGTCGTCGGATGCTCTTCAAGGGCAGCCCCATGTAGAGCACATTGCAGTATTCCAGCCTAGAGATCACAAGGGCTCGAGTGACTGTTGTGAAAGCCTCCCGGTTCAGGTAGGGCCGCAACTGGCGCACCAGGCGAACCTGGGTAAATGCCCCCCTGGTCACAGCTGACAGATGGTGGTCAAAACTCAGCTGTGGATCCAGGAGGACTCCCAAGTTGCGGACCCTGTCTGAGGGGTATAAATTTTGCCCCCCCAGCCTGATTGATGGAACGTTAGCCGAATTTTTGGGAGGAAAACACAACAGCCACTCGGTCTTTTCCGGGTTGAGCACCAGTTTGTTAGCTCTCATCCAGTCTTTAACAGCCTCAAGGCCCCGGTTCATCACGTCCACCGCTTCATTGAGTTGGCACGGGGCGGACAGATACAACTGTGTATCGTCCGCGTATTGATGGTACTTAATCCCGTGCCTCCGAATGATCTCGCCCAGCGGTTTCATGTAAATGTTAAATAGCAGGGGGGACAGAACCGAGCCCTGCGGCACCCCACAGGTTAGGGGCCTCGGGGACGATCTCTCCCTCCCCACCAACACCGACTGCGACCTGTCCGAGAGGTAGGATGAGAACCACTGTAAAACAGTGCCGCCCACCCCCACCTCCTGCAGTCGTCGCAGAAGGATACCATGGTCGATGGTATCGAAAGCCGCTGAGAGGTCAAGGAGAACCAGGATGGACGCATAGCCTCCATCTCTGGCTCTCCAGAGATCATCGGTCAATGCGACCAAAGCGGTTTCAGTGCTGTAACCGGGCCTGAAGCCAGACTGGAAGGGGTCAAGATAGTTAGCTTCCTCCAAGGTACGCTGAAGCTGTAAGGCCACCACCTTCTCGACAACCTTCCCCACAAAGGGGAGGTTGGAGACTGGACGATAGTTGTTAAGAACTGCTGGATCCAAGGACGGTTTCTTCAGGAGGGGCCTCACCACCGCCGCCTTAAGCGCGGTGGGGAGGTGTCCCTCCCGAAGAGAGGCGGTAACAACCGCCTGGATCCAGCCTCGTGTCACCTCTCTGCTGTTGGCAGTCAGCCAAGAGGGACACGGGTCCAGTATACAGGTGGAGGAACTCACAGCTCGCATAGCCTTGTCCACATCCCCGGAGGCAACATCCTGAAACTCAACCCAGAGATGGTCTACCAAGTCGTTCCCCTGTGTCTCGACTGGATCTGCGAGGGTGGAGTCCAGTTCCGATCGAAACCGAGCAACTTTGTCCGCCAAGAACTGACCATACTCCTCAGCCTTACCCTGCAGGGGGTTCCCCGTCTCCCTCCTATTTAGGAGGGAGCGGGTTATCCTAAACAGGGCGGCTGGGCGGGACTCGGCGGACGCTACCAAGGAGGCAATGTGTGATCTTTTGGCGGTTCTCAATGCCCAAATGTACTCCTTGGTGCAAGCTGTCAACAGTGCTCGGTTCGATACGGACCTATCGGACCTCCACAGGTGCTCTAGGCGTCTCCTCCGGCGCTTTATCTCACGGAGCTCCTCGGTGAACCAAGGCGGTCTCCGCGAGCCGCTGACCCGGAGGGGCCGTAGTGGCGCAATTCGGTCCAGAGACTCTGATGCTGCCGAGTGCCAGGCCGCAGCAAGAGTCTCCGCCGAACTGTGGGCGAGAGCATCTGGAATGACCCCAAGCTCCGTCTGGAACCTAGCAGGGTCCATCAGTCGCCTGGGGCGGAACCACCTGGTCGGTTCCTCCTCCCTACGGTGGGGGTTTGGCCTCCGGAAGTCTAGCCTCAGTAGGTAGTGGTCTGACCACGACAGGGGAATGATCTCATTTCCCCTCAGACCAAGATCATAACTCCACTGCTCCGAGAGGAATACGAGGTCGAGTGTGTGCCCCGCTGAGTGGGTAGGGCCTTGAATTACCTGGGTCAGGCCCATGGCTGTCATGGAAGCCATGAACTCCTGCGCTCCGTCAGAGTGTTCACCGAGCGAAGGCAGATTGAAGTCCCCCAGAACCATTAGTCTAGGGAACTCAATTGCTAGCTCGGCTACTGACTCGAGGAGCGCAGGGAGGGCTGCTGCAACGCAGTTGGGAGGCAGGTACGTTAGCAGCAAACCCGCTTGACCCTTGAGGTCCAACTTCACTAGTAGGGACTCACACCCGGCAAGCTCCGGAGCAGGGATCCTACGAGGAGCTAAAGACTCCCGGACTACAATAGCCACACCGCCACCCCTTCCCTGGGCTCTCGGCTGATGAAGCACCTGAAACCCGTCTGGGCACAGCTCTACGAGGGGGACTCCTCCCTCTGTGCCCAGCCATGTCTCAGTAATACATGCCAGGTCTGCCCCCTCGTCTACAATCAAGTCCCGGACGAGGGGAGCCTTATGAATGACAGACCTGGCATTTAGCGACAGCAGCCTGAGACCAGGGTCCTGATTGCTCACGCCATCTGACCTTGGAGTGGGACTCATAGGGCCGGAAGGAGGGATCTCTGCAATATAGCGAACCCTCCTTCCCCGGTAATGGCCAGCCCTAAAGTCCCCGCCGTATCTGCCCCTCCCTGTTATGACCGCAATGCTCCGACTCTCCCCCGTGGGTATAATTCCCCCGACCACCCCAATGGCCCCCGCTTGCCCCGCCAGGTCCTCCGAATCAGGCATACTCAAACACTCACACAAACAGTCCCCACAATATAATTAAAACACAAAAAAATACAGCAATAATAATACTAAAAGTGGGTCTTTCATACTAACACATTCAATCCCACGCACTCAACATACCCGTTTAAAATTGCGCAACACAGAGTGTAAAATTATGAGTTCCAGAAGAGCCAGTCTCCCTTCCTCCAGTTCCAGAGAGATCTGAGGCCAAAGTCCAAGGTCCGTATTTTGTAAAATAGTTGTAGATGGAGGGGGGGCAAAGCGCAAGCCCCAGGTATCAACAAGCACCAGCTTTGCGATCTCACACCCTCCAAGTCCAGATAAAGCATGGCATAATAAACAATAGCGGTCCATAGGAGATAAAAAGGTAGTATGCAGGGGGGTATCTTATCCTCCCCCTCTCCTAAAGTCCTGGAAAGGCCGGAGTCTGGGTGTCTAAAGTCTGCGAATGGCTGGAACCAGTTAAAAGGGGGAAGGGGGGGGTGCCAGCTTAGTGCCCATTATTATATTTAACTCACAGTGAACAGCCCATTATTATATTTAACTCACAGAAACTCAACAAATGACTTCCAGCCTCATAAGTGTACTCAAACCATTGTTTCTAATCAGCAGAATGAATTTTGCCATCTCTGCCAATTCCGTTGGTTTCAAAATCAATTTTTCACTATTGATATTCTTTTTTCTTTCCAATATTTAGCATATGCAATCTTTGCAGCTGTTATCATATGAAAACAAATAAGGTTACAAAATGTTTGTCTGTCAATTTATCCATAATACCTGGAAAAAAGGCTTTAGATTTGATTATGTTTGCATTTTAAGCATTTTTTGCATAACCATCATATTGATCCAATATCATTTAGCATGTTTACAAGGCCACCATGTGATAACATTGTATATTTTATAATACAGTTTCATTTATTTCATAATACAATAGTTTATAGACCCAGAATATATCTATAAGAATTATTTTGACTAGACTTCTGGATGGGCATGGTCTGAGAGGAGTTGTTGTTCCTTGGCTGCGTTAAGATGTCTAAACAGCATCCATCAACTGTTTGACAGTTTGATTACCACTTCCCTGGGCATAGGAGGAGGAGGCGAGCAAGCTGTGTTTTGGCAGAGTTCCATTTACCCCCCCCCCCCCAAGAACATAAATCTGGAGGTGGAAGGACGGAGCCGCCTGGTAACATAGTGAATCTCCACATCAAGGACTTCTTCTGCCTTTTTTGCAGAACAAAGGCATACGACCACCCTCAGCTCAAGGATTGATTTATTACTGATTCCAACTCGGGTAGACCTGATACTGGAGAACTTCTAATTGTATGTATTAAGTCTTTAACTCCATTTTTTAAAGAATCCCTTCTGACTTCTGAATTCCTTGCTAGAAATACACAGAAAATGGCGCCGAACAGCTTTGTAGGAGGGGTCAGGCTCTGAAGCCACAGATTTCTACGGAGCTCAGAACACTGAAAGATCACTAAATCAGTAGTGATTTATTACTAACTTAAATAGTAATTACTAGACAAGCGGTTTGCCTGGATTTAGTAATTGGGTGGAGAAGATTAAATGTGGAATGGCTTCTAAACAGCAAAAGATTGCCTCAAAGAGCACTGGTAATTCACCTGCTCCCGGAACTAAATTACAGTCACTACTCCCCCCCAATCCCTTCCTACCCCTGTAGGAGAGCCTTTGACCTGAGAAATACTGCAAAAAGATCTAAGCGTGGCCTTAGCTGAGGCCTTAAAAAATCATGCTGCTGCGATGGAAATTAAAATAAAGGAAGAGATATCTGCTGCTCATAAGGAATTATCGGAAGAACTTATGAATTCGGTCCAGATTCGGAATCAACAAATTAGAGACAATATTTTAGAGGCTTTTAAGTGCCTATCTGGTTATGTATCTGGAATTGAAGATAAATTGGAAGCTCTTAGTGATTCCAATATTAATCTGGTAACAAAAAATGGATGTGGTTGAACAAAAAGTTGGTGATGCAGATAATGAAATTCTAATGCTGCAGTATAGACAGATGGAATTTGCCTTAAGGACAAGAGGCCTCAAAGAGAAAAATCAATTTGAAGCAGATTTTCTCAGAAGCCTTTGATCAATTGATGGGACGGTCAGGAGGGAATTTTGATTGGCAGATTGATAAGATATATCATGTTAATTCCTGGCTCACCAGACAAAAGCAACTCCCAAGAGACATTGTGGTGTATTTTGCTACGAGAGATATGAGGAATTTGATAATGCAAGAGTCTTACAAAACTAAGCTTCAAATTGGGGTCAGGAGGTGACTATTTTGAAGGAAATACCACCCAAAATGTTGAGATCAAGGAAAGACTATGCATTCTTAGTCGATGAGCTCAAAAATTTCCAGCTACAGTTCAGATGGGAGGCCCCAGCCAGGCTAGCAGTTACTTACCAGGGGCAAAGATATCATCTTAACTCAGTATGGAAGGCTCAAGATTTTTATAATAATATACTGAAGGCTGGACATCCCCCCCTCCAGGACCCAGAGAAAGAGAACAACAAGGACAGGATAGACAGCAAGTTACGCAAGGATCACCAAGGCTGGACCAACTTCCTCTCTCAGAACTAGAAGGAGCGAAGGAGCAAAGACAAACTCTCATGATTATCAGGCGAATGGAACAAGAGTTAAAAAAGCAACAAACTTTACAACAAACACACGCTACCATCCAAGAATTCACAGGTTTTAGCTCAAAGCAGTGGGTGGAGCCAGGCCGAAAGCCAAATTACAGGATTTTGAGATGGCTCTTAAAAAGCTTCAGGGAGCTAAAGATGACAATTAAGTTTTTAACCTGGAATGTTAATGGTTTAAACTCCCCACAGAAAAGGAAGAAAATAAATCATTATTTGAAACAATTTAAGAATGATATAATTTGCCTGCAAGAGACTCATATTAGTTCAACTGACCAGAAATATTTGATTAATACAAGACTTGGACAACACTTTGTAGCTTCTGCTCCTGAGAAGAAAAATGGTATAGTTATTTACTTAAGAAAGGACATGAAAGCTGAATTAATTGAAGCAGACTCCCAAAGAAGATATATTGCAATAGAACTGGTATTAGAAGGGAAAAAGATACTTCTAATGGGAATATATGCTCCCAATCAACATCAAGATAAATTTTATAAAACGCTCCATACTAAGTTAGTACATTGGGACTATGGATCTTGCATATTATTGGGTGACTGGAACGGTGTTATGGATACCAAGAAAGACAAGAAGGGTCTCCGGCAAAATATCCAAATGCGAGCAAAATTACCCAAGTCCTTTTTCGATATGATGGATGATTTTGAACTGAGAGACATGTGGCGAGAAAGGAACACAGAAGAATATGACTTTATATTTTTTTCCGATAGACATCAATCCTTTTCTAAGATTGACTTTATACTAACAATCAATGATTTGCTTTCTAGGGTAAAGAAGACAAAGATATGCTCCAGAGCTTTATCTGATCATAATCCAGTTTGGATGGAGCTGGAATTTGGGATCCAAGCAAGAAGGACTTGGAGATTGAATGAAAACTTATTTAGATATGAGAAAAATATTAATGAATGTAAAAAATTGTTAAGATAATATTTTGTTTTTAATATGAATAAGGGTACATCTATGGAAATGGTTTGGGACGCAAGTAAAGGGTATATGTGAGGAGTTCTAATAAATTTAAATAGGTTACATAGACATAAGAGCCAAGGTGGCGCAGTGGTTAAATGCAGCACTGCAGGCTACTGCTAGATCAGCAGGTCAGCGGTTCAAATCTCACGGGCTCAGGGTTGACTCAGCCTTTCATCCTTCCGAGGTGGGTAAAATGAGGACCCAGATTGTTGGGGGCAATATGCTGACTCTCTGTAAACCGCTTAGAGAGGCCTGAAAGGCCTATGAAGCGGTATATAAGTCTACTGCTATTGCTATAAACAGGAGGAAAAAAGAATCGAACTAGAGGAAGAAATCAGGAAGAGAGAACAGTAGTTAATACTAAAACCAGGAGATAAGAAGATTAAAGAAGCAATTACCTTATTAAGAGAGCAATTTAATATGCTGATGTCAGACCAGGTGGCTACTAACTTGCTATACGCAAAACATAACACTTTTTGTAATGCAAATAAATCTGGTAGATGGCTAGCATATCTGATTAGGAAGAAACAGAAATCTCGCAATATATCAAAATTACATTATAAAGGGAAGGAAGTGTATCAACAGAATGAGATTCAAAAGATTTTTTGTGAATTTTTCACAGGATTGTACATGAATGACAAAATACAAGGTTTAGATATAGATAGATACCTGGATAAAGAAAAAATACCCATAGTTAAAGATGAGAAGAGGGAAAGATTGAACCAACCAATAACTTTGGGGAAATTCTCCAGGTAATTAAACAGCTAAAGGTAGGGAAAGCACCGGGTACAGACAGCCTGACATCGGCTTATTACAAAAATTTACAATTAGAAATGGTATAACCTCTTAAGGAAATATTTAATAAGATCCAAATGGAAGGGAAGGTACCCCCATCTTGGAAGACAGTTTTCATATCCTTGCTACCAAAAGAGGATCAAGATCTTAGTCAACCAAAAAATTACAGACCTATATCATTACTTAACATAGATTATAAAATTTTTACTAAAATACTAGTAATTTAGTTCCGGGAGCAGTGAAAATGAATATTCTACCTACATTTTTATTTCTTTTTCAAATGATACCAATACTTTAAAAAGATGCAAATTTGCTAGAGTGGCAGAAGGGCATTTATAAATTTGTATGGGCAGGGAAGAAGCTGAGAATAAAACTAAAAATAATGCAAGATGTGCGTGAGAGAGGAGGTTTGAAATTACCAAATTTAAAACTATATTATGAAGCAGTAGTTTTATCGGTAAATAGTGACTGGATTAATTTAACAGATGATAGAATACTTAATATCGAAGGGCATGATTTGGTATATGGTTGGCATGCTTACTTGCTATATGACAAAAAGGTAGATAAGAACTTTAAAAGTCATATTTTAAGGAATGCTCTACTGTGGGTCTGGAAAAAATATCAATACAAACTAAATGATAAGATACCCATGTGGGCAATTTCTAGACAAGCAATAGAAAACATAAATATAGTACAAAAACAGGATGTAATTACATACAGACAACTTCTTACCTTAGAAAGAGATGTATTACAATTAAAGCCCTTGAATGTACTAAAAGAGGAAAAGGCAATTCAAACATGGTTTCAGTATGGGCAGTTACAGGCCAGATGGAAAAAAGATCAAAAAATTGGTTTTATGCAAGACGAGGATAATTTACTAAAACAAATTAGAGATCAAAGTCCAATGCATATAAAGAGACTATATAATGCATTAATAGAAATGGATTCCGAAACAGAATTAGTTAAAGATTGTATGATAAAGTGGGCACAAAATTTTGAAGAACCAATAATGTTGGATACATGGGAAATATCTGTAAGGACTTTCAATCTTAGAAGCATCTGCAGCAGGTGAAAAAGGATAACACTTTCTACAGATATTCTGTCACTTCTAGACATAACTGATAAATAACTGATATTCTGCCCTCAAGTTAACCTCTGACTGAAGGTTCTTTTTAAATTAAGCCATCTATTATGGGACATCCAGGCAGTGATGGCATACTTGAGACCAAAACCAGCACTGAAATGATCAAAACTTCTACCTTGCCATTAAATCATAATGCTTCTGGCTATATGAAAGAGAATTATACTGAATGGAAGAATCCATATGCAGTCACTCTATGAATGTGAATATCTTCTTCAAGGATGAATCCTCCGCCAGTAACATTAATTACAGAAACATCAGAGTAATGCAATTCATATGAAGCAAAGCACATAATAGCAATAGGAGTTTATATGCTACAGTTGAACAATTGAGCTGGATTTATGTGCATGGAATGTGGCAAGGTTGTGGGGGGGAGATAATGGGAAATGAAAGGAGAAACTTGGGAATTAGCAGATGAGGGTTACTTGGGAACCAGGTTACATAATCATGATGGGTTAAAAACTCCACTATTTTTGTTAAGGCCTTCTGAAACCTCTTGATATATGTAAGTTCAGCTGTCTCACATTTTATTTTGCTAGTGAAGGTTTTTGTGTGTCAGTATTTCAGTAGGTCCTCTCTGGGAATCAGTCTGGCTCTATTGATCTCACTGAGTAGGAGTTTAGCCTCCTGAATGCCTGGTTTAACTCCACCAGTTGCGCGTATCTCTGTCTAGTGGGTCAAAACAAATTTACTTATAACATAAAGCCTGGATGTCCCAAAGGTGCTTTTTCAGGGACCAGACCAGAACTGAGGAAGCTTTTTGGATGAGAAGCAAAATGACTTCAAGGGAGAAAAAAGTCCAATTGCCTTTTCAAAAAGCACCTTTGGGGCCACTATGACATGGATGACTGAGAATCTTCATAGACATAAAGCCTGTACATACACTATGCATTTAATGGTATATTCTAGATGGAAACTGGAAGCATGTAGGTATGCATGGAGACTTATAAGCTTTCTGGTGTTTATGTGTCTTATATGTATTTGTGTATCCATCATAGCATGTTATCAGAAAAGTGGACTTGTTCTTGGATACATATTGGCTTAGGTCAGAGGTGGCTTCCTACTGGTTCGGACTAGTTCGGCCAAACTGGTATTGGTATGCCAGCCTGGGTCGCCAGAACTGGCAGCGACCTAGGCCTGCCATGCCTCTGAACTGGTTCCCCAGTCGGCATGTCATGGTTTTTTTTGCAATTTTTTAAGGTTCTGTGCATGCACAGACCTATTTATAGGCAATTGCGCATGCACACGCACCAAACCAGAAGTAATGCTGGCAGTAACCCACCCCTGGCTTGAATTATTGGAATTATTACTGGATTGAAGTATTGGAAGTCTTGAAGCTTTGATGGTATTTAATAAAGGATTGTTTTCATGGGTACAGATTTTGAAAATGTTGTCAATAAATTTCATATAAAGAAAGGTTTTGAAAAGAATTGAGAAGATTTAAAATCTTCCATGAACATGTTGGCATATTGAGAACCGTGTATATGCACATAGGTGTGCCATTGTTGTGCACATATATTTGTTGCCAATGTAACATTGTTTGGTGGGAAACTGAGCTATATTGTCATTGGCTATTGTTTTCTTGATATTTTGAAATCCATGTTTGTGACAGATGTTGTATATGGTGCCTTAGCATCCATGGTAGCTGAATGTGTTTTCAGGGATATTGCCAGTGAATTTCAAATTTGTTATGAAGTGGTCACTCTTGTATAGGTGGGACGGAAGCATTGGTAGCATAAAGTTCCTGAAACATAATCTTTCAGATGAAATGTTTCCAGTGCTTGAAACATGGGACAGAATTGCCTGTTTATGTATTTTGAGAAGAAGGTAGAAGATGCCTGATCAGGGTTACTGCAGGTTCTGAATATAGATTGAATCTTGTATGTCCTTGGGAAATTCTTTCATGTGATTGTGCAATTGTTTCTGATATCTCAGTTTGGTATCTGAGGTCAGAAGTTGGTACAACGTTGAAACATTGCCTTTAGCTTTGTTAATTTAATCACGCTCAGAATGGCAACTGCTCTTCTTTTGTTATCTTGTTCAATTACAAAATAATTGCTGTTTTGAAGGCCTTTGATGGCATCCCTGCTGATATTGTTACATATGGGCAATCAGTAGATGATTGTGGCTCTGATTGTGGCTCTGAGCCAACACTCCAGAAGATAGGCTAAAGATACAGAAGGATCTTGACAAACTTGAACATTGGGCACTATCTAATAAAATGAAATGTAGTAGATTTCATAGTATGTAGTAGTGTAGTATGTAGTAAATGTTGAGCAAGATCTTTCCAGTGGCCATTCAGAGAGGCAGGGTGAATCATGGCAAAGCCAGGAGAGAATCAGACCCAATATTGTAAGGGAGGAAAGTCTCTATCTCTTCCATCCTACAAACCAAAATAAGATTATATCAGCCCTCAAAATGAGTCATTGTTAGGAGCTGGTTTTCTCCAAAGCTTGTTGGGGGAAAATCACCTTTAGTCCCTATGGAGAGATCCTCAGGAAATTTCATCTTTTCACAAAAGAAACGCCACAGTTGGTTTTAAGATGGGTGAGTATACAAATGTCATAAATCAATACATTTTCCTTTATACACCTGCTTTCTTTCTGAATTTCTTAGGATGCCTTTACAGCTTTCCACAAGGATGAGGATCTGGTAAAAAAACACTTGAATTCCCTGTTAATTGGAGAACTAACACCGGATCAACCTAGCTGTGAACCCACCAAAAACGTGAGTATTCCCCAGCATTATCTTTAAACTTAAAGTGTGTCCATATGTGTCTGTCTCTGAGAGGGAATAAAATCAATATTCATACAGGAAAAATCCTGTAATACAATGAGAACATGGGTTAGACAGAACACATCTGCAAGTAGCTGCATTGAAAATTCCCTTAGCGATTTGTTTAGAGTTCTATCTCTTGCAGTACTAATTTCTGCCTGAACAACAACAAGCTATTTCTCTTCTGATAAATTAAACAATTTAAATGAAGAAACTCCTCCAAAATTAGCATTTGAATATCAAAGAAAATGTGCTTACCACAAACTCTAGTTCTGGCACTGAATACAAACTTCTAGGATGAAATGTATTCAGCAGTATTTTGAAGCTGGAATGTATGGAGGAGAAATAAATAAATATTAGCCCTGTGTGACCTATTAGCCTTTAATTTAGCAGCTGATTAGAATTGATGCATCTTGATAGGGCTGAAAATTTGCCAATTTTATATCAGATAAGTCCAAGCACATCAGGGCAACAATGACTTTATATGCAGAATTCCCTTTGTAGGACTAGAACCTTTATTGTTTTAGATAATTAAGACTTATTCTTTGTTTTATTTATTTACTCAATTTATACTTTACTTGTCTAATAAAGTTGAATGCACAAGGAAGTTTAAATCTGAAAATGTATTTGCAAGCATATGTATAGATATATGTTTATGTGTGTGTTAAATATGGCTCTGCATGATTGTTTAGGAGTAAAAAAGAATCATTTTACATTTTCACAAGTCAAACCATGTTCTGAGAATGTATAGCATTGAAGAATGACTAGTTTGTGGTAAGAACAGATGTTTATTATACATTTTAAATATGAGCTAAAACTCCTTTCTTAAACAGAGCAGCTTGACGTATGTCAAAAAATTGCAGTGAGCCTCATTCACCTTGTGATAATTGCTCATTCATCTTGTGCTAATTAGTGCATCTTCACTAATTTCTTTAAACTACCCCTTATACAATATTTGTTCTTGCTAACGTGAAGATAAGGAGGCAGCAGAAAGTATTTTTCAGATGTATCTGCTGAGTCATTGACTGAGATACAAATAAACAGCTAGATATAACTTTATTGCCTTTGTGATTTCATGGAAAGGTGAAAATGCAGCAGCTATTGTACATGCATGGGAAACCAGTTATTGGGGACATAATTACCTGGCATCATTTCTCATAGGAAATTCTGGTACATGATTTTCATGAATTACGGACGACAGTGAAGAAGATGGGACTCTTGAAGTCCAGTGTTCCTTTTTTTGCTTTCATATTTCTGCATGCCTTCTTGCTGGACGTGGCATCCTGGTTCACCATCTGGTACTTTGGAAAATCTTGGTTGCCTTTCCTTATTGCAGTAGCAATGTTCACTGTTGCACAGGTAACTTTTTGTGTTGCGGAGTATAACAGAGTAGTAGAACAGTCTTCAGCACACTTAATTTAGTAGTGTAGTAATATTCACCACAGGTAATCTATTAATGAGTTTCTATCTCTGACCATACAGACCAATTCCCATTGGCTCCATTCATTCAAAGTAAAGAGGGGAAGTCTCATTGTTAACAAAGTTTGTGGGCAGAAATATGCTTCGGCTACCATGGGGAAAGTCGGCAAATAGAATTCCCTCCTGTGTGATACATCTACACCAGTGGTGGGATTCATTTTTTTTTCTACCAGTTCTGTGGGCATGGCTTGGTAGGTGTGACTTGGTGGGTGTGGCAGGGGAAGGATACTGCAAAATCCCCATTTCCTCCCAATCAGCTGGGACTTGGGAGGCAGAGAATAGATGGGGGCAGGGCCAGTCAAAAGTGGTATTTACCGGTTCTCTGAACTACTCAAAATTTCTGCTACCAGTTTTCCTGAACTGGTCAGAACCTGCTAAAACCACCTCTGATCTATACCACACTAAATATTACAGTGCAGCTATTGGGAGATCTTTTTGTATAACTTCAACCTGCCTCACTGCTACAGATTGTAAAAGCTAACAACTATGCAGTGGGGCCAACTACCCCAACATTTATCATAAATGGAGGTCTTACTCTCTTGGAAATGGTTGCATTCATGCTAAAAATTTGAGGATCACATTCTGTTCATATGGCTGGAGCCTGAAATCAATACAGCAGCCCTGTGGGAGCTGATGGGAATTTATTTATTTTACTTTACTTATTTGTTAAACTTTTATGCTGCCCATCTCCCCTACAAGATGACTTTGGACAGAATGTTGCTCCCACCCTGTTCCCATTATGTTAAAAATTTTCATTTAAATGTGTAGTTGTCTTTGAAATGCAAAGCATTCTGCAAGACATGGCCTTACTGAGGAGTATAACTGTTCCTTCTTAAACTTCTAGCAATCAATAATGCTTAGGATAAATGTACTTACATTTCCATTTAACTTTGTTAACATTGGTACATAAACAACTGTTATTGCATTATAAATGTAAGTACTTCCCAAATGAATGCTTAAACAAAGCAACCAGGTCTTAGAAACCAAGATCTTGTTTGGGGGGGGGGGGGGGATCATATATTGGTGTTGCTTCTTGCTTTCCAGAACCAATATGGTTTTCTTCAGTAGGATGAGGATGCTTATATTTCCTTTGCCAATGTCATTATAGCTTCTACTGTGCTTGCCAATTTACCGTAAATTCTTCTCAAATAGATATTTGAGAATATGGTAGCTTATGCTGAGCAATGAGTCCTTAAAAACGGAAAACTTGGCCAAAGAAAAGTCTCATGCAATTCATGTTCTTCTTGCTTTCTAGATCCAATATGGTTTCTTTCAACATGATCTTGGACATGTTTCCGTCTTCCAGAAGCCTAAATGGAACAGATTGGCTCATATTTTTGTGATGGGAATCCTTAAGGTAAGAGTTTAAAACTGAAAGTGGGTTTTCTCAAATCAACTTTGTTGGAGTTAAATTGTTATTGGTCACCCAGAATTGTTAGGAGTGCATACATGTTTAATTCATTACTATGGTTGGTCACACAATCAGTCAGATGTTTAGGACTTGATGGTGTTAAAGATATTGTCACAGGATGTAAGGTGTTCCAAGTAAAGCTGCCTTTTGCAATTGATTGATTTTGTCAAGGATGATGGTGTTCAAATAGTGCTCTAGATGTTTTGGGACTGCATCAAAGGTGCCTGGTACTATTGACACTATTTTTGTTTTCTTTTACCACAATCATTCTCATTTTATTTGCAGGTCTTTGTATTGGGTAATTTCCCCCAAGTTCTTTCTCTTCTCTTCTGCTATTTCAAGGTACTGCAATCTCCACGGTTCAGATTTCTTTTTCTTTCTTTGGACAGTTGCTAAGTCTGAGATGTTATATGGCAGGTGTTTCTCTATTTGAATTCTAAAGTCCCAGAACGCTTTAGCTTCTTAATTTTCTATTACTTTTTCTGTTTCATGGTTCCACTAGTTGCTTTCCATTGCAAGCAAATGGTATTTCTTGTAAATATTCCAATGCACCATTGTTGCTATGTTTTCAGACTGTTCTCTATAGTCAGTCTGTGCAGTCTTCTTGTTGTAGATAACTAAGTGGTCTACTGTTTCTTCAGGTTTTTTTTTTTTTTTTTTTTTGCAGACAGTGGTTGTACTCTGTTGCTGTCTTCTCAATTCTCTCTTCGTATGTATTTGTTCTTAAGGTTTGGTGCAACCAAACTTAGCCATTTTATCTGTTTCTTCAACTTTCATGCTCTTGGAATTTCTAGGGCTTGTTGTCTGCTTTGGCTGCTAGGGTTGTGTGTGTGTGTGTGTGTACTGGCCATTAATACTTCATTTTGCCTCTTTTCTGCTCTTCGCTTGGTCTTTCTTGTAGGCCAGTTTGATCTCTCTGGTACTCAATAAGCCTAGACAGTATACTTGCATCCTCTTTACTAGACTTCAGTTATTCTTCCAATGGCTTTTCTTCTTCTTCAACTATCTACTATACTTGCAATACCCCATGCCCTTCGTAGGTAGAATCTGTCAGCTTTGCTATGTGGATGAAGGGCATGTTTCATTGTTATTATTTTTCTGACCTTCCTATTTTTGTGGTTGGATCCAGTCCATCATTGTTATTATAATTATCTGTTCATTATAATGTGACGTCACAATTGTCAGCTTTTTAGCTAGTGTGGGCTTTCATAAGCATCAAGTTCTTCCCAAGGACCTAGGATATCATAATGTATTGGAAATATGTGGATCCAAGCAGTGTGACCTTTTACAATTGTCAGATGGAAATATTGTCAATGTGCATATTTTCTAAGTGCCATCCAAATTTCACAATATTTTCACATGCTCATTTGCAACTACTTTTTCAATTGTATTATATGCCACCAGTTTTTCATTACTGGCACATGATAATTTTTACAGCTGTTCCAGTGAATCATTTTGGCAACTGTGTGGTTTTTAAAAATATATATATTTATTATATATATACATATATACATACATACATACACACACACACACATATCCATATTGTGTGTAAACAGAGTTGGTTCTGAATACCATTCATATTACTCCAATTCACAATAACAGTATTGGTAATCTCTATCACATTTATCAAATTTATATAATCCTCATTAAACATACATAAAAGGAGAATGTCTAACATCATCTCTTCTCCTCGTTTGTGCCTGAATTCTTATCCATTTTTCATACTAATCCAATTCACAATAACAATATTAGTAATCTCTATCACAGTTATCAAATTTAGGTAATTATCATTATATTGTTCAAACATACATAAACAAAAATGCATAACTTCTCATTTTTGTCTCTATCTTCATCTATATCTTTCTTGTTCACTCTAAACATTTCTATATTACATATGAACAAATTTAACTAGATATCATTTATATTGATTCAATTCTCATTAACATTGTTAATAATCTCTATCACATTAATCAAATAGTAATTCTCATTATATTATTTAAACGTACATAAAAGAAAAATGCCTAACACAGGTAAAAAAATTATGTTCTACTATTTCCCCTAGCTAATTTTATTTCTAACTCCTTAGCTTACACTCAGGCTACTTTAATATTTAAAGGGCAATTTTTCTATCATCTCTTCTTTATTGCTTCAATTTTTATCCATTTTTTAATTTGCCTCCCGCACTTTTCATCTTTATCTCTATTATCATCTATCTCTTTTTTGTTCAATCTAAACTTTCCTCCCAGTACAATCTTGTGTTGCCAATTTTCCCAGTTATCTGCCCATGTCCCAATCTCCTTATCAAAGGTATCTTCCTGTCTCTCCAATTGTTGATTCATCTGTTTTATTTTCTTCCGTCTTTCTTCCTTGGTCAGGTGATTTGTACTTTTTGCTCCAGTCCTTGATTTATTTGTTGATGTGACCAATCCATCTATTCTTTCCACTCCTTTTGCTTATCATTTATTTGGTCCTCCTCTTCGCGGGAACTTCAGGGTGAGCCATTACCGGGGAAGGAGGGTTCCCTACGTCAGAGGGATCCCTCCTTCCGACCCTGTTAGTTCCACTCCAAGGCCAGATGGCGTGAGTAGTCAGGACCCTGGTCTCAGGTTGTTGTTGCTAAATGCCAGGTCTGTGGTTCACAAGGCTCCCCTCGTCCAGGACCTAATTTCAGACGAGGGGACAGACCTGGCATGTATTACTGAAACCGGGCTGGGCCCGGAGGGAGGAGTCCCCCTCACTGAAATGTGCCCAGAGGGTTTTCAGGTGCTTCATCAACCGCGACCTCAGAAAAGGGATGGGGGAGTGGCCATTGTTATTCAAAAGTCTTTAGTTCCTCGTAGGATCCCTGCTCTGGAGCTTGTCGGGTGTGAGTCCTTGCTGGTGAAGATGGACCTTGCGGGTCAGGTGGGCTTGTTGTTAACGTACCTGCCTCCCAACAGCGTGACGACAGCCCTCCCCTCGCTCCTCGAGTCAGTAGCTGAGCTGGCAGTTGAGTTCCCCAGACTTATGATACTGGGGGACTTCAATATGCCTTCGCTTGGCGAACACTCTGATGGAGTGCAGGAGATCATGGCTTCCATGACAGCCATGGGCTTGACCCAAGTAATTCAGGGCCCGACTCACTCAGCGGGTCACACACTCGACCTCGTATTTCTCTTGGAGCAGTGGAGTTGTGATCTTGGTTTGAGGGGTAGTGAGATCTTGCCCCTGTCATGGTCGGACCACTTCCTACTGAGGCTCGACTTTCAGAGACCAATCCCCCGCTGTAGGGAGGAGGAACCGATTAGGTGGTTCCACCCCAGGCGTCTTATGGATCCTCAGGGTTTCCAGACGGCGCTTGGTGTTGTGCCTGATACTCTCACCCGCAGTCCAGTGGAGACTTTAGTTGCTGCTCGGAACTCAGCAGCATCTGAGGCTCTCCACTGGATTGCGCCTTTACAGCCGATCCGCAGCAGTGGATCCAGGAGGGCTCCTTGGTTTACTGAGGACCTCCGGGAGATGAAGCACCAAAAGAGACGCCTAGAACGCTGCTGGAGGTCCAGTAAATCCGAGTCAGACCGAGCACTATTAAAAGCTTGCATCGGAGCATACCTTTTGGCAATACGGACAGCTAAGAACACCTATACTGCCGCTCTGATAGCGTCCGCTGAGTCGCGCCCTGCCGCCTTGTTTAGGGTAACCCGCTCCCTCCTGAATGGGAGGGTTGTGGATAATCCTTTACGAGGTAGAGCGGAGGAGTATATGCAGTTCCTCGCAGACAAAGTTGCTCGGCTTCGGATGGACCTGGACTCCAATTGCGCAGAGCCAGCCGGGGTACCGGGGACTGACTTTCAACTTGTTACTCCTGATGAAGTAGACAAGGCCATGGGAGCGGTGAGTGCCACCACGTGTCCACTGGACCCGTGCCCCTCCTGGCTGGTCATGAACAGCAAGGAGGTGACACGGGGCTGGATCCAGGCCTCCCCTCGGGAGGGCTTCTTTCCTCCGCCATTGAAGACAGCAGTGGTGAGACCCCTCCTGAAGAAGCCATCTCTGGATCCAGCCATTTTGAATAACTACCGTCCAGTCTCCAACCTCCCCTTTGTTGGGAAGGTTGTTGAGAAAGTGATAGCCTTTCAGCTCCGACGGTCCTTGGATGAAGCCGATTATCTGGATCCCTTTTAGTCTGGATTCAGACCTGGCTTCAGCACGGAAATCGCTTTGGTCGCACTGACCGATGATCTCTGGAGAGCCAGGGATGGAGGTCATGCCTCCATCCTAGTGCTTCTTGACCTCTCAGCAGCCTTCGATACCATCGACCATGGTATCCTTCTGCGACGGTTACGAGAGGTGGGGGTGGGAGGCACCGTTCTTCGGTGGTTCTCCTCCTACCTCTCGGACAAGTCGCAGTCGGTGTTGGTCGGGGGGCAGAGGTCGAACCCTAGGCCCCTGAAATATGGGGTCCCACAGGGTTCGGTCCTGTCCCCCCTCCTGTTTAACATCTACATGAAGCCATTGGGTGAGATCATCCGGCGGCACGAGATAAAATACCATCAGTACGTGGACGATACCCAGTTGTATCTGTCCGCCCCGTGCCAACTCAATGAAGCGGTTGACGTGATGTGCCAGTGCCTGGAGGCTGTCAGGGTCTGGATGGGGGTTAACAAGCTTGCGCTCAATCCAGACAAGACCGAGTGGCTGTTGTGTTTCCCTCCCAAAAATTTGGCTAGTACTCCATCACTCAGGCTGGGGGCTGAAATTTTACGCCCCTCAGACAGGGTTCGCAATTTGGGAGTCCTCTTGGACCCACAGCTGACCTTAGAACATCATTTGTCGGCTGTGACCAGGGGGGGCATTTGCTCAGGTTCGCACCAATTGCGTCCCTACCTGAACCGGGAGGCACTCACAACAGTCACTCATGCCCTCGTGACCTCAAGACTGGACTACTGCAATGCGCTCTACATGGGGCAGCCCTTGAAGAGCATTCGGAGACTTCAGCTCGTCCAGAATGCAGCCGCGTGAGCGATTGTGGGTGCACCTTTGTACACCTATGTTACACCTATCCTCCGCAAGCTGCACTGGTTACTGATTGGTCTCCGGATACGCTTCAAGGTGCTAGTCGTCACTTATAAAGCCCTTCATGGTATTGGACCTGGGTACTTGAGAGATCGCCTGCTTCCAATTACCTCCCAAAGACCCATTAGATCACACAGATTAGGCCTCCTCCGGGTTCCGTCTACTAGCCAATGTCATCTGGCCACTACCCAGGGGAGGGCCTTCTCTGTGGCAGCTCCGGCCCTTTGGAACGAGCTCCCTGCAGAGATTCGGACCCTCACCTTTCTCCAGGCCTTCCAAAAAGCCGTTAAAACCTGGCTGTGTCGGCAGGCCTGGGGTCGATGGGTTCCCTTCCCCTCTCGAATTGTGTGGCTGTTGGTTGTTTTAAATGCCTTGTACTTTTTGTAGTTTTTTTTTTGTGTTTTTCCCTTTCTCCTCCTTGGGTTTGTGCGCCACCCTGAGTCCCGCCGGGAATAGGGCGGCATATAAATAAAATGAACCTCGAACCTTGAACCTTCATTGAGCTGTTGCTTCATTTGCTGATTTTTCTGATCCATATTTTTTCCCTGTTCATGTTCCATTTGTTGACTTAAATAGTCCACTACATCCAATCTTTCTGTTGCTTCCACCAGTTCATGGGCAGTTTGGTTTTTGTTCCTTGTTCTTTGCAAAATGCTTTCCACTTTCTGATCCATACCATTGACTAAATTCATAATATCTTGGAATAACAAAGTCATCTCATTAAGAAATTCTCTCATTTCCACAGCTCTTCCTTCAACTCCAGTCATAATAGTGATACAAGTGGAATAAACAATCATGCCTCAATTGAATTCAGAGAGTCCCAAATCCTAGAGAAGAGCTCCCCTCTCAAATGTCCATACTGTCTTTTTTCCAGCAGATATTTGCTTCACTCAATCTCTATTTCGTTCAAAACAAGGTAAATTGTTTAAATGGACACATTCCAGCATTTACTCAATACTCTGATAGTCCAAGATATTTTCCAAGTTCTTTAAGTCTACTCTACTCTGGTTTTGGTCTTTTATTGTAGCTTCCCTTTTATAAAATTTATTTCTTATTTCTGCTTCTGGTAAGCATAAAATAATAAACAGTTAAAAATCACAACCACCAAATGCAAGTATTTTCTCCTCTGTAAGTTTCCAGGAGTCACTTTTTCTTTCATCACTAGATGGCACTCTCAACTTACTTTTCAGCATAAATTGGTTTTAAAATATTTTCTTCCAGTCCTTTAAACAGTTATATTTTTAAAGTCTCTTCTCTAGGATTCCCCCACCCCTTGGGGTAATTTGTAAAGGAAAAAAAAATCTTACTCAGCAACACAGTCTCTGTTCACTGCTCTCTTCGCTTCTGCAATGTCTTAGGTATTCTGGCTGTCACCAACTTCATGGCAGCCATTTTGATTGCTGTCGCTCCTCTTCTTTGGATGGGGGGATTTTCCAAGTCAGGGAGGAGAGATGTAGCTCTGTACTGTAAATCATTTGATGATTTTTCACTTCTGGCCTCAATTGCATTAATTCAAATAGTCTTAAACAGTCAAAATCCAGCCTTCAGTTTCTTTTTTTTAAATGTTCCAGTTGATAAGCCATTGCTAGGTTTTATCTTTAGCCACCTTTCCCTCAATCTTTTGTAGTAATTAACCACGTAATACTTTTCCTTGCCAGCATTACATTTTGTCTTTATTATACTAGCTTGATATTCATGTTTTGTTTCCTGTACTCTCTATATAAGTTCCAATTTTTAACTTGCATCAATGCTTGTTCTTTGCTATCTTTTACATAACCAGCCATTACATAGTTTTCATCTTTGACAATTGTTTTTACTTGAAATAAACTTCTGCTTCCATTTCTGCAGGACAGATATAATATATATACTACGGGGGTATAATGCATAGTGAATAGTAACAGTTTTCTTGTTTTTCAAGCCCAACTGTGCAGTTCAGCTTACATCCAATTAATTCCAGTAGTGTATTGTATCACAGGGATGGCCCAGGTATCGATCGTTTTGATGGTGTTTTCACCATTCAATTTTGTCTTTAGTATTTTTCTCACTCTTTGGATATGATGCTAACTAATCACATTTTTAATTTGTCTGCTTATCCAATTGTAAATATTAAATACTGTGAAGATAGAGGAAGCATGGAACAGCTGAGGTATTTTTATTTTTGATTAAACAGACAAACACAACACAAAAAAAATCATCTTATTGTGGAAGTGTGTTGATTGGTTACAAATAACTTTCGTGCATCTCTTCCACAGTCATTACTTATAGTTCACATCACATTATATATTTTAAATCAAAAATCTTAATATATCTTACTATCAATTTATCACAATTCTCATTTCACTATAGTTGTTTTAACGTCCTTTTGCATGAAATAATCCAAAATTAAAAGCACAACAACATAATGACATTTCATTAATTATTTCTAATATCAGCCAATAACATTGCCATATATATATAGGTCTTTGGTTATTCAGGTTTTCTCCCGCATAAAATTGGAGGTGTCTTGGCGACGTTTCAACGAAGTCTCATTTGTCAACTTCAGACTTCGTGCTTCCAGGAGCAAAGCTTTGGTCGAAACGTCGCCAAGACACCTCCAATTTTACGCGGGAGAAAACCCGAATAACCAAAGACCTACATACTAACACCCGCGAAAACCTCAGAAAACAAATTATGTATGTATGTATGTATGTATGTATGTATGTATGTATGTATGTATACACCTTGTCATTTCATTGTTATTGTTACAATTATTATTTATTAATAGAAATTCATTCACTAATTATATCAGGTTTCCTCTCATCAAACCAATACATGTGTACGTTGTTATCGTTATCAGTTATTTATTTAACATAGCACTCTAAAAATTACTAAATTACTAATCACTAATCATATTATAGAAGTGTGTCGGCTGATTACAAATAGCTTTCATGCATCTCTTCCACAGTCATTACTTATTGTTCATATCACATTGTATATTTTAAATCGAAAATCTTTATATATCTTACTATCAACATACACAATTCTCATTTGACTATAATTATTTTAACATCCTTTTACGTAAAATAGTCCAAAATTAAAAACACAACCACATAATAGCATTTCATTAATTATTTCTACCATCCAATAACATTACCCCTTTATAACATGTTCTAAGTAAACATATGTACCAACACATGTATATACCTTATTATCATTATCAATTATTTATTTAACATAGCACTCTAGAGATTACTAAGAGTTCCTGTCCATCTAATTCCCTTTTCCATACTCCCCTTTTTCCACTTTCAACCACGTTCACTCCACTAGTAAAGTCATCAGTTGTCTTGTCTTTATAATCATTTTTCTCTTCAATTTTTGGGACTCTGACCCCATCATTTTTTGCTGTTATAAACTCTAGTTTTTCCATCTTCTTCTCAATTCTCTCTGTTGCTTCTAATAAATTTTGAATTCAAGCCATAATGTTTTGCAGAGTTAAGGTTTCTTTTGAATAATGTGCCATTTTAACAAACTGGTAGATAGTCCACTCTGGCTTTCAAAGCTTCTTATATTAAATTAGCTTAAACGCAAATTCATTTATGATCTTCAAAAAAGAAGGTTCTGTTTCTTTTTCTCTCCCACTGCCAGTAAGGCTCTCAGAACGCACCTGTATAAACAATTCGTGCTTTTGCTTCTTATCACTTTCTATAAACAAGTTGCAGAACCTTGAGTTACAAAGTCAGTGAGATCAAAAGGAAAAGGGAAAGTTCATTATTTCAAAAGCTCAAGCCTCCAGCCTCCAAGAGGCAGTATTGCTTCCCACTCTCTAATATTATTTCAAATTCAAAAGAAACAAAGTTCTTAAATGGAATTAATAGCAAGAAGTAAAAGTCTTTGTTAAAATAACAAAGAAGATTTTAATCCATAAATTAAGAAATAAAAATAGAAAAATACAAGAAGAAAAACTAATCCATTCTCTTAAAAAAAAAAGTTGCAAGCACTTCAATCCACAAAGTAGAATTACAAAGAAAAAGAAAAGAAAAACACACTATCCAAAGCAATCCAATATAGGTTAATTTCACCGCTTGTTTTCTTCTTTCGGATTTAACTTAAAAAAGATTTTTTGGGCAGTCTTTTCCAAAACAGTAAAGATTCCTCACTAGATGGACACACTTTCTTTTTCCGCTTCCCTTCCATTCCGGAGCTGTCCCAACTTCATCAGCCTGGGGCTGAGGTTTTTGTCACCAGCTTGAACAACTTCTTGGATAGATCAAGGACTTTGCAGTGTCCTTGAGATCAGCAAGATGTATTCTTCCTGTTCACCCTCTCTAAGGGACGGTTTAGGTCCAATTGGACCGTCCAGTGGCAAAAGTTCGCTGGCTGTCTTGGAGCAATTGAGACAGCACGTCCGTATTGTTGTGATGTTGGCTCCTCCTCCCCCTGATTATTTCTAACATAGTTTCATGCTGGAATTTTTAGTGGAAGATGTTGAATAACTGTGACCTTTGTCCCATTAGCCTAATGCCCTTGAAAATGGAAAGGATGGTTCCATCTATTTGCTCAGTTAGTTTTATATTTCTATTTTTTTTTCCTAATGTGCCAGCAAGTGGGGAAATGTGGGCAGGGGAAAGCAGCTAGATTAGGAATAACTTACGTGATAATAGCTCTTCCAAAGAACAAATGAAAACTGGAATGTATGTATGCATTTCAACATTTTCTATGCAGGGTGGGCCAAGGAATTGGTGGACTGACATGCATAACCAACATCATGCCAAACCCAACTGTTTCTTGAAGGATCCTGATCTCAATATGCACCCATTTCTCTTCACCTTAGGGAAGTCTCTCTCTGTGGAGGTGAGTACAGTTTAGGTAACCGTATTCAAAATATTATGACTGCCTGAACATCTTGCAATCAGACATAGGTAGCCAGGGGCTTGTGAGCTGCATGAAGTGCCTGATTCCCCTTACTCATTTACTTTTGAAGTTTCCCAACCTCCAGGTTTCCACCACTAAGATCCAGCAACATAGTGCAGTAGATATGCTGTGCCATTTGCTGCAGATTTTCAAAAGACAAATAAAAACTTCCTAAAGCTGCCTGGTCTGAAATTTCTCTGCTAAATGCAAAAACACTTGGAAAAAAAACCTTGGTTGTTGTAATCTGCATGGTATTATTATGTCATTCACAATATTTATGAGCTTCCAGAAACACAAAAACATTACTGCAAATATTACTGCACCCTTCATCTACTAGACATAATAAAGTTTCCTATCCCTGGTATCCACTTTTGTCCAGATGGGATCAATCAGGTCACTTCATATTTAAGGCCACAGAAACAAGCTAGGTAGAAATTTATAGAGAGAATCCATTTCACAGCAATTCCACAGTATTGCAAATAAGCACTCTTCACCCTCCAGGATAATAAAGCTGCTTATTCTATTTTCATTTTTGCCCAGATGGGATAAATCAGGTCACTTCATATGTAAAGTCATGGACAAAATCTGCCCTTAATGAGGAGAACCAGTCACTTTTTACACTTCTTGAGCTGAACTGTAAAGAAGAGAGGTTATTAAGTATATTGTCAGGGTTCCAAGAAACGACCCCATTTCATAACAGAACTCTGAGGCAGATTCTCAAAGAACAGTTTTTATTTTAGAGACATCATTTTGGCATCAACTGGTGGAAAGCCAACTCTGAGCTTTCCCGGGCTTTACACCTAGATAAAAGTGAAAGTTTCACTTTCTCCCAAAACAATAACTCACACTATCCAATCCGGGCACTGGCTGGTTACCTGGCAACTCCTTCCAACACCTCCAGCCAGCCAGTAGTTGGAATGTCCTTGACCTAGGAATGAACTAGTTTGTTTCAGATACAAATTACCCCACCCCCTCTCAGTTCCAAGCTTCGTCAAGCCTGAAGCTTGACCTTAATGGAATTACAGAAAAGGAAAAGGAAAATCTCCCACAGCTAGAACAGGTTTGGGGTTGACATCTATCCTGTAGAGTGATTTATTTTGTCCTTCACTAAACTGTGTTTTTGTTACAGCTTGGAAAAAAGAAAAAGAAATACATGCCTTACCAGCACCAGCACAAATATTTTAGCTGTGAGTACTTCTGCCATTTTGCACCAAAAATTTAGTCCAACTAGAAATACCAGGACCAGTTCTTCCATCAACCTTGGGGTTGGAGAGCCTTAAAGGAGGTTGTCTGAGATTAAACGGTAGTTATTCTGCTGGTTTGTGGATTTTTTTTTTCATTTTTGGTTTTATTCATATTTAATGTTTCATAAATGGTAATGACTGTGGAAGAGATGCACGAAAGTTATTTGTAATCAGTCAACACACTTCAACAATATGTAACGAAATATGATATTTTGGATTGTTACTATGTTTGTAGGCTACTCAGAATCACCTTTTCTGAGAGGAGCAATTATATAAATTGGCTAAATCAATTAATCAGTGGTAGCTTAGGAGAAAAATGGCTTAGGAGAATATCTGGGATCAAAGACTAAATTGCTTTGATAAAGTATTTAGCTCCCCCCCCCCCACCAAATGAATCACTCCGGATTCAAGACCAAAACTCCCAAAAAACTGGAATTGTAATTGTATGAAGTGTGGCAATGACATAGAGTGAACGGCCTAGCAGATAGAGGAAATCTGTAGTAATAATTCATTAGTCAGTAGGAAATAAGAAATAGGAGAGGAAGAAGGATCTCTCAGAAATGTTTATAATCTTGAGTGATTCACACATATTTGCATTTTTGCTTTTATTTTTTCCAGTATTGGCCCCCTTAACATTCGTCGCTTTTGTGCAGCTTATCATTTTTCGCTATGTTATTCGGAAGAAAATATGGAGTGTAAGTAATTGACGGACATGCAGAGACAATACCTTCTGCAATGGGTCAGTATGTACCCGGCAACAGGAACAGTGATTGCATCATCATTGCTCGCCAAAAGGGAAGATGCATTAAAAAGAATGAAGCATTGCCTTGATGATGGAGATGCCATTCCTATTTTTTCCAGACATTGGAGACACAAGATAGCATTAGAATTTTAGCTGTATACATTTCTACTATGCCCTCAAAACCAGCTCCCATCTGAAACAGCTGTTTCTTGGGCCACTCTGCTGCATAGCAGCTGTTTATGCAGTGAGGCCAAGAACTGGACAAGCCTCTGTGTGTGTGTGTGTGTGTGTGTGTGTGTGTGTGTGTTTGTGTGTGTGTGTGTGTCCGTTGCTCTTGCCTGGAGCAAGAGGGGCTGTCACCAGAACCTCCATTGGCTTTTGAGGGGCTACCACTCCTTAAAGGAGACAAAGTCTCTTAAAGTTGGTGAATGGGGCAGTAACACTACTATAAAGCACCTGGGCTGTGCCCAAGAAACCCTCCATTGAAGGGAACCTAAAAACCACTTCCCATCAGAACCAGATCTGAGACCAGGAAAAGGAGCAGTAGCTCCCTCATTGCCCACCTAGCTGTGGACAAGGGTCAGGAGACCCCAGAGGGAGCTCCCCCTTTGTGTGGGAGAGGGGGCAGGAGAATTTGGGCAGGAGCTGTGCTTGGCACCGGCTTGCAAAAGCTGGCATGGCTTGGCAAGTGGGCGTGGCCAGGGGCTGTGCTGCAGGGGAGGAAGGCACCCACCCAGATGAAAGAGAAGCAGGCAGGGCATGGAGCTTGCTTGGCTTTCCTCACCTGACACCGCTGCTGTCTCTCCATGCTGCTTTATAAAACCTGCTCCGCAAAGTGCTGTGAGCCTTGAATTTGGGAGTGAAGACTGATTCACTTGCACGAGCCTGGCTGGGTGGGTGGGCAAGGTGGGAGATCTGAGCTGGTTCTATGGGAGCTGATTTTGAGGCTCCCTTTAATGGGGAGTTTATTGAGAGGGCTCAACAGGAGTGTTGCTCCTCTGTGGCAGTTTTAAGAGGCATGGACTTCAATGTGGGCAGTGGTGGCTCCTTGAAAACCAATGGAAGTACTGGTAACAGCTCCTCTCACTCCAGACAAGCATCCTTGGAAAGGGTGTGCATACCTTCCGAGTGACCCCCAGCTTCTCCAGTTCCTGGCCTAGTGCCTCTTTGCAGAAGCAACTGCTGCACCATAACAAGAAACATTCCACCTCCCCACCCCACAAAGGAGGGATAGCAACCTTAAGCTCTGCCTTGTCTTGCAGCCGGGGTCATTTGGTGCCGTCAAGTGGGGGCACATGCTCCTGTGAGAGCCTCTGCACTATGCTGAGGGTGGGGCACAGGAAGGCTTTAGTGCAGTTCTCACTCAGCCTTCTTCCGGATGCAATTTGGGGCCTACAGCACTGGAACCTGGAGAAGAAGCAGCTGTGAGGGCAGATAGCCCGTTCCTGAGGCTGCTGCCTGCCCCACCTGGTGATCTCTTTGCATGCAGTGTCCAAAGGGACAGCAGAGGCCCACCCCTCAACATGCAGATTGGCCACCAGGATGTATGTCTAATTGTCCTGTGTTGTGAATTGGCCGTGACAATTTGTCCCTCAGCAAATTGCCTGGGTAAAGGAGGAGAGGAGCAAAAGGGGACAAGTCAGGGGGGATGAACACTGGGGAAGGGGCAGCTTGAAGGGGCGGTGGCATGAAGAAGATGTAGCCGGGCTACTGTGCCCAATTGTCATAGATCACTGCATACTCCCATTTGTAATATTCATTCCAGGACAGAACTGACCAATGGATTGTTCTGCTGTTGTGCTATGTTACAATGCAATGACTTAAATATTTTGACTTTCAGCAAAGCGTTTCCTTATGTGTTAAGCTAAGTCAGCGTTGTCAAAGTGGATATCATTGAGGGCCACATCAGGATTGTGTTTGTCCTTGGGGAGTGGGGGCCATGGCCAGGGTGGGCATGGCCAGTTTGACATCACTCGTGTTGGGGATGCCTGTGGTGGCCTCAGAGCTCTGCCAGCAAAAACAGGCTTCCAACCTCCATTTTCAGCTGCAACAGCCTCTTGCAACCCTCTGCCAGTGAAAATGGACTTTGGAAGGGACGTGTGCCGCCCTCCCAAGCTCCGTTTTTGCTGGCAGAGGCACCACAGGCCAGTCCTTTGCTGTTTCCAGGGCAGCCCCATAGGCCAGATCTAAGCACACTGTGGGCTGGATCTGGCCTGCAGGCCCTGAGCTTGACACCCCCCTAAGCTAAGTAATATGAATCATTAAACATAATGTATTTTAAAACCAACCTATTTGCATAAAGCAGTTAGGAAGCTGACAGAAGCTACATTTTCCCATCCATTTTACTCACTCCTCTCTCTTTTTGGCCAGGATCTTGCTCTTATTTTATTCTACAATCTCCGTATGTGCCTCATGTTCATTCCTTTAATGGGATTCAAGACCTTCATGGCATATTATTGGCTTTCCAGGTAGGAACTGTGGAGAATTCTTAACTGCACTGCTGCCTCCTGTGCATATAATTGATGTACAGAACATGTGCTTGGAATGAGGGAGATTTTATGTGTGGTGCTTCATGTCCCTCATGATCTTTCCAGTCTGAAGAAGGGCAACTGCTGCAATGTCTGAGTCACGAATCACAAGAAAAAGTGGTTAGGTCCTTGATCAGATATGTAATATATTACATATATGACCTTGACACTGCAATATTTTAATGCAACACCAATTACAGCAAAAGGCAGAAACTTATGAGGGCCAAATCCAATTAATAATTGAATGAGAGACCACCAAGAAATATCAGGCCCGAATACTAGAGTAGAAAGTTTTTTTTTAATTTTCTAAAGTGTTTAAAAAAGTATTTCAGAATAAGGTAGTGGGAAACCATGTCTGTATTCCCTCACCCTCCAAAGCACCTTTATGTTTATGGAGTCATCAGGAGTCAAGATTACCTAGAAGAGACTTTACATTCTCCCTTTCTTTTTAAAAAAACCCTGCCTTTCGGCACCAGCAAAATGGTGATCCATAGACTATTTGTCAACGAAGAGCCAGTTTGGGGCAATGGTGAAGGTTTTGGCCTAGAACACAAAAGGAAGTTCCAGGCCTACCTTAAGTATGCAAGCTGGCCAGGACTAGTCACAAACTCTCAATCCAACACACCCCCAAAGTAGTTATGAGGAAAATAGGAGCAAGGAGTATTAGGCAAGTTCTCCATCTTGAATTGAAATATAACAATAATAGAAGACTATAGCTGGTGAAGGGATGTGACATCAGGATTCCCATGGTGCTGATATCCCTGGGAATTATAGTTCTTTGTGCATTGGAAGGCCTTAGATATTTGAAGTATAATTAAATAAATATCTTCCTGGGTAACAGATATAATAAGTTATTCCCTTATCTTTAGTTACTTGCTTTCCACTGAAAGACAAACACTGAAAAAAATGGTGGATTTGTAAGATTGAAATCAATAGATCAAATCAGAAGATAAGAGAGGTTTGCCAGCAAAGACAATAACAATTTTAATGATGATAAAAACAATGAAAAAAATGTAAAAAAATTCTAATTATTTCATTTCTTGAAATTACTTACTTCCACAGGTTCCTAGAAAGCACCTGGTTTCTCTGGGTCTCTCAAATGAATCACATTCCAATGAACATCAATTATGACCAGAATCTGGACTGGGTCTCTTCCCAAGTAAGAACATTTCCATTCTAGTCATAACATTTGGGAAAGAACAGGAACTTAGGTTTTTCTATGTTGTTCTGTTTTTGCTACACTCTGTTTGCAGCTGGACATGCAGCTAAACTAATCTATCCTCCAATAAAACAAACCATGTGTGTAGATTTATTAAAGGGACAGGATGGCTGAAACAGGTAAAAATAGAAATACAAACAATAAGAACCCAAATACAAAATAAGCAGCATTGAGTTGCTGGTGAGCATAATAATTAATAAATAAAAATCTAAATCTCACCAGCAATACTGTGTGTATGGGATGTGGATTTTTGTCCTCAGATGAACATGTGCCACAGATAGGCTGTTTCTTCCTGCTGCTTCTGTTTCCTCTCCATGCTAAAGTCTGGTTTCCCAGGATGCACTTGTTTTTGGAGTGAGGATTGATGGATAGATAATCCTTAAAGGACAGGGTCAGCTTCCAAACAATACAGCCACTAGACGGTGCCAGAGAACAACAACAACATATACACAAATTATATGCCTGGGGCATAACATATGGATTGGCAGATAGGCATATATAGCAGAGATTCACATTGTTGGAGTTTGAGTTGAACAAAATCCATATTAAAGGATGTACTGAGCATATCCAAAATAATAAGTAGCAGACAGCTCCAATTAAAACTGTTCGATGTATTATTTTCTTGGATGTAGCATATAACTTCGACTCAGCTGTCAATACGCTATCAATCAAAATTTGTAATCAAAAAGAAAACCTGACTTGTATCTGAGCTACACCTTGGAGGGGGAGGGGGGAAGGGAGGGGAGAGAGAGAGAGAGAGGGAGAGAGAGAGAACACACAATTTTTAAATTAATCATGGGCCTTGTAACAAACAGACACAGAGGAAGCAGGTGAAAACCTTCTCCTCTATCTGTTGCCCTTTGCATTAACAGGTGGAAATGGAAAGTACAGTTGTCAACAACATTTCTTCAGGCTGAGAGAAAAAGACTGGCCCAAGATCATTCAGCTGGTTTTCTGGCTAAAGCAGGACTAGAACTCACAGTCTTCCAGTTTCTAGTCTGATGTCTTAATCACTACATCAAACTGGCTCTCACTTTCATTTCTATTTACTGTACTTAAAGCTAAAGGTAAATGTCTACTTTCCAGTCTTATATTTTAAAACGTTCTCTCCCTTTTTTTCTATCAAATTAAGATAACAATTGTTCTTGGACCCTCCACTAGTGCATGTCTGACGTGTAAGATTTCAGTGCCAGTCTCTTAGGCACAAGGTTACTGTACAAGGTACATTGTCTATTAGAGCTAGCCTGAGTCAAACATTTACATTCAAATGTTTAGAAAACAAAGAGAAACCAAACAGAAGTCCAGACCCACAAGCCAAGAATAAGAGTTCAGAGTCTCCCTATGATAAGAAGCACCAATGCCTGAAAAGAAAAGGGCCAATTGGAGGGCTTCACCCGCTGTCTCTTCCTCCCTTAGCTCTCAGCAACGTGTAATGTTGACCATTCCTGGTTCAATGACTGGTTCACTGGGCACCTGAACTTCCAGATTGAGCATCAGTGAGTATGAGCTAGAGAAGGAGCAAGGGCATAGAAATGTGTGTTTGTGGGAGTGGGAGACCTTTGGAGCAATCATACAACACACATGGTCAACGTTAAGCAGGGCTGCCATATTTTGGACCTAACAAAAGTTCTGGAATCATCACCTGACACCCTTTTCCCTTCTTGCAGCCTTTTCCCTACCATGCCTCGGCACAATTACTACAAGGTGGCTCCTATGGTGAAATCTCTATGTGCCAAGCATGGTGTTCACTACGAGTGCAAGCCCATCCTCACAGCTTTTGCAGATATATTGCAGTAAGTTCCTGGCTGAGGGAGGCTCCTCTTGGGCACGGGATTATCCAGAAGGGATTGCAGCCAGAAAGAGCACAAAAAAGATTGCCTGGTGAAGATGTTCTCACTGCCATCAATCCTCTTCTCCTTTCTCTTTCTGCAGCCGCCTGAAGGAATATGGGCAGGACTGGCAGAAAGCTTATCTCCATGAATTGGGAGTGGGAGATGTTCAGGCAGCAATAGAAATGCATTAACCTGGTAAGAAAGGATGACTTTTAATTATGGAGAACTTCTGATTTTGATCAACTCTTGGGATAATGAAGAAGCAGGAACAAAACCAGAGTCACTTTTGATAGGTGATGGATAGTATAAATAAATAAATAAAATTAAATTAAAATTAAAATGGTGGCTCAGTCATTTCTTTCATGCCAGCATGCCTAATTCTGCCTTACCCCATTTGCTAAGATGAATAACAGAGCTGTTTCCTTTTGGGGATATTCATCCCATTATTCTAACTCTTAATCATAGTGGAGGACATGAAATCTGCCAGGTGAGGCATTGCTGAGACTCAGAACCCATCCCAGAGAACATGTGCCTACCAGGGGCATCCACAACAGTTGGGGCTGGTGTGAAAACAGTAAAGATAATGCTTATGATCACATGCTCTGATAATTGCACAGACTTCAGCATAGGCACTGCTACCATCATGCTTTTTTAAATCCCATCTTCCCTTGCATTCACCCCTGCTGAAAAGGGTTGTTGAGAGTTGTAATTCAGCATTAGGGGGAGTGGAGAATATGGTCTTCTCAGTTTTATCACTAGTTAACTTCTCATCTTTTTGTTATGAGGAGAGGCAGTATAGCAAATTGTCTTTCTTATTGACCATGCATTGATCTTTCAGGGCTTTTCTCATCATTACCACAACTTTATTCTTCTGCCACATAAATTTCTTCTCTTCCAACAAAATTTGTGCTGTTCTAACAAATGAACCATTTTCTGCTGAGAAATAAAGCCTGTAAATAACTTGCATGCAATTGTTGGATTTTACTGGTTTTCTTCCTTTGTTGTACCAAATATCCCTATCTGGTCATCAAACATGGACAAATCCTTTTCCTTAAGATGGTCTGGAATTGAGGAGGCGGAAACATACAAAGAAAACAGTTTTGACTGGCCTCTATGAGGATGGGTTTTTTTTTAGAGCTGCCTGTTTTATTCAGGGTTTGTTCCATTCTCACTAGAGTAGTCCCCATTCTTTCCTTTTCCAAGAAGTTTGAAACATGAATACTCAATGCCTCCCTCTCCATATTGTCTCCTTACACTAACACAGTCCATTTCTCCACACCTAAACCCAATGAATGAAAGAAAACCAGGGCACTCTTAAGAAAACCTAATTATTTCTGAGACTATTACTTCCCATTCTTCCTGTTCTGTATCAAACCTTTGTGTAGGTTCAATGGATGGTCAATGCTAAAAGATTTTGTACTAGGCCTAGCATCAATCTGCAGCTGCTGTGGTGACTTAAACCTTCTGCTGGGAACACAAAGTGAGCCTTTTGCCCATAAAGGTTCTGTTATAAGATGGTGAGAATGTGCTCCTAAAAACTGGATCATTGTCTTGAAACTTGTCCTGGGAAAACTGTTTTCATTCCCCAAATCCTAAGAAACCATTTCATATCAAATGTGTTGCAGAATAACTGATGGGACAAACATACATTTGAAGTAACATCTGGTTGACCGTTCAACTCTCGAGTTTTTTTTTTACAAGGGGCTTCAATGGGTGAAAGGGCGAGGAACGCAATGGACCTGGAAAGGTAAGAGGCGTGCCTCACTTCTCGCCCCCCCACCTGCCACCCCTTGCTAAAGGGACGGCAGGGAAGGGAACTAGGCAGGCTGCTTTTACCATTGGGGTGGGCAGTGTTTTTTTGCGTGAGAAGGAACAGGCGGGAGGGGGTGATCGCATTGCTGGACTGCTGCTCTTTTTGCGTGGGAGGGAAGGGTGGTGGGTGGTGGAAGTACTTTGCTTTGCTTGCCACTGTTTTTGTGGTGGGCTCTTTTTGCGCGGGAGGGAAGGGGGGGTGGAAGCACTTTGCTTTGCTTGCCGCTGTCTTTGCGGTGGGTTCTTTTTGCGGGGGAGGGAAGAGCGGGAAGTGGAAGCACTTTGCTTCACCTGCCACTGTTTTTGCGGCAAGCCCTCTTTTTGCCCCGCAAGCTGTACCGGTAGGTGATACAGTGGTAATGGTGGGGACCGGTTGTACATGCGCTTAAATAGTTGGGGATGGGCTTATTTTTTGGGGAAGGCTTATTATGGTGCATGCTCTGAAAAGCACGATTGGGCTTATTAGCAGGGCATGTCTTATTTTTGGGAAAACACGGTACTAAGAGATGCTGCTAACCTGTTAAACCAAGAAGTGAATGACTTAGAGCCAAAAGGAAAAATCCTCCATTTTCACAAATAGACTTGGTTGAAATAATTAATTTTTGAACTGCTTCTTTTCTGAACAACTTATTGTTACAAATAAAATAAGATCCCTGTAGATTAAAGAAAAAAATATTGCCACATTTCCCCCTACATAGAATTGCAAAATGGGTGCTGGGGGTGGCAAATATGTTGCAGGTTATGGTTCCCTGGGCATGGATAGGTTAGAGCCTTCCAAGATAGCCTGTGCCTTATCTGAAGGAGGTCTGTAGGGCACACTCAGCATGTTACTTGATTATCTTCCCAGCCTGACATCAATAGCTGGGAAGATTCTGGAAAATATAAGCAATGAATCTGCAAACACCTAGAGGCACACAAATCATAGCTAGATGCCAACATGGGTTTGTCAAAAACAGATCATGCCAAACAAATTTTATTATATTCTTTGACATTGTGATAAAATTAGTGGACCAGAGAAATGCTATGGTTATGATTTACTTGGAGTTTAATAAGACATTTGATAAAGTAAACAAAAAACTACTACTTGGTAAGGTTAGCCAACATCACCACCAGAAAGATTTGTAACTGGTTGGAAACAGAAATCTTCAAATACTGATATAGCTCTCTTCACTTCAGTATCCAAATCCCTTAAAAATTGTATGCCATGTTATCTCTGAGACAACTCTCATAATGGTATGAATTCTGCTTTGGCTGTGGAAAGAGCAACTGAAGTGTATCATAAAATACATTCATCATAAATCATAAGATATAGCACCTACTAATAGTCATAGGATACTAAATAAGCAATCAACATAAATCATACTAGTAAACTAAACAAAACAATATAAATTGTAAAGATACAAGCAAAAAAGTTGTAGTTATAAGGAGAAAAGTAGATATAATATAATAGGAAAGATGAGAAGAATAATAGTAATACAACATCACTAAATTCTAATACTCTATTTACTTTCTTATGTCCCTTGGTCTTTGGTTGTCTCTTTTACATATATCCTTAACAATCTCTTTGATTTAATTCCATAGTTCCACTGGTTTCTATCAATAAGGAGGCTTAGGACTTCCAAGCAGTTTCTGATGTTATCCTTAAAAACGGTGATATATTCTCAAGAGATGACAGCAAATAGCTGTCTCCATTTTTCCTCTTTAACTTGACTTGGAAATTGAATAGAAGCATGAACTTGAAGTTCATGGTCTGTTTACCATTAGCCTCTAGTTATGTCTTTATTCTTATAACTAAGCTCTTCTTTGTGATACTAATTTAATCAATGTTACTTCTGTGTATTTCATCTGGTGATAGGCATGTATATAGGCATTACTTTGATCATTTGGAGATTGAGGAAATCCAGAGAAATAACTGGATTGGAACAAACTGATGAACCATTTTAGGATTTCATTTCTATTTTCTAGATGATATAGTTCAGTTATATTTCCCTCCTTATTGTTACACTTAGGGTTCTAGTTTCTGTCAGGACTGAAGTTCATCACAAAACTTGTCAGACATCTTTTCTGCATCAGGGGTTAGATCACAAACTGGATCTCTGTTAACCCCCTGTGTTGTTCTCATTGGAGGATACGCTGACAGGGGAAGCTGTCAGACCTGGGAGCCATCGTTTACATTTAGTCCTTCAGGCCTGCCACATTGTCTACTGTGGGAAAATGGGAGGAGGGATTGTATGGAGTGTGGGTGAGATATAGTCAAAATAATATTCTTTCTCAGATAGCAATAGCAATAGCAGTTAGACTTATATACCGCTTCATAGGGCTTTCAGCCCTCTCTAAGCGGTTTACAGAGTCAGCATATTGCCCCCAACAACAATCCGGGTCCTCATTTTACCCACCTCGGAAGGATGGAAAGCTGAGTCAACCCTGAGCCGGTGAGATTTGAACAGCCGAACTGCAGAACTGCAGTCAGCTGAAGTAGCCTGCAGTACTGTATTTAACCACTGCGCCACCTCGGCTCTGTGATAGTCAAGGCCATGTTGCGTTGAGGTGACTGGGAAGCATCTCCAGTTTTGGATGGTGCCTGATTGGATCGTGTGACGAACGTGACCCAGTCTACACTGGGTAAACACTTAAACTTTCTTTTAAAGGATGTTATTTTGACTATATCTCACCCACACTCCATACAACCCCCCTCCAATTTTCCTACAGTAGAAAATGTGGCAGGCCTGAAGGACCAAATATAAAAGATGGCTTCCAGGTCTGACAGATGGCTTTCTTTCATATTCCCATTGTAACTATCTTTGCATCTTTGGAATTTCTTCACTGCATGACAACAGTGGAAACTAAATATTTATAATCCTTTAATGTAGTTGCCTCATAAGCACTAAGTAGTCTGCAAGGTGAACACTCTGTCACCATATTATGTTCATTATCTGACTCGAGGTGCCCATTATCTATCATTATTTTCTCAATCACCATATATTATCTATCTATGTGATTTTCCATTGCATTCTCTAAATATGAAGTCATTACTTTTCCCTTGTTACTAAATGATAATCTACCTTCTGTATTTTACACAGTTCCCTGATATAGGTACCTCCTTGTTTAACTGGGCAGCTGAGATGACATTCATAACTTTTGTTGATTTTGGAAGGAGAATTTAATCCTATATACTCCCAGGATTCTTCATTCATTCATTTGAGAAACATTGGAGTCAGGCACCCCATTGTCACAATAAGGCAGCAGAACAGGACTGAGATGGGGAGATTGTGAGGATCTAAAATTAATCTTTCAGACATATTCACAGCATGTTAGCACTCTTCTAGAAATTTTAGACTATAACTCTTTAATCCCTAGCTATTAGCTCTGCTGGTTGGAATAAACATTCATAACACAAAGCTTCAAGGAGGCAGATTGTTGCAGGTTCTCCTCTCATTTGTATCTCTTTTCTACAGTTCGTATCTATGTTGACATAAGTATCATTACCATTTTGAAAATGCATTGATATCGGGAATGAAGTTAGAAGTGGTAACGTGCTTGAAAAAGTGAACGGTTGAAGCGATTCCATGCCTAGAATGATTTAGAGTTTTGGAAGCAGCTGTCAGCCTCTGCTTCGCTGCTGCTTTTCGGCTGCCAGTGAAACGGGGAGGGGGGGCATGGTATTTGGGAAGGGAATCATTCTGTACTGGAGGACTGTTTAATTAGGAAGTTATTCTCGCCATCTCTTTGCGCATGTGGAAGGAAGGGAGTTTCCCGCCAAGGCCAACTGCCCAGCATTCCATCCTGATGATGATTTTTGAAGATGTCTCCCACCTGACAGTTGGGTGAATTATGATTGGACTATGGACTGGGGTACCAAGGGGAGGGGATTGAATCTTGTATTGATATCTTTTATTCAGATTCAGCTTTGCTTTGCTTCTTTTTGTTTGTAGCCAGTAAAAGTACACTTAATTCTGAAATATGGAGTTGAGTGGTTTCTTTCTTGGCTATTAAATGAAGGGGCAGTGACATTAAGCTGAATCTCACCTCACATCCATCCTGGAGTGAAAACCTTCCGAGGGGGGTGCAACCAAAGAAAAAAAAATGTCCCTCCACGACAGTGATCAAGAGGAGGATATGGGAGCAGCTGCAGCTCCTACATTAACGGATTTATTGGCTGACCTGCAAGTGGAAGAACCGACTGTTCGACCCAGGTGGACTTGGGGAGTGGGACAGAAAGAGGAAACTGAAGAACTGTTAACTGGAATTACGGTGAGGAGAAAAACCGAAAAACCAGCAGCTGAATGGCAGGGTCCTGAAGAGGAGGATTTCATGATGGCCCAAGCCATGAAACTTCTCGAAGGAGCGTGGGAAAAATTCCGGACTTGAGAGAGTGGGGGTGACAAAGAACCGGAGGAAGAGCCGAAAAAAAGGTACACATTGCCTAATTTTAAGGAGGCTGGGGGAGCCGAAGGGGGATGTGCACAAGATGACCCAGAGCCGACCCCACCTCTGGCAGCTAGAGACATTCCAAGAAAAGGGGGGGCATTGCCGATGCTGAATGGCTAAGGTCCCTCTTCTAAGTGTGAAATACGCCCGGGACCCTAAAGAACTCAGGTTGTTTTTGATTCAGGTCTGGAATTATATGCAAATATATGGACCAGACCTGAACTCAAATGAAGCTAAAGTAAGAACCATGTTAATGGCTCTGAAGAAGAAGGCAGCTGACTGGATGGTTGAATTGCATAATAATGATTCCCCTCTCCAGAGCTTCTTGGGGTTTGCCAACTTCTATCATCAAATTATTCCTTCTTTTGCTAAGATCGCTCTGCCAATTACAAATCTCCTGAAGTCAAAAGGCGGGGCAAAGCCCAAACCTAGCAAACCTTTAAACTGGACTATGGAATGTCAGGCTGCTTTTGAGAAATTGAAACGTCTGTTCGCAGAGGAACTGGTCCTCAAACACACAGACATGGACACACCTTTTGTGGTCCAAGCTGATGCTAGTGATGTTGCAGTGGGGGTGGTACTGCTTCAAACAAATGCACAGGGGAAATTACAACCCTGTGCTTACACCTCTCGTAAACTAACTGACACTGAGAGATGCTGGGCTATTTGGGAGAAGGAAGCTTTTGCTGTTCGTTGGGGTTTGATGACCTGGCATCATTTTCTAGAGGGCGCAAAACAGCCTTTTGAGGTATGGACTGACCACAAGAACTTGGAGGCGTTAAAGACCCCCAGAAAACTGAAGGGGCACTACAATTAAAATCCTTAGAGGTATTAAAAGAGGAGAAGGCAATTCAAACATGGTTCCAGTATGGGCAATTATAGGCCAGGTGGAAAATAGATCAAAAAATTGGTTTTGTCCAAATTGAGGACAACTTATTTAAACAAATAAGAGATCAAAGTTTAATGCATATAAAGAGGATATATAATGTATTAATACAGATAGATTCGGAAACAGAGCTAGTTAAAGACCGTATGGTAAAGTGGGCTCAAAATATTGAAGAACCAATAATGTTGGATACATGGGAAAAAATTTGGGTAAGAAATGTGAAATTTACGAAAGCTCAAAACCTGAGAGAAAATTTTTACAAGATGTTCTATAGATGGCATTTAGATCCTAAAAAGTTGGCTTCTATGTATCCGAATTAACAACCCAAATGTTGGAGGTGTGGTTCTCTTGATGCTACCTATTTCCATATATGGTGGACTTGCCAAAAGGTTAAAAATTTTGGATAAAAATATGGTGGATTATGCAAAATATCTTTAAAAGAAGGATAAAGTTTACCCCTCAGTTATTTTTGCTAGGTATAAGTACTGACTTTACAGCGGTAGAGACTAACTTGATACTGCACTTAATAACGGCAGCAAGACTGTTGGTGGCGCAATACTGGAAGAAGGAAGACCTGCCTACAATTCAAGAATGGACATTGAAAGTTACAAATTTAGCCGAGATGGCTAAAATATCGGCATATCTTAAAGATCACTCAAATGAGAGATATAAACAAGACTGGAAAAAATGGATTGACTATATACAAAATAAATACAGGACCAAGAAATTCCAGTTAGCCTATGCTTAAGATCAGAATGATTTAAACTGTTTAAAGTTAGCTTAGCAAGAAGAAGCTAAGATCAATGTAGAGATGTTATTAATTTCATTATTTCTTTTTTCTCAATAGATTTTAGACTGTGTTTGTTAAAAATCTATACCGTGTACAGGTTCTGGGAAGTCGGGGGGAGGGGGAAGGAGGAGGGGGGTTGGGGGGAGGGTGGAGGGAGGGAGGGATATACATTAGGCTAGACACGATGTGTTAGATCTCAATGCAATGTGACTTCACATGTATACTGTTTTTCTCTAATTTTTCTTTAAAAATAGGATAAGCCAAATACATTAACATATAGTGGAAATACACCGAGGGGAGGAGGAGTAGGAAAGAAGAAAGATGGGTAGAGAGGGATGGGAGAGAGGGTGGGGGGAAAGGCGAAAGGGAAGGAGGGGAGCGGATCTGGAGAGAGGAGTGGTAGAGGGCGAGGGGAAGTAGGGTAGAGGGGGATGATGGAGGGAAGATAGAAAGTTGGAGGGTGGTGGAAGAAAGAGGTGTATGGAGAATGGAAGAGGTATATTGGGCTTTTATTTTCTGGGGCATTGTCGACAAGAGGAATTGATGCAATTACTGTTTAATACTGTATGGTGTATACATGTGAGTGTATGAAAATGAAAATGAAAATAAAATATACTAAAAGGGAAATAAAGACCTCCAGAAACTATCTACCAAACAAATGCGGTGGGCACAACATTTCAATAGATTCAATTTCACTTTGAAATATATCCCAGGTGGGAAAAGTTTTATGGCTGATGCTTTGTCCAAGCTTCCACAGTACAACAGTTCGAAACTCAGTGTTGTCCAGCCTGTCATACCTATGAGAAGTCTGGCCGCTCCTGTTGTCACCAGAAGTCAGGAAACCTCTAAGTTAGAGGTCACACAAGACCTCGTCACTAACCTCAAGGGGGCTCTTACAAATGATGACTGGTTCCAGCAACATACGAATGAGTGCACCATGAAAGATGGACTTGCTTGGATTGGTGCTAAGTTGTACGTTCCTACTTCCATTAGACCCATGGTGCTTCAACGTGCTCATGACTCTCGCATGGCCAGACACTTTGGGTTTGTTAAAACCCTACACCTCGTCAAGAGGCAGTTTTGGTGGCCTTCATTGAAAAAAGACATTGAATCTTATGTGGCTAGTTGCCCCACTTGTGCTGCAGCAAAATGCCCACCAGGTAAATCCTAGAGGTTGCTCCAGGCGGTAGCCCACCCAGAAGCCCCGTGGAAGGAGATCTCTATGGATTTCATTGTTGAACTTCTGGAGAGTCAGGGGAATACAGTGATTTGGGTTGTCACTGACTTATTCTCCAAGCAGGTTCATTTTATTCCTTGTTCCAAGATCCCGTCCGCCAAATCCCTGGCTAAGTTGTTCAACACGCATATCTATTGCTTGCATGGGGTTCTGGACCACATCATTTTGGATAGGGGGGGTCCAGTTCACCTCACTGTTTTGGAAAGAATTCCTGAAACTGATTGGCTCCATCCAGGGGTTAAGCTCCGCCCACCATCCTCAGACTAATGGCGCCTGCGAGAGGACCAACTCTGTGCTGGAACAATATCTTTGCTGCTTCATCAACTACCAGCAAGATAATTGGGTGGAATTGTTGCCTCATGCTGAGGTGGCATACAACAATTCAGTGCACAGTAGCACAGGTTTTACACCCTTCCGGGTGGTTTACAGACATGATTTTGTGCCTATCCCCGAGATTCCTTGCAAGAAACCACAGGTGTCGTCCGTCTCCGAGTGGAGTGATCGCCTTCGAGAGATGTGGCCTTTAACGCACCAGGCGCTGGAGGCTGCACACCGTGCACACAGAAACAAGCGGATAGGAAAAGGGCAAAATCTAATGACTATAAAGTTGGTGATCATGTCTATTTATCCACTAAGTTTCTTCAGACAACTCAAAAGTCTAAGAAATTGGGTCCCAAATACGTTGGCCCATTTCCAATTATCAAAGTATCAACCCTGTCTCCGTCCATCTCCAATTGCCTAAGTATCTCAACCGGGTTTATCCTGTTTTCCATGTTAATCTCCTGAAGCCGGAACGTGCTTCTCCATTGAGGGCTCCTTTACCGCCTCCACCTGCTCCACTTCTGGTTGAGGGTGAGCAACATTTTGAAGTTCGGGAGATTTTGGACTCTCGTAAATGGAGGAACCGTATTCAGTATCTTGTGGCTTGGAAACATTTTCCCCCTTCTCATACTGAATGGGTTGACAAATCCCATGTGCGGGCTCCTCGTCTGCTCTGCAAGTTCTACTCTACTTACCCAGACAAACCCTGACCTCACTTCGGATTTCTAATTTCCCCCTTCCCCTTTTTCTCTTCTGTGTCATGTTGTTCATTTGTTTGTCTGTGTTCTTTCGTTTCTGCAGGCGTGACCGTCCTTTTCTGGAGGAGGGCTGGATGTCAACCTCTGCTTCGCTGCTGCTTTTCGGCTGCCATTGAAACGGGGAGGAGGGGCATGGTATTTGGAAAGGGAATCATTCTGTACTGGACGGCTGTTTAATTAGGAAGTTATTCTCGCCATCTCTTTGCGCATGTCGAAGGAAGGGAGTTTCCCACCAAGGCCAACTGTCCAGCATTCCATCCTGATGATGATTTTTGAAGATGTCTCCCACCTGACAGTTGGGTGAATTATGATTGGTCTATGGACTGGGGTACCAAGGGGAGGGGATTGAATCTTGTATTGATATATATTGCTTTCACGCCTTTTATTCAGATTCAGCTTTGCTTTGCTTCTTTTCGTTTGTAGCCAGTAAAAGTACACTTAATTCTGAAATATGGAGTTGAGTGGTTTCTTTCTTGGTTATTAAATGAAGGGACAGTGACAGCAGCCTTATGCAATGCTTCTCTTCCTGAATAGGTTTCCCAATTCTGCTTTTCTGCTTTTAGTATTTACAGAAGGAAGCCCTTTAAAAGTAACCATGGTGATGAGGCTGCTAAACTCCTATAGAGAACTGCTATAGAATATTTTACACAGTTCTTTATTATTCTGTTTTTTATTCTTTTTTTAAAACCCTGAACAATAATATCTTCATTAATCTAACTTGATATCTAATACTATCCAGTTTTATGCTCTCTGAAAGAAGAGATGCCTTCTATAGAGGGAGGAGAAGAAAACCTTTCAAGATCTGGGGCGACAGAAGGTTAATGGCAGTGTGGGTGGCTAATAGAGGTGTGTATAACGTTGACTGCAATATTTAACTGAATGAAGAGATAGAGTCACTCCCACTTTCCACAGGTTAAAAAAAAACAGTCCAGGAGTTAATAGAGCAGCATCCCTCAGTGCTTCCAGCCAAGATGCCCACTCAGTTAGGAGCCAGTGCAGGGAAGCCAGAGATTGAGCCAGGGGTCCCCCGGCTCTTCACTTGGGAGGAAGTGGGGCTCTGCACAGGCAATGGAGACTTGAAGGAAGAGAGATGGCTGGTCATCAACTGAAAGGTTTATGATGTTAGTCAGTTCTATTTGCGACATCCAGGTGGCCCGCGTCTCATCAGACACTATTCTGGATAAGATGCCACTGTGAGTCCTTGCTGAGGGGAAAGATGGCTTTGGAATGATCTGAAGGCTGCACTAAACATTTGCTTTGTGTGCACACACTCCAGGCTGAGGCTGTGTCTTCCTCAGTATTTCTCCAAGGGTCTCAAATAACAGAATGAGGGGGAAGAATCTCTCTTGTCTGAAGCCATAGAGAATTCTGACATTACAGAACAGCCATTCCAGGTTGGGTCAATGTTTGACTGCAGTTAAGTTACATAACTTTATTGATTTCTAGACAATGTGAACAAAATGCAGCTTAGGTTTGAGGACCTGATCAGAAGGTGTTTGTGAAAAACGCAGCTTATATTTTGGCTGAGCAAAATTCAGTCAGGAAGACTTTTTCAGTGAAAATATATGAGTAATATTGGTAGCATAGAACTGTGACCTCTACCAGGTATTGAAGGATGTTAGCTTTTTAAAGTAAATACAGTGAGGACTGAATTCTAGGTAAGTTTGGAAGCTGTAGATTCTGTTGTATATTTCACAACACAATAGTTTATAGACCCAGAATGAGAATTATTTTGATACTCAATTTGCTACCAAGGGGCTTGTTTCCTCAAACCGAATAGGGAGAGCAGGCAGTCTGCAGGAGGGTGTCAAAACCTCAAGAGGGGAGGCATTGATGCTTACTTAAAAGGGCCAAAGTTTGAATGGTGATGCTATGCCTACAATCTTGTGGATTCTGACACCCCCACCCCCACAACTGAGCAGGGCAGTGGAAAAAATTATTTTAACTCTGCTAAGTTCACAGCTCATTTCATAGTAATTGTGATTGCAAGTCCTGCTTTGCCTATAGCTCCAGGTCTCCTATGAGCCAGAGAAGTGCTGCTATGGCACCTTTTAAATCTTCTCTTCCTCCTCCTCCTTTTTGGAGGAGAAAGTGAAAAGTGCTGCTTCTTCCAGAAGAAAGAATTCAAGTCTGAAAGGGAGGGTATTCCTCCGTGGGACTGGAGGGAAAAAGTCATTTTCCTTTACCATTTTCTGCATTCTTGCTTCTGATAGACAATCAGGTAGTTCCATTCCTTTTTTTATTCCTCCTCCTTTTTTCTTCTCACAGTCAGCCTTGAACCCCATTCTCTTTTCTTTCCAACCTTTGGACCTTGGAGAGCTCAAGAGGTAACCACACTACCAAACTACACACTACCAAAAACAAAAACTTTGTGTTTTTTTCCTCACACAAATGTTAGGCATGGCTCTGTTCTTTTCAAGGAAAAGGAATAACCATTAAGGGATTATTTGGTGTTGGCTCCCATAGAAAAATGCAGGTCTAGAAAGCAGTTTATGTAGGAGCCTCTTCATCAGGCTGCTTCATATATAACAACATAGCATTGCACCATGCTGAGGGACAAGGGACACAGACAAAGGCAGTAAAAATACACATCTCCACAAGTCCAACCATTGCAGGGGAATGAAGCAGAACACAGCTTCGGTCCTCAAAATAAATCAAGGTCATAGAGTTGACCTCCCAGAGAGTCAGTTGGGAAGCATCACCTACAGCACACTTTTCATTATTTCCAAAAAGAACACCTAGATAACTTAACTGGCATTTCCATCATGTTAGACTGATAGTCTTTTCAATATTCAACTTATTTGTTTGTGTTTGTATATTTAGAATGCCTTTTCAGCTTTCCACAAGGATGAGGATATGGTAAAGAGATATTTGAATTCCCTCCTAATTGGAGAGCTTGCCCCAGATCAACCATGCTGTGAGCCCACCAAAAATGTGAGTATTGGGTGATCTCAGCTGTTGGGTTTCTTTTGCAGAACCTTTATTTTAGATAGTTAGATGTACATGTGTATATGTATGTGTATGTATATATCCCCATCACACTGACCCTGTCAGGTGTGCCTCCATCAATAACCAAGAAAGAAAACTCACAATTCCATTGTTCGTGGAAATTAAAATACTTGTAATGGTTATGAAAAGATAGCAGCAAAAGAAAAGCAAGATCTGAGCCAGAAAGGCATGAACAAATACATATCAAATGATTACCCAGCCCCCTCCCTCCAACGACCCCGCCCCAATGTCCAATCTGCAACTCTCTAAGGTGTCATGTGGGTTGCATCTCCAAAAGGCATCATCAGGTTGGTAAGCAAGACGCTTGGCTTTGACCAGGCCCAAACACCGGCCACCAGCATGTGCAGAAGATGGTGAGAAGAAAACTCCATTTTTCATATCACTCCTGTACCATTTATTCCCATCCCAAATACCATGGCCCCACCCTCCACATTTCTATGGCAGCTGATAGCAAGCAAGCAAAGCAGAGGCTGACATCCAGCCCTTCTTCAGAAAGGATATCATCCCTGGGGAAATATAAAACAAAACAAAACAACAATAACAACCAATAGCATATAATAAAATCAAGGCTTATCAGGATATTTGGTATAGAACATCTGTAAAAGTTTGGGAGCCCTAACGTGGGATTTGTCCACCCATTCAGTCTGGGAAGGGGGAAAATGTTTCCAGGACACCAAATATTGGATGTGTCCTCTATGTTTCCTGGAATCTAAGATTTCTTTAACCTCAAAATGTTACTCTTCTTCAATAAGAAGAGGAACAGGGGGTGAGGGTTGGGGTGGACGAATGGAAGAAGTGTGTTCTGGTTTTAGTAAGTTCACATGAAACACAGGCTAATCCTCCTAAGGGTTTTTGGCAACTCCAATTTTACTGATACAGTATTTATGATTTTAAAAATGGGAAACGGACCTACATATTTCGGGCCCAGCTTCTTCGATTTCTGGGTGGTTTGCAGAAACGTAGTGGACAAAAATATCCTATCCCCAACTTGGTGCTCTCTTGGCTTGACCCTTTTTTTATCCACTTGTTTTTTGTGAGCTTGGTGAGCTGCTTCTAAGGCCTTGTGGGTCATTGGCCAAAACTGTTGAAGTTGATTACTCTACTTGGACAAGGATAAAATTTGCGGTTTCTCCTGATGCAATTCAGGAATTGGCACAAAATCCTGGCCAAACACAACTTTAAAAGGGGTCATTCTGGTACTGCTATGTACTGAATTATTGTATGCCACCTCTGCATGTGGCAAACGTTCAGCCCAAGTATCTTGTTGATAATCGATAAAACACCAGTTCTGCTCCAGAACTGAGTTAACCCATTCACAAGCCCCATTAGTCTGCGGATGATAGGCGGAGCTTAGTCCCTGGGTGAAGCCAATCAATTTCAGGAACTCTTTCCAAAAGTGGGGGGTGAATTGGACCCCCCTGTCCAAAATTATGCATTCGGGCATTCCATGTAATCTATACACGTGTAAAATAAAGGCACAAAATGGACCTGTTGGAGAACAGATTGGTGATCACCAAAATAACAGTATTTCCAAGACTTTCTGGTAACTCGACAATAAAATCCATCAATATCTCCTTCAACGGGGCCCCAGGATGGACAATACTTTGAAGGAGACCTTGGGGCTTCCCTAGTGGTCTCTTTGTGGCAGCACAGACAGGACAACTGGCTATGTAGGACTCTATGTCTTTTTTCAGGGAAGGCCACCAAAATTGCCTCTTAATCAAATGCAAAGTTTTTACAAATCCAAAATGGCCTGGGAGAAGTAAGTGCAGAACCACACAGAGGCAACGATGGGGGAGGAATCAAAATGGGAAACCTCTGTCTGGAGCCTCTGGCAGGTTAAAAAAAAAAGCAGCAGCTTCTCTTTTTGTTCACTCTGTTGCCTCCATGACTGATGAGGAGAGTGCAGTTCTGCTTCTCCCCCCACCCCCCAATGTATGCGTTCCCCTCACAGCCCCTGCGATCACACATTGCACCTGGCTGGTAGAAACCCCATGGCCTAACGGTCCCATTCCATCTCCTTGCCAACTTCTTCCTTCCTCCATGCTCAGGAAGGGATGAGGGCGGGGGGTGGGGTAGATTAGCAACAAGGCTTTCACATGCAGGGGCAGGACAGTCCCAGTGAAAGGCTGGTGAGAGAGGCACTGATCTGCAACCTGATGGTGGCCATCTGGCCAGACCGTGGCCAGTCTTAGATCTCCAGCACTGCCCCACGGGGATGTCCATAGGAGGCAGTGAGAGCATGAGGGCTAGTGCCCTAGATGAAAGGGAAGTGCTCAGCACGCAGTCCCCAGGCAGGGGGACAAGGCAGTGCTGCAGATCTAAAGCTGGATGCGGTCCAGTCCAGATGGCCACCATCAGGTTGCAGATCAGCACCCGGTCAGCCTGGGCCAGGCTCAGGTGCCACGGGTCAGTACTTCACTGTTTCCAGGACGGCCTCACAGACCAAATCTAACCACCGCACAGGCCAATTTGGCCCACGGACCTTGAGTTTGACACCACTGATCTATACTATCCATTTTATCTCTTCATATATTTTATAGAAATTGAAGGTGAGCGGCTACCGTAAATGTGAAAGACAGACAAGAAACATTCTTAAAACTATAATTGCTTCATCTATGTCTGTTTATCATTTCATTCATTATCTATTGCACTTTTAACTTCTCTCTCTCTCATTTTAAGGCTATTCAGTCACATTCTCAGTCTTCCTCTTGGCCAATTCACCTCTTAATAATTTGTTTTACATGTTGATTCTCATTCATTCTTTTTCACTGCCCAAACCACCTCAACGTATTTATTTCATACAATCACTCACTTTTGTATTTAATAAACTTCACTTAGGATCTTTTAACCCTATCTCTTTCTTTTACTGCTTCTTCAGTACCTCATTTCTATTAGAGATTTTTACTATTACTGCTATATTATTAATTCCAAATGTTGATGGCTTGGTTCTTTGTTTTAAGATCTGGATGTCATGTTTAGTGTAATGACAGAAGGGCAGTGGGAAGCATTTTCCAGATGAGACAATAACGTAGTCAGTGACCTAGATAATATTTTCTGGTCATCAAGTAGTACCATTGAAATAAAACTTTGGGTATTGACTTCATTCCCTTTGTTATTTCATTGAAAGGAGAATGCATAGTAATTTTTGAAAGCACTCTGGTTACCATTCTAAGGAGAAAGCATTAGGTCCCACATGTGAGAATCCAAAAACCTTTGGGCTGCGGAACCAAGATGATAAACCATTATTTAATTATGTATTGCATTTACATCATGCATTTTCTTTGAATCTCCAGGTTACATAAATGGAGGTCTCCTTAATTTATCCCAGATAAATTGTTGCAGCTTGGTCTGAGAGAGAGCAACTGGTCCTAAATCACCCAATAAGCTGAATGGTCAAGTGATTCATCCAGGTACAAATCCAACCTTAGGTTTAATACATAAAACTCAAGATGAGCTTTTGGTCTAGTCTACCAAAAGGGTTCTAATGTTCTGAAGCAAGTAAAAAAAACCTGTCATCGCTTCTTGTAAGAAATGCTGGTCAAGGAATTCCATGAACTGCGTGCAACAGTGAAGACGATGGGGCTCTTGAAGTCAAGATTCAGCTTTTTTGCTTTCACGTTTCTGCATGCTTTCATACTAGACATTGCATCTTGGTTTACTATCTGCTATTTTGGAAAATCCTGGATGCCTTTCCTTCTTGGAGTAGCAATGTTCACTGTTGGACAGGTAACCTCTTTGAGTTGCAGAGCCTAGCAGTGTTGTAGAACAGTCTTCAAAATATTTAGAACAATTTAACTACTTTCATTAGTAATTTAACACCTTGTACATTTATCTTGGTTTTCAATTTGAATTTGAATTTCATGAATTTGAATGTAACACACATATTAAGAAAAGTGCTATTCCTGTTGCTTCAGGACCTGAGGATATTATACTGCAGAATATGCATGATATTGCTTCATCTTTTTTGTCTGCTTAAATTAAAATATTTGGAAAGAATTCACTCTTTTCCAAGAATTGTATTTGCTGACTGCATATAGCATATACAGTGCTATGTACGTATGTATGTATGTGTGTATGTACATATACACATACCCCTACACATATAGTATATAAACAAACACTGTGGTTCTTTTTTATTAAGAACTGTGGTTCTTTTCAATTAATTAATGACAATTAATATTGTTCCTTTACCAATTACTCCGTACAGAAAAAAATGTGGAGAAATTACATATGTATGTATCACATTTGTTGATTTTTGCTTCCAGATCCAGTATGGTTTTCTCCAGCATGATCTTGGCCATGTGTCAGTCTTTGAAAAGGTCAAGTGGAACAAAATAGCTCACTTTGTGGTTCTTAGCATTCTTTATGTCAGAATCCATCAGAGAAAGGAAAATTTACCATAGTTTTTGGAGTAAAAGGCACACCAAGATTTTGATAAGGCAATTTTAAAAAAAGTTTTTGCACTCTGCAGACCTCCCCAAAATAGCCTGTTTTTTCAAAAATGGGCCCATTTTTTGCCAAAAAAAGCGCATGAATAGTCTTTAGGAGGCTTATAGAGTGCTCCTGGGGGCTGGGGATCCAAAAATGAGCAAAGAATAGCCCATTTTGTGCTCATTTTTGCCCTTCCCAGCCCTCATGAGCACTCTATTAGCCTCCTAAAGGCTATGCATGGCCATTTTTGCAAAGGGGGCAGAGTTTCAAAATGTCAAAAATGCTGAATTCAGTGTATAAGATGCACCCAGATTTTCCCTCTCTTTTTGAGGCAAAAGGATGCGTCTTATACTCTGAAAAATACAGTAGGCGATGATTTGTGATGATTTATATATTTGAAATTGGATTGTGCCAATCCATTGTTATTTTCTGTCTCCTGGGTTTTGAAAAATAGGATAAGGATAAGGCATTTATATAGCACTCTTTAAGCACTAAAGTGCTGAAAATATAATATCATATTTTTATAACATCTCAATGTTTCCGGCTTTGTAAACTGGCAGGGGTGAGAGTATGGTTCGCACAAGCGGCTGGCAAGTACACATACGCAGCTCCATTTGAGCAAGTGCCATGCACATGCACCTACCACTCACACAAATGGAATATATGCACACATGCTTGCATACTGCTCATGCAAGTGAGGATGTGTGTGCATGCACATATGTTTGCCGGCCATTTCCATGGTCCAGTTGCAAACCCCTCACAATCTACTAGTGGGACACAGTCCACAGATTGGGGACACCTGCTGTAAAGAATGATAGTATTAATAGTGCTTCCTTACAGAAAATGGAGATGACATTAAGAGAAACATAGCCAGTCTTCATTCCATAGCTATGAAGCATTTTTAAAAATACTGCACTATACTTGCTTTGCTTTTTTTTTTTACTACTGAAGAGAAAGTAGTGGAGTGTTTCCTGGTCTATTTTTGTTTCACACAAATGCATTTAGCAACAAAGCTGGAATTTTCAATGGTCAGTCTTGGAATGATACTTTTTCAGATGCTTAATAATAAGAAGAAATGAAGCTAGTTTACACAGAAATGATGGAGGTCAATGTGCTGTCATTATACACAATTCAATTCCGGCTAGAAGGAAGAAAGTGAAAATTAACAGGACTGCAGCTATGTAAGGACCTGCCTCAGCTATCTTCTCAGGAAAGTATGACGTGAAAGAAATTTGCATTTCAGAAGCAACTTTTACTGAAAGAAAGTGATTGCAGAAAAGTTACGCAATGAAACGCCCATGAAACATTAGGCTAACTTTCCCCTTCAAGCCCCGCCCCAAATGCCCCATGTCCTCCGGCAGCCAATAAAATGCTGCAAAGGTATTTTGAAAACTCCAAGGCTACATGGTGAGAAGAGGCTGTCCTTTGAACACTGTGATCTTGAGTAACAGTCTGGAACTAGCAGTGAGGGGGGTCTGTGCAGATGGCCCATCCTCCCCCCTGAAACTCCCAAGCAGTTACAGCAAAAGCAAAATCATGCAAAACGGCTGACCAGACCAGACCCTGTTCTTACAGGGTGAAGCTGGATGACGGCCAGGTATGGAGGCACCATTGCGACCAGATGCGGGCCAGGGGGGGCAATTAACATAGCAGCCTGACCAGTCCCAGTTGGAGGCCAGCACCATGGGCACAAACATAGCCCTCGCAGACGAGCCTGCAGCCTACCCAGAATTGCAGAACGGCGACTTACTGGGGGAGCCAGTCTGACCCCTGTTGTTCCCATGTCCAGTGGCGCTGTCATCCAGCGAGTCTGGGTCCTCGGAGAGTCAGCCATCCATTCTTGACATTGACATCAAGCTGCGCCGTTCAGGCCGGGTTAGGCAGCCCCTGGCCTACTTAGAAGACTATGCTTGCATGAACGTGGTGGGAAGGAGTGTCACATTCTGAGCATGCTCAGCATGTTATGTATTGGCGGGAGACAGCCGACAGCTGATTGGCTTACCATCTGACAGCCCTGAGTATAAAAGGGAGCTGTCAGATGGGAAGTCGCACTGTGCCTGTCTCAGAGCCGGTTTCCACTGTTAGCTTGTTACTGTTAAGGAATAAACTTGTTAGCCTTTATTCCTGTCTCCGCCTCAGTTACTTCGGCAATCACCCACCGTTCTCAGTACAGAACACTTATCTTTTCAGAGGTATTACTAGTATATAAGAACAAAAAGGGAAGGGCTAGCATGTAGTAGAGTTTAAAGTGTGGCTAAAGGAGTGGTGTAAAAGGGAAGGCTTTGGTTTTATTAGTTATGATATCTGCAGCTGGTCCAATGAAAAACTGTACAAAAGAAATGGTTTGGACCCATCCAAGAAAGGGACTGAGTTACTTGACATTAAATTCATAGATTTTCTGGATAAAGATTTAAACTGAACAGCGGGGACAGAGAATTAATTGATATACAGAACATTTCTATCCCAGCAATCTAAAATTCATAATTTTTTCAGTGCATGTAACATGCACGTTTGTGCAGGTAAGACTATCAGTCCTGCTGTCAAGCAAAACCAACATTTAATAATGAATGCCATACCATGTGCACGAATCATACAAATGGCAAGAAAATAGGGGCAGTCAGGCATAACACAGGTTATGTAGACAGTAAACACAGGATCAATCAAAATGGACTCAAATGTCTATACACCAATGCACAGAGTATGAGGAATAAACTAGGTGAATTAGAAATTCAAATAAATGAGGGCAGAAATGATATTGTTGCCATTACAGAAACTTGGTCGGATGAAACCCACAAATGGAACATACAGCTAGAAGGATTTAAATTATTTAAAAGAAATAGATCAAATAAAAGAGGAGGTGGAGTTGCACTATATATAAGAAATAACTACATCTCTACAGAAATAGAGCACAACAATGATGAGAACTATCTTGAATGCATTTGAGTCAATATTAAAGGTTGGGAGGGGGGGAAATGACATTGCCATAGGTCTATACTACAGGCCACCCAACCAAGCAGAGGAAATAGATGAACTTTTTGCTAGTCAGCTAACTAAGGTATGTAGGAAGCACACCACAATAGTAAAGGGAGATTTTAATTACCCTGACATCACCTGGGAAACAAACTCTGCACCAAGTGGAAGATCCAACAGGTTCCTAACAAACCTAACAGACAACTTTGTTTCCCAGAAAGTAGAGAAGGGAAGAAGGGGATCAGCCATATTGGACTTATCTCCCTAACAGAGAGGAAATGATAGAAGGTGTTGAACCTACAGGAATCTAGGGGACAAGTGATCATGAAATATTGGAATTAAATATTATGCAAAGCTTCTTCCAACATGTTTTTTTTTTTTAAGAGAACTTTTTTATTTTTCTTTAAAAAAAAAAAAAACACAAATATGTCATCATTTGTCAATCATTAAGACATTGAAATACAATTTTTTTTTGTTGTGTGTACCCCTCCCTCCCTCCACCCCCCCATCCCCCCTCCTCCTTCCCCCCCCGACTTCCCAGAACCCGTACACGGTATGGATTTTTAACTAACACAATCTAAAATCTATTGAGAAAAAAGAAATAAAGAAATTAATGACATTCTAGATTGAACTTAGCTTCTTCTTACTGAACTAACTTTTAACAGTTTAAATCATTTCTGATCTTAAGCATAGGCTAACTGGAATTTCTTAGTCCCGTATTTATTTTGTATATAGTCAATCCATTTTTTCCAGTCTCGTTTATATCTCTCATTTGAATGATCTTTGAGATATGCCGATATTTTAGCCATTTCAGCTAAGTTTGTTACTTTCAATGTCCATTCTTGGATTGTAGGCAAGTCTTCCTTCTTCCAATATTGCGCCACCAACAGTCTTGCTGCAGTTATCAGGTGCAGAATCAAATTGGTCTCTACCACTGTAAAATCAGTACATATACCTAGTAAAAATAACTGAGGAATAAACTTTATCCTTTTTTTAAAAACATTTTGCATGACCCACCATATTTTTATCCAAAATGCCTTAACCTTTTGGCAGGTCCACCATATATGATAATATGTAGCATCGAGAGAACCACACCTCCAACATTTAGGCTGTACATTCGGATACATAGCAGCCAACTTTTTAGGATCTAAATGCCATCTATAAAACATCTTGTAAAAATTTTCTCTCAGATTTTGAGCTTGTGTAAATTTCAGCTTCTTCCAACATGTTAAAAACAAGAAAAGGGTTAAGGAAATAATTGGTCCATTGCTGGGAGAAAGTGGCAAGAAGGTGACAAGCAACAGTGAGAAAGCAGAACTATTTAACTCATTTTTTGCATCTGTCTTTTCACAAAGAGAAAAGAAAACAGTCCAACCTATCAAAAACAATACCACAAAAATCAGATTAGGAACACAAGTTGAAATAGGGAAGAAAATGGTAAGGGAGCACCTGTCTACCCTAGACGAGTTCAAATCACCAGGACTGGATGGATTACACCCCAGGGTTCTGAAGGAATTGGCAGACGTGATCTCAGAACCACTGAACTATATCTTTCAGAAATCCTGGAAAACCAGGGAACTGCCAGAGGACTGGAAAAAAGCTGATGTGATTCCCATCTTCAAAAAAGGAAAAAAAATAGATCCAGGAAACTACAGACCTGTCAGCCTGACCTCAATATCAGGAAAGATTCTGGAAAAGATAATCAAGCAACAAATCAGCAAACACCTAGAAGTGAACAAAGTAATAACCAAAAGCCAACATGAGTTTGTCAAAAACAGATCATGCCAGACTAATCTTATTGCATTCTTTGATAAAGTGACAAAATTACTGGACCAGAAGAATGCCGTCGATATAATTTACTTGGACTTCAATAAGGCATTTGATAAGATAGACCATAACTTACTACTAGATAAAGTAGAAGAATGTGGGTTAAACAGCATCACCACCAGATGGATTTGTAACTGGCTGACCAACCACACTCAATGTATAGTCCTCAATGGAACTGCATCTACATTGAGGGAAGTATGCAGTGGAGTACCCCAAGGCTCTGTTTTAGGCCCAGTACTCTTCAACATCTTCATCAATGATTTGGATGAGGGAATAAATGGGAAACTCATCAAATTTGCAGATGACACCAAGCTGGCAGGAATAGCCAACACTCCAGAAGATAGGCTTAAGATACAGAAGGATTTTGACAAACTGAAACATTGGGCACTATCTAACAAAATGAAATTTAATGGTGAAAAAAGTAAGATTCTACATTTAGACAAGAAAAACAAAATGCACAGGTACAGTATAGGTAATACTTTGCTCAATAGTTATAACTGTGAGAAGGATCTTAGATTCCTAGTGGACAACCATTTAAATATGAGCCAGCAGTGTGCAGCAGCTGCCAAAAAAGCCAACACAGTTCTAGGCTGCATACACAGAGGGATAGAATCAGGATCACGTGAAGTGTTAATACCACTTTATAATGCCTTGGTAAGGCCACACTTGGAATACTGTATTCAATTTTGGTCACCACGATGTAGAAAAGATGTGGAGGCTCTAGAAAGAGTGCAGAGAAGAGCAACAAAGATGATTAGGGGACTGGAGACTAAAACATAGGAAGAACGGTTGCAGGAACTGGGTATGTCTAGTTTAATAGAAAGAAGAACTAGGGGGGACATGATAACAGTGTTCCAATATTTCAGAGGTTGCCACAAAGAAGAGGGAATCAAACTATTTTCCAAGGCACCCAAGGGTAGAACAAGAAGCAATGGGTGGAAACTAATCAAGGAGAGAAGCAATTTAGAACTGAGGAGGAATTTCCTGACAGTTAGAACAATTAATCAGTGGAACAGCTTGCCTCCAGAAGTTGTGAATGCCCCAACACTGGAAGTCTTTAAGAAGATGTTGGATAGCCATTTGTCTGAAACGGTATAGGGTTTCCTGCCTAAGCAGGGGGTTGGACTAGAAGACCTCCAAGGTCCCTTCCAACTCTGCTATTGTATTGTATTGTATTGTATTGTATTGTATTGTATTGTATTGTATTGTATTGTATTGTATTGTATTGTATTGTATTGTATCAGCATTATAAAGCAGAACAGATTATGAAACCAATGCTCCAAACATCGGGATTACTTTTATTGGAATACCTATACCAGATTCGTCACACTGTCCACACCTACCTCATTTTAGCAAAGGGTGGGAAGTCATGATACGTTACATGCTGATAACATGATGCCGGAAGTTTGACACCCCTGACCTAGAGTAACAGGATCTTGAAAATATGAATGTGTTTCCTCCCTTTATGTGAAGCAGGGAGCTGCCTGAGGCATTTACTCAAATTACTTTCTTGGAAAGGGCTCATTGACTTGATAGCAACTCTTTCTCCTGGCTTTCAAGGCCAATACTTATTCCCTCTACATCTGACTCAATCCCTATAAAAATACCCTGATGAGCATTGGGGCAATAGCAGTGGTAAAATTCAATTTTTTTTTACTACCGGTTCTGTGGGCATGGCTTCGTGGGTGTGGCTTGGTGGGCATGGCAGGGGAAGGATACTGCAAAATCTCCATTCCCACCCCAGTCTGGGGCCAGCCAGAGGTGGCATTTGCTGGTTCTCTGAGCAAAAAATTTCCACTACTGGTTCTTCAAATAACTCAAAATTTCTGCTACCGGTTCTCCGAACTACTCAAAATTTCTGTTGTCAGAACCTGCTGGATTTCACCCCTGGGCAATAGGTCAGGGAATAAGGCAGTTAGTTTAATGCAAAATGGGATTCAGAGACAGATGTTTGTTTCCTCTAGGATATATTCTATCTTTATTTTAATCACACACTCATTTTTGTATTCTTCTTTTGCATTTTTATATTAGTCTCTGCCCCATTGATATTTACAATTGGTATCCAAATGGTTTGCTATCGCTATTTATTTTTTAAAAAATGGTTGGTAAGTCATAGCACCTCTTTATTTTAGGGGATTGGTGTATGGTCAAGTGTAACACATAAAGGTCCTGAATCCTCTTTCTTTCTAATGAGCCACAGGAGATGCATTACAAAATGCAAGTTGCTTTCTTTCGTTAATCCCCCACAACATCATGGGGACATTCCCTGCCATTCATGATTTCATTGGCCTTCCCTCTTGTCAGCACCACTGAACAAAAAATGTACCTTATTTGGGAAGGGAAGGGTGAGCAATAGGCAAATATTACAATCAAAGCCAAGGAATGCTTATCATAGCTGCAAAGAGCTGACCACAGTCTCTTACCCTGATGTTAACAATGAACCTGTTCCACTGGGTTACATCAGGCATTAATGAAGTTATCTGCTAGACTGGGAATCTTTTCCAAGCCAAACTGAAAGCCAGAAAACAACCATATGCTCCTCCAGGCAGAGACAGTGGCAACAGTGAAACAGAAAGGGATGAGGAGCAGAGGAAGAGATTGCCAGGAGATTGCATTTCTAACTGCCATGGATATTGGGGTGCACTTCCAGAGGGATGGGGGAGAGATTATCTGGGCACTGATATGGGAAGTACAGACACATTCTAATAATAATAATAAGAGGAATGCTTTAGTTAAACATACTGTGAGTATGAAGCTTCATTCCTTCCCATGAGTACAGACTCCCTCCATCCCCACTACTCAAATTGAGTCATGCCACTACCCATTGCAATTCTCAGCCACTGGAAAAGACATCGAAACTTTAGCAGCTTCAAGAATTCCATTTCTGCCCTAGAGAAATTCTTTCCATTTTGATGTAGAGCAAGGTTTCTGCACAACTGATGCTAGTATGCTCCATCACCACTCCTTTTTATCATTGTGGGAGTTTTACTAGATACACAAACGAAGAGACCCTGAAAGTCCTTCAGCACTACATTGCAGGCTGCCTATTACTCAACATGTTATTGCATTATAGTCTTTAGTTTGCCACATTGTAGCTAATTAATCTGAAATTGAAAAAGGAACTCATAATAATGATCCACACATTGTTACCATCGTGCTTATTTAATATTTTGTTCTTTGACATACAACATAAAAGAAAACACATATTACAAAAATTAAAAGGGACATTAAATAAAGTAATCAAAAAATGATATTTACAATAAAATTTTAAAAATGAAATTAAAATTAACAACCAAATTAATCCTATATTTTATTCTATTCAGGCCAGGCCAGCTTGCTGGAAAACCCAACTTTCTAGGGTGCATCGGAAGGACCGGAGGGGCCATCATGCCACCCAAAAGAGAGGGGAGGGAAATCTGATCCTGTTGAAGGGAGGAGATGCAAACTGGAGCACAGCCCCCTCCCCCTCCCGATAGAAGGAGAAGGTGCCCAAAACTGCAACCAGTGTCTCTCCCACGCAGCAAGCAGGCTGCCAAGAGCAGGCAACCCCCTCCCTCTCTCTGAACTAGGGGTGAAGAAGATGACCAGCCATATCAGGTGCAAGCATACCAAGGCCCACAGGAGGCTGGGGGATTAGGACTGAATGACGCACCCCAATTCATGGAGAAGTTTGATGGAGACTCAGACCAGCTAGCCCTATTGATTCAGCTGATTCCACCTAGAATGCAATAGGCACCTCTACACATCCCCCAAAGCCATAGTGAATACCATCGCACAGGGTCTAGAGGGAAAAGCAAGGGAATGGCTAGCTGCCCTCCACAAGAGGAGAGCCCCCCAACTGCAAGACATAGATGACTTCCTGCAACTGCTAGAGGCAAGATTTGAGGAGGTGGAGGAGGACTCATATGCGGAAGAGGAACTCAGCAACCTAAAGCAGAGAGACCACCCCATCAAAGAGCACATCCATGAATTTAGGAGGGTCATAGGAAGACAACCCCCTTTACCAGAGTGGCTGCTGATGCATTTTTTTCAGAACAAGCCTGGACAAGCAAATTGCCCAGGTACCTGCATACTGCAACATCCCAAATCAACTCTCTGAGTGGTTCTGAGTAGCAACCAAAGTCAACATTGGGCTGTGCCCAATGACATGACAAAGCAACTGGACACACAAGAGAGAATTCAACCCTACCTGAAACCACCCAGCTGGCAGAGAACCACAGCACCACAGCAGGCTCTGAGACCAGCCCTCCCTCGAAGTCCACTGAAATGCTACAGATGTGAGGGGATGGGGCACATGGCAGCTGCATGCCCAACTCCAGCCCCAAAACCAAGGCAGACCCATCGCCCAGGGCATGACCAGAACGAGGGCCCGAACGGACCACCAACACGTCTGGGAAAGGCCTCCAGGCCGCAAAGCCCCCTTCCTCCTCAGGCAAAAGTGATGGAACCCCAGGCAACTACAACCACTTGCCCAAATCATATGACAGTGAGGACAAGGGAGAAAATGACCCAATGGTGAGTGAATCAATTCACCCTTTCCTTTTTCCAAAACACCTCACAGCCCCAAAAACAGGAAACCAGGGGGATTTTCAAGCCCTAATAGACTCAGGCTGCACAAGGTGCTTGATCAACCTAACCACAGTCCTGAAACTGGGGATCAGAGCAAAAAGACTGGCCCACCCATTCCGGTTTGAGCAGATCGACGGGTCCCTAATGGGAGGAGCCTATGCCACCCAACTAACTAATCCAGTGAGGCTAGAACTAGCGAATCACTGGGAAGTAATTTGATTCATAATAGCCCCCAAAATGACAGATGCAGTCATACTGGGAATTTCCTGGCTAGATAAGTGGGGAACGACCATCTGGTGGCAAGGGGGTACTTAGGATATCAAGGGCCCCCAACCACTCTCACACCAGCAAGCAGAAACACCACCCACACTGGAAACCCCCCAAGAGAGCCCACGAGAACAACTGGCAACCAACAAAACCCCAGAGGCCGAACTGATTCTGATAGAATATCAGGACCTTGCAGAAGAAAGATTGTGCCATCAAAAATATCCCCGGGGCAAAACTACCCAAGCCCAAACTGTATGCCATGACACCCCAGGAAATGCAAGAGATGTGCAAATACATAGACAAAAACCTAGCAAGGGTGTTCATTGAGCCAGCCAAGCCATGGGTCGCAGCACCAGTCCTCTTCAAAGAAAAAAAGGATGGAACCATGAGATTGTGTGTGGACTTTTGAAGGATAAATGGGGTGTGCGTACACAACATACACCCTTCCCCCATGTACCCCTGGTCCGCTAAGTACTGGAGAAACTTCTGGCAGCCAACCTGTATGTCAAGGTATCAAAGTGTGAATTTCACCATGCACGGTTAGACTACCTGGGTTACCGAGTGTCAAATGAGGGAATAGAGATGGACCCAGTGAAGTGAAAGCCACCCTAAGCTGGCATCCCGCTTGCACCCACAGACAGCTACAAAGCTTCCTAGGGTTCACGAACTTCTACAGGCAATTCATCCCCTCATTTGTAAAGATTGCCAAACCCCTGACAGACCTCCTGAAGACAGGGAGCCCAGGAACGAAACCTCATCCGGGACAACCCTTGCCATGGGACCTAACCTGCCAAGAGTGGTTTGAGACACTAAAAGAAATGTTTGCAAAGGAGCCAGTGCTGAAGCATCCTGAACCTAAGCAACCTTTTGTGATCCAGGCAGACACCAGTGATGTGGCAGTGGGAGCGGTGCTACTCCAAAGAAACAACCAATGAAATTTACAACCCTGCACCTACACTTCCCGCAAGCTCACAGACACAGAGAGATGGGCCGCATGGGAAAAGGAGGCTTTCGCAGTGAGATGGGCACTGCTAACCTGGAGACACCTGTTGGAAGGGAGCCAGAAACCATTCGAAGTCTGGACCGACCACAAAAATATGGAGGCACTTAGGACCCCACAGAAACTATCACCCAAACAAGTCCGATGGGCTCAATACTTCAATCATTTTGATTTTATCTTAAAGCACATTCCAGGCAGGAGGAACTTTTAGCTGACGCCCTCTCCTGCATGCCTCAGTACAAATGCGAACGGGAACATGTAGTGGATGCCATCATTTCCTCTACTCAAACAGCTGCCCAAGTAACTACCAGGCAGCAATGCCATGACCGGCAAGACCTACCTGCAAGCGACCTAACGACAAGACTCAAAACTGAACTGCTAGCAGACCCCTGGTTCCAAAACAACCAACACATCTTGATGAAAAGAGATGACCTTGCATGGAAGGGGATGAAACTGTATGTCCCAAAATCCCTACATACCCTAGGTCTCCAGAGGAGTCACGACGCCAAACCGGCAGGCCGCTTTGGGTTCCTAAAGACTTTACACTTAGCCCGGAGGCAATTCTGGTGGAAAGAATTGGATAGTTACGTGAAAAGTTGCACAATCTGTGCCACAATGAAGAGACGACCAGGAAAAAACAGTAACAAACAGTGCTGCAAACAGTAGCAGAGCCAATGAGGGCGTGGGAGGAGATAGCAATTGACTTTATAGTAGAGTTACTAAAAAGTGGGGGAAGCATGGTGATTTGGACTGTAATAGATCTCTTCTCCAAACAGGCACACTTCATACCCTGTAGAGGACTACCCTTGGCTCATAAGCTGGCTAAACTGTTCGTGAAGCATATCTACTGACTGCATGGAGTACCTCAAAGAATTATCTCTGACAGAGAGGTCCAGTTCATGGCTAAGTTATAAAGGGAGTTCCTGCGGTCCATTGGGTCATCTCAGGGTATTAGTTCAGCTTTTCATCTGAGCACCAATGGGACAGCAGAGAGATGAATACCATGATAGAGCAGTACCTGAGGTGTTACGTGAACTATCAGCAGTCCAATTGGGCAGACTTTTATCTTTTGCTGAGGTCGCATACAATAATGCTGTTCACAGTAGCACAGGACTCACGGCGTTCAAAATAGTGAGCGGTATGGACTTCATCCCAATGGCTGAGTATCCAAGGGATCCCCCCTCCTCAGTCAGCTTGACTGATTGGATGTCGATGCTGAAATCAACCTGGGAAAATGTCAAAAAGGCACTGGCTAAAGCGGTAGAAACCTATAAGAAATAGGCAGATAAACACTGGGCTCCGCAATGGCCATTTCGGGTGGGAGAGAAGGTTTACCTCTCCACAAAATATTTGAGATTAAAACTGCCTAGCAAGAAACTGGGGCCGAAGTTAATGGGACCATTCCCCATAGTAAAGATCATCTACCCAGTCACAGTGCAATTGAAACTACCTCTATTGTTGGGGAAGATACACCCAGCATTTCATAGTAGCCTCTTAAAACCTATGATCGGATCCACTCTGAGACCACTACCCCGGAAGCCACTAGGCCCTATGGTCATAGGGAACCAAACCCATTATGAAGTTTAACGAATCCTCGATTCAAGGTGGCACAGGAGATAACTCCAATACTTAATCAAGTAGAAGGGCTACCCATTATCGGAGACATCTTGAGTGAAAAGTAGAAATATCCAGACTGATCGCTTCATAGCAAAATTCCATGCAGAAAATCCAAGCAAGCTTGCGGGAGGGACTCATCCCTAAGTTATATACCTGTACTCAAATTGTCTTTGTGTCACACAGGTCACTTTCGGGAAGTGAGGGGAGCCGGATGTCAACTTCTAAAGTGTTGCCATGACTATTATCAGGCTGGCATGGAAGGGGAAATTCCATGCATGCCTTTGGCCGGAGTTGGATCTCATGTCTACAGCCTAGTTGGAGAATATGAATTATGACGCAGGACAGAAGGGAGGGGATACAGGGGTAAAGTTCAAACACAATTAAGTGAAAGCAGTTTTGGCTCCACAGGAGTCCACACCAGAATATCGATCCTAATAAATGACTGGATTTCTTTTTAACTTTGTCTCGAGGCTCTTAAATTAATTAGGTCATCTTCTGGGAACTTCACACTAGTGCTGGTTATTGCAAGTTTTGCAACAATACAGATAAAGCACTTACAGCACCTTGCTTATCTGTTTGTGTCCTTGATGTCCTTGATGAATGCCAGAACGTGACACTTGAAACTGAACATCTGATTTTGTGAATTAATGAGTCATGGGGAAATTTGGTGAGCCATTCTGGATTACAAATATTATTTGAGAATACTTTCCGAGGTGAAAGAAGGCAAATTAAACAAGACTTACAAATTTGAATAACCCAAAGGGAGCAAAACAGCAGACTTTCAGGATTACAAACACTGTGGGTTGAGAAAATTGTTCTACCATTGATTTTTTGATGTTGTTGAACACTTCTGACCTTGGAACTTGGATAGATTACTGAATAGCTTTTAGCCCATTAAAATAAATTAAAATGTTACAACAAGGAAGAACAAATATACCCTAAATGGAAATATTATTAATGCTTCAAGATATCAAGGAAATTATGATGAGGCAGCATAGGGAGATGATAGAACTGATGCATGATATGGATCTGAGACCAGGAAATTGCCAGCAAATGATAATAGACAATGAACAAATTCAAATAATTCAAGTAATTCAGATAATAGAAAAGAATTCAGAAGGATAGAAGAAAAAGGGAGGATACAAATAGATAAAGATATAGAAGAGATAGTAAAAAGAGAGCAGAGAGATTATCTTTCAAGTGGCCAAATATGGAAGAGAGCAAGAGAGAGATCCCTTAGCCAAGACGAAAGAGGTACTGATGGGTATTTTAGAGAGCAGACAACAAGAGGCAGACGTAGAGTAGAATAGAGTAGATTAAACATGAGTGATGTAGAGGGATACAAGATCTCAAATGAGGACAAAGGGAGATTGATCAAAAAGTCATTAAGAATTGAAATACTAACAAGGACAAGAGATGATGGATAGATATAGAATACATCCTAATATGGGATTTGTTTTATTAAAGATTAGAGAATAGAAAAATTGGGAAAACACATACCATTAAATTATAGGTTACTATAGTTACTATGTATAAGTAAATGTTAGAAGTTAAGACTATTATTATGTATGCTTAATAAGTAAAAATAAGAGATGATGGATAGATACATAATACTTTTAAATATGGGAAATGTACTAAGGGTTAGAAATAAGAGACAGAAAATAGAAATTGGGAAAACACCACTATGTATACTGCTACAAAATATAATACATTATAACTACAATGTATATGTAAATCTTAGAATCTGAAAGACTATTATTATGTATATCTAAATAATATTATTATTGTTACCAATATTTTGTATAGAGTAAATTGACCCAGACAAGGACTGTTCACTAAGTATGTTGAAGAAAAAACAAACAAAAAACCATAAAAATTAAAAAGAAACAATTGCAGGAAGTAATTATCCGCTCTACCCTAACTTTGTCAGATCTCACTTGGAACATTGTGAACAAAGAGCTTTGATGGTGTAGTGCTTAGAATGCAAATTCTGCCCAAAGCCTGGAGTTTGATCCTGATGTGGTTCAAAGGCTGACCTATCCATTCACCCATCTGAGGTTGGTAAAATGAGGACCCAGATTGTTGGGGGCAATAAGATGATGTGGAAATTGCCCAGAGAGTGCTGTAAAGAACTATGGGATGGTATTTAGGTCTAAGTGCTATCACTATTGTATTCAGTTCTGCACACTCTATTTAAAAATGGTAATAAACTGGAGAAAGTGCAGAAAGATCTATGAAGTGTGTGAAAGTATTGGAATCAAGCTCTAAAAGGAACAGTTAAAAGACTTGGGAATGTTTATTTTGCAGAAGAGAAAAGACAGAAGAAGCTTTTGTGAAGTTTCTTCTCCGGTAAGACTGTATTGCTAACTAGGGCATATAAAACCTTTGCCAGACCAATTCTTGAATACAGCTCGTCCCCCTGGAACCCTCCCTGTATATTGGACATTAACATGATTGAGCTGGTTCAAAGGTAATTCACAAGAAAAGTACTCCACTCCTCTACTCACAATAGAATTCCCTATGCTACCAGGCTTGAAATTTTGGGCTTGGTCAATCTGAAATTGCACCGCCTGCAGTTCGATCTAAGCATAGTACACGAAATTGTCTGTTATAACATCTTGCCTGTCAACGACATCTTCAGCTTCAACCATAATAATACATGGGCAAACAATCGATACAAAGTCAAGGTAAAAAAGCTTCGAACTCGATTGCAGAAAATACAACTTCAGCAGCAGAGTGGTCAATGCCTGGAATGCTCTACCTGACTCCATTGTTACATCCTCTAACCCCCACAGCTTCAACTTCACACTGTCTACTGTGGACCTCACTCCATTCCTAAGAAGACCATAAAGGGGGTGTGCATAGCACACCAGTGTGCCTACTGTCCCTGTCCTACTGCTGCCATTTATCTGTATTTACTTCCTTTGTTCATGTTTATGTTCATACATATACTTGTTATCTTGTACATCTTTGATAAATAAATAAATAAATTAAGTAAGTAAGTATCTGAAAGGTTGTCACACTGTAAAAGGTTGTTTCACTTGTTCTGAAGGATAAGACTAGAACTAAAAGGATGACGTTTCAAGATATAGACACAGATAAGATATTAAGGAGAACTTTTTGACAATAAGAACTGTCAGTCAGTGTAATGGTTAACCACATGGAGTAGTATCTTTCTCTTCATTGAAGGTTTTCAAACAGAGACTGGATATACTCTGTTGGGGATGGGATAGTGAATCCTGCAGTGTACAAGGAATTGAATTTGATGGCTTCTTCCTTCCAGCTGTGTGATTCTATGATTCATGTGTTTGACCTTGCCTTAATTGTAAAAGCTGCTTTTGATTTGGTTGTTAAATTGGGTTTACAATTACTTCTTCTAATTATTGTGTCAATGATCTGCACCACACCTTAGCGAAGAAGTGAAGATTAGTGTTGTGATTTATTATGATGATGAAATGGTGATGATATTGTTTCTCATTTTCCCAAAATGTATCTTATAGAGGGAGTGTAATAGTGATTACAGTTTTGATTTACAGCAACACAGTTGCTCCCTAACACAATATCTAGTATGCTGTAACAGTAATGTTTCAGACAGAGGGGCTTTGGGAAATATCATTTCCTGTAGGGATGGGCTTCAAAAGTTCCAGCAATGGGTTTGCTGCCCCGTTGCTGGGTGCACACTCAGGAGGTGACAAGCAAAACCTGGCTCAAAAACCGTAACTGTGAGAGGGACCTTGGAGTCCTAATGGATGATTGCTTCAATATGAGCCAGCAGCGTGCACCAGCAGCCAAAAATGCTAATACAATCCTTGGTTGTATAAACAGAGGCATAGAATCAAAATCACGTGAAGTATTAGTACCACTTTATAAAATCTTAGTAAGGCCACACCTGGAATACTGTATCCAGTTTTGATGACCACATTACAAAAACATGTTGAGACTTTGTAAAAAGTGCAAAAAAGAGCAACTAAGATGATTAAAGGCCTGGAGACTAAAGCATATGAAGAATCGTTGCAGGATTTGGGATTTAGCTAGTCTAAAGAAAAGGGGGACTAGGGGGGACATGATAGAAGTATTCCAGTATTTGAGAGGCTGCCACATTTGTTATAAACAAATACAAGATAAAATGGAAAAAGTAAAGATAAGAAAAAAGAATATTCTAGAAATATTCTTTTTTTCTTACTTTTAATTTCCATTTTATCTTTTATTCATTTATAATCCACGTGAATTGTATGCAATTTTGATAAATTAGGGTAATTTTTCAGTTGTATCAGTTTTAGCTTCTAAGGATTTTAACAATGTTTTAATTGTTCAGTCTGCAGGGATATGTTGTACTTTGGCTGTTTTCTCATGATTGAATACAGGCAGTCCTCAACTTACAACAGTTCATTTAGTGACTGTTCGAAGTTACAACAGCACTGAAAAAAGTGACTTATGACACATTTTCACACTTATGACTGTTGTAGCATCCCCATGGTCATTTGATTTACATTCAGATGCTTGAGAACCGACTCACATTTATGATGGTTGCAGTATCCCATCACTACCAGTTGGAGAGGTCAAGCTTTACAGATACCCCTCGCCACACAGAGCTGGATTTCTTTCACTCTTCTCTGTCCCAGACTTTTCACTTTTCTAGAAAGTGTGTGCATCATCCCTCTGTGGTAAGAACATACAAAATAAATAATAATGACATTCAGGAAAAGCTTAACTTCAGATAGAATCACAGATTGATATGTGATTGAATTGCCTCTGGTGATTGCGGGGCTAAAGAAGTGGGGAGATCTTGTTTCTTAATGAAATCAGTCAGAATAGAGCCTCCACAGAGAAACTCCAAAACTTGTTTGCCAATTTACTGGGAAGAGATCGGGCTGCTCAGAAAGCCTGCCATGAGAGCGCTGGCTGGTGATTGATAGGAAAGTCTATGACATCAGCCTGTTCCACAGGAGGCACCCGGGGGGCTCTCGGACCATCTACTGCTCTGCAGGGCAAGACGCCACAGTAAGGCGTGCAGCAGGTGGCGAGATGAAGATTCCGGTGTCTCCAGTGGCTTGCAGCCATGAAACTTTCACTCTTCCTGTCAAAGCTGGATTCCTTTTTCTTGTTGTTGCCACCTCTTCTTTTTCAGCTTATTTCATTTACATTGCACTAAGACAGTGGTTCTCAAAGTGAGTGGTACCACCCTCTGGGGGGTAGTGGGATGACCTAGGGGTGCGCTAAGAGGCAAGGGGGGAAGCAGGGGGGGGGTGCTAAGAGGCAAGGGGGCAGCAGGGGGCACTAAGAGGGTGAGGAAAAAAGATCATGTATTGTGTTGGCTGCAGAGGGCGTTGCCCCTAGGTTGATCGCTTCCCCTTAGCTAATTCTCAGATAGAAAGGAGAAACTTGCTGAGCAGAAGATGGACTTTTTAAAGCCCATTGGTGAGGGCAGAAGGACGAAATTACCCAAACAAACCTGGAAATAGCTGCAAGTTTCCCTTTAAGCAATGTCACCACCCTCCCCTCCAATCACCGCCTTCCTCGCAGGAAAGGGGCACCCCCTGCTTCAATCGACCACTTCCCAACACCACTGGCATCTTAACCGACCAGCTTGGCTTGTGCAAAGGTTTTTTTTTAAACAGTCAGTGGGTGGGGAGATTGTGCACGCTGTTGTTAGGGGGGGGGAACCCCACCAATCGAATTCTAGTTGAGTTTGCGAGAGAGTTCTTTGCCACTGGTTTAAAAAACGGTCACATGTTTCGTGCCATCCTTTTCCTTTGCATGGAGACACTGCTGGGTAAAAGTAACATTAAGAATTTACTGAACAATGAAGTAGTTACTACATTTTACTGAGTTTACTAAGTTACTATTTACTAAGGTTCTTGATAAATAACTATCAGACTTTGAAAACACTGGATCATGTTCAACTATTTTGTTGAATTAACAGTAACTAAAAAGGTTTTTAAATTGGATTTTGAATAAATGTGCAATTAATTGCTACAGTTTTGAATTTTACTGTTACTATCTTCCTTCTGTTGTGCAAACCGTCCAGTCACATGACCCTCCCAGCCACGCCCACCAAGCCACGCCCACAGAACCAGTAGTAAAAAAAATGAATTCCACCACTGGGTGGGGGGCACTGAGGATCAGTTTGTAGCACCAAGGGAGACTGAAAAAGTTTGGGAACCACTGCACTAAGATATGTGCACGGGTAAATCTATCTATGATGCCAGACATTACTTCTGTCTGGCAGATGGGTGAGGAAGGGATGGCTGGCAGAGAGGCAATGTGGGCACCGTAGCCTCATGCTTCCTGGTTCCTCCGCCTATTGGCAGGAGAGGCCTAGCACCTGTGGAGAATCTGGGCAAGGGGCAAGATGCAGGATGAAGGGACACTAAGTGGTGACAGCTCACCTCTGGCTCGCCTTCCCCTCTGCCACCAGCCATGGGGGGAAGGTAAGGTCACAGGACAAAGAAAGAGGCAGTTGTGGGGGTAGAAGAGGGGAGAATGAGTAAGGGGCCTTTAAAGGAGAGAAAATGGGGTAAGTGAGCCAATCTGGCAAAGGGTGAGACTGTGGTGGAAACATGTGGGATCAAGTGGGGCAGTGGAGGGGAAGGTACTTCTTTAGAAAGGTAAGATGTGGCGTGCCCCCCCCCCCAACCTGATATGGAGGGAAAGTAGACAGCATGTAGGCGGAAGCCTCACAGAAGGTGAGAGGCAGGAGGTCACGCATCCCCTCAACCCGCGGTGAAGAGCAAGTGGGCAGCATGCGGGTGGGCGGAGACCCCATGGAAAGTGAGAGGCAGGAGATGGCATGTCCCCCTGACCTGAAGCGGAGGGCAAGCAAGTGGCATTCGGGCATAGGTCCCACAGAAGGTGAGGTAGGAACTGGCGCATCCCCTGACCCAAGGTGGAGGGCAAGCAGACGGCATGCAGGCAGAAGGATAGCAAGAGCCAGGCCCAAAAGGAAGCCGACCCTCACTATGTCCACCCCAAGGTGGCCCTTCAGCTGAGCACATTATGTTCATAGGCAGCTGTTATTAGCAGAGTGGGCGAGTCATGGAGATCAGCTGGGCCATATGGCTATGGCAAAGGCAGGCAAGTGGGTAAGGTGCAGAGATCAGCAGGTCTGCATGGTCTAGGCAAGCAAGCGAGCAAAGGAGCCAGAGAGCAGCTGGGCATGGGCCTGACTCTAGGTACCAGTCAATGCAAGCAAGGAGAGATAAGGAGTGGCTGGTGGGGCAAGGCCAGCCAGTGGTGGGATCAGCCAGTTCTTCATACTGTACAAAAAGTAAACAACTGGTTTGCCTGAACCAGTCCAAACCAGCTGAAACTCACCTCTGGCTCTCCGTCCATCTGGTGCCATGCAGGGCAGGACGCCACTGTATGTTGCATGTCACATGGTGAGGAAGAGTTGGGTGTTTCCAGTTCCTTGCAGCTGCAAATTTTTCACTTTTTGTGTCAAAACTAGATTCCTTTTTCTTGCTGTTGCTTCTTTTTTAACTTCTTTCATTTACATTGCACTCAGACGGGGTGTCAAACTTGTGTCATCACATTGTTGTTATGTGACGCATCATAATTTTTTCCCCTTTGCTAAACTGGGGGTGGGCGTGGCCAGTGCGTGATGCATCCAGCCCCTGGGCTGCAAGTTTGACACCCCTGCACTAAGATGTGTCTAAGGGTAAAAATGATGCCAGACATGGATTTCTTACTTCCTTTTTAGAATTTTTTTCAATTTCTTCTTCCTAACTTAATGTAACCTAGCCTGGCCTAACCTAACCTAACCTAATTTAATCAAATCTAATCTAATCTAATCACAGATTTCTTCTTGACATTCTTATACTGGTTCTTCAACTTTCATTTCCATAAAGTACCACAGGGAATGCCATGGCTTGCACAATTCTGCTTTTTATAGATATAAACATAGCATTTGAGTATCTTTTCTAAGACCTTCAAGCCTCCTCTACTAAGTGTTGGTTTGTGGAATATTTCTTGACCACTTGTTCCTATACTGTTGATGGTTGATTCTAAAAGACAGAAAATGTCTTCACTATCTTCATTATCAGTTCTAAGACTGGTTCTTCTATCTGTTGCCATTCATTTGGTCTTCTTTATATTGTGTTTTAGTCTAGTTTTTTTTTCCACTTGGACTACTTGGCTTTTATTATTAGAGCTTGCAGATCCTCTGCCTTTTCAGCTGTTAGGACAGCATCATCAGTTTATGCCAGATTATTGATGCTTGTGCCTTCAGTTTTTACAACCACATATTTCTTCTTCCAAATCAGCTTCTTTTAATATACATTTAATATAGATAAGGTGACCAGATTTTCAGATTGGTAAAGAGGGACACCATTAACCCGGGGGGGAGGGGGGGCTTGATTAAAAATTTTATATTTTGTCAAAAGGTCACCCCAGGACACTGAAACCAGCATAAATACGAATCTGTTGCCAAACAAAATTGTGATCACGTGACCATGAGGATGCTGCAATGGTTGCTAAGTGTGAAAAATGGTCGCAACCATTGACTTATAAATAGAACTAATGTTCTGAAAACCTGACCTAAATTACTATATATTTTAAATAGCTGTAAAGTTATGCTGAAAAAGTTGTTCTCAAGGTATTGTGATAAATTCAATAAAAAGAAGGGAATTCTTCATGCGCTTAAGGAGAAATGAGAGTATTGGATAGTAAATGGGCAAATAAAATTACCAATCAAAAAGAATATTTGCACCTCAGGGTTGAAATGAGATGTTCTCTCCTACTCTTTCCTCTTCCTCTCTTCTCTCTCTGTCTCTCTCATCCTCTTTCTCTTTGACTCTCTTCTCTTTCTCCTTCTTTTCCATTCTTCCTTCACTTATTCTTTCTTTCTCCCTTCTTTCTCCTTTGTCTCTTTCTCTCTCTCACCCTCCTTCTCTTTGTCTCTCTTCTCTTTCTCCTCCTTTTCCATTCTTCTATCACTTTCTCTCTCCTTCTCCCTTCTCTCTCCTCTTTGTCTCTTTCTCTCTCTCTCTCTTACCCTCTTTCTCTTTTTCTTTCTTTCTCTCTCCTTCTTTCCCACTCTTCTGTCACTTTCTCTCTCCTTCTCTGTCTCTTTCTGTCTCTCTCCCCTCTTTTTCTTCCTCTCTCCCACTCTTTTATCACTTTCTCTCTACCACCCAACCTGTCCCCATACTTATCTTCGACTGATCATGTTTGCAATAATTTACCTTTTCTAAATAGGCGCAGTTCCCTCGCTCAATCAAACACACACACACACACACACACACACACACACACACAACCATTTTTCTCCAAACTTTGGTCACAGCATGGTTCTGACTTCGGCTGGTGGGAACAGCTTTCTCCTTTCCCCGTCCAGTTTGGCAGCGAGTCTAGCGGAGAGCTGTCCCCATCCCCGGTGACTGGGGCGGAGCGGGGGTAGCGAGAAGGCAGGCCTGGCTCTTCTTGGCTTCTGCCTCTCCTTGCAGCATACAAGAAACGGCTCGTGGTCACAGATAAAAAGAGGAGATCGCGACGGAGAAAGAGCATCCTCCATTAGTGCTGCGCTCCCTCCCTTCCCTACTTCTGCGCCCGGACTAGTTTCCCCTCCCACCTCAGAGGCGCCCCGCTCACCATCTGCCGGTGGGCGTCTCCGGCGATCCCCTGCTGACGGCGAAAAAAAGGCCCAACACCACGCGGAGGGCGGAGAAGAGCAGCGCCATCGTCGCCTTCACTCTTTCTCCTGCCTTTCCCTCCTGTTGGCCGCCAGCCGGAAGAGGTGGAACCGGGGCAGGGGCACAGAAAGGAGGCTGGGAAAGCTGGCCCGGACGGCTTTCTCACACACAGGATGGGCACAACCTGGAAGACACAGGGAAAGGTGCCCGCTCGCCAGTCTGCCCGCCCACCCTTGGGCTCCAGGGGCAGCACCTCTCCAGTGCCTTCCTTCACGCCCTGCGGAGTTTCTCGCACACAGGACGGGCGCGACCTGGGAGACACAGGGAAAACTCCGCAGGGCACGAAGGAAGCAGCATGGCAGCGGCGGAGCTGGGAAGGTGCTGCCCCCGGAGCCCAAGGGTGAGCAGGCTGGCACGGACTGGCGAGCGGGTGCCTTTCTCACACACAGGATGGGCGCAACCTGGGAGACACAGGGAAAGGCGCCCGCTCACCAGTCTGCCCGCCCACCCTTGGGCTCCAGGGGCAGCACCTCTCCAGTGCCTTCCTTCACGCCCTGCGGAGTTTCTCGCACACAGGACGGGCGCGACCTGGGAGACACAGGGAAAACTCCGCAGGGCACGAAGGAAGCAGCATGGCAGCGGCGGAGCTGGGAAGGTGCTGCCCCCGGAGCCCAAGGGTGAGCAGGCTGGCACGGACTGGCGAGCGGGTGCCTTTCTCACACGCAGGATGGGCGCAACCTGGGAGACACAGGGAAAGGCGCCCGCTCACCAGTCTGCCCGCCCACCCTTGGGCTCCGGGGCAGCACCTCCCCAGCGCCTTCCTTCGCGCCCTGCGGAGTTTCTCGCACACAGGACGGGCGCGACCTGGGAGCCACAGGGAAAACTCCGCAGGGCACGAAGGAAGCAGCGTGGCAGTGGCGAAGCTGGGAAGGTCCTGCCCCCAGAGCCCAAGGGTGAGCGGGCTGGCACGGGCTGGCGAGCGGGTGCCTTTCTCACACACAGGACGGGCGCAACCTGGGAGACACAGGGAAAGGTGCCCGCTCACCAGTCTGCCTGCCCACCCTTGGGCTCCAGGGGCAGCACCTCCCCAGCACCTTCCTTCACGCCCTACAGAGTTTCTCGCGCACAGCACACAATTATGGCCATCTTTCAACAGTGCAGCATGTTTGAAGGTGAAAATCTTCTGCATGAAAAGGAATTTTTGTAAGATTTGGGGGGGCGGGGTTACAGTCCAAACTAGGTATGGCTATAAAGCCTCCTTCTTGTAATTTCTTTATTTCCACTCCTAAATAGTTCTTTATTTCTCTAGACTCTTTTACTGAAATTCCTTTTCAAGTTATTTTGCAAATGAGTAAATTTGTGATTGTTCTTTTGTTATGTAACAATTATCATCCACAAATGCTAACAATATAGAACTTTTGCCTTCACAAGTTTTAGTATACAAGCATGGATCAGCTTCATTTCTTCTGAAACCCATTTTTTTTCAAACTGGTACCTAAACATCATTTCCAATTTCTTGTTTTAACCCATATATGGCTTTTTAAAATTTATGCACTGTTCCTGGTTGATCACACTCATAACCAGGACCTTGTGCCTGTAAACCTCAAGTTACAAATGCAATGGATCCAGCTTTCCATTTTTTCTGTTCGCCAGAGGTAAATATAATACTTCTTAGTAATTTTGTGGCTCATAAAAAAATGCTACGTACTTTTACCGCATCAACTGTGAATCTTTCAGGAGCAAAACCTTTGTTTACTCTTTCAGAATTCCTTGGAATAAAATGTTCCTGTTTCACTGGAATCTCACTGTCCAAACATTCCTCTGAGCTGTACTCAGAGCCTGAGCTACTCTAGGATTTCTATCGAATGTGACTGTGAATGTTCATTTATTGGAGATTAACAGGAATAAAAAAATTTGGTATTGGCATGTACCTTTTCCCAATTCTCATCTTCAGAAAAATTTGCATCAAATAATATGTTTGTGTCTATCTGTAAATCTATATGCCTTTGACCCCAATTGATAATCTTTATGTTTTGATTTCCTTGCCTTTGGCTCTCCTTTCCTTCTATTTGTTTTGGGAATGTGCACCCATGCATTACTGCCAAAGCTTCTTAAATGTGCCAAAGATGGTTGTCTTTTACGTAACATTGTTGGAAGAAATGTCCAGCTGGGGAAAAAGACACTGGAAACATGGAGGCTGCTTGGAAAGATGGTTTAATGGTGGACAGGATCACATGGCTTGAGCTCCTGAACAGAAAAGGGGGATCACATGCTTCCAAGATGTTGGGTGAAGAAGAAAAGAGGAAGAAGAGCTAAAAGTTCCTGGCTTTATACTCTCTGTTTGGCCTCAACTTCCTGTTTCCTGTTCCTGTGCAAGAAATGTATTCTGATTGGTTGTCAGACTCCTATGGGGCCATGCAAGGGCAATTCTTTAGGTTGTCCTTTGAGTCCAAGTCTGGTTGAGCATATCTATATTGAAAAGGAACTATAAATACCATCAACATAAAATGGAGCTTGCTCAGAAGCTGAAATACACCAATCAAATGAGATGAAGAGTGGGAAGAAAAGGAGAGAGGTAAGGGAAGGAGAGGGATAGGAGAGAGGGTAGAAGCGGGGAAGAGGAGGAGAGAGATGAAGAGTGGAAAGGGGAGAGTGGAGTAGGAAAGAGGAAGAGGAAGTAGAGAAGGGAAGGAGGACAGAGAGAAGAAAGGAGGTAGGAAGGGGGATGAGAGGGAGAGAAGAAAAAGAAGGGGGTGAGAGAGGGAGAAGAAAGAGAAGAAACCAATAGTACATGGAGAGCAGAAGAGCCAATAACTGTTTTTTTTTTCTTTTTCTTATGGGGACTTGATGGTAAGATGAATTGATATAAACATTTAATAATACAATACGATGTTGGCTATCTAAGAGTATACATGTGATTATATGTTATGAAAATGAAAAATAAAAAGCTTTATGGGGAAAAAAAGAATGAGTCTGTTTCCTGCCTAAAAACATGTTTCCCCATTTCTTATCCAGGGAAATATAATACTCTGCCTTTTCAATATTTCCCAGACTATTACATTTTTCTAGGAGAGGAGTGGGTACTAACTTCCTATTACATGTAATATGGAGTTTCATTAATTGCTGAACACCATTGTTGTCCCCAGTTCAGGTCTGAGCCTGGTGCTCAGACCAATGAAGGACACCAGACACAAGGTGCAGGTTTTGTTTCCTTTTATTGAAGCACTCCAAGAAAAGGGCTTCTGGCCAAAATGCCAAGAGCTCAGAACAAAGGATAAAGAATGCTTTTCACTAAAGCAGAAGGCAGAACAAGGCAGGATAATAATAAATATAATCTAATAAATATTTTAGTAATGGTCTAACAATTTATCCTATTGGTCTCTAGCTGTCCCTATTCCTAAATCTTGGGTAATGAATGTTTCGGGAATTATCTATTACACATTCTATTTGCTTCAGGCCATTAACATTCCTAACTTTTAGCTGAGCTATGCAAGGTGTCTAATTCTTTGTTACTGTTTATCAGTCCCGTAACCACCTACAATTGTTACAAGCTGTACACATGCCTATTCTCTGTGAATAAGCCCTCTTTGTTCTTGCCAGACACATTCCACAATTACAGCCAGTTTTGATTTGTGGAGACAACCTGCTTCAATTTTCTTGACAAGATTTGCAGAGGTGGTTTGTCTTTGCCTCCTTCCTAAGGCTGAGAGGGAGTGACTGGCTCAAGGTCACTCAGCTGGCTTGTGCCTAACATGGACTAGAACTCATGGATTCCAGCTTTCTAGCCTGATACCTTAACTACTACACTAAACTGGCTGTCTTGTTTTCTTTTGGCATTTATTTCTCTTCTCTGACCCTTTTGCTATGTCCTGTGTCTCAACTCCTGAAGTTTTGGAATTAACTTAATAAAAGTACACAAAAAAATACTTTGAAATTTAGTTAAAAAGACTTTGATTAAGGGATGTTTTACATGCTGTTTCATCCTAACTTATTAACAGAGTGCTGCTGTTAGTCTAAAATATTCAAACTTGAGGTGGAGAGGAGGTTTATCAGCTGCAAAGTCTTATACTAAATATAGCTAGGCAAGGTACATTGCCAGAGGTCATTTCTAAAAATTTGTTTTCATGCCATCATCTACCCAAATCAGAGATTCCATTATTTCTAAAGGTGAATCTGTTTGTGAGATTTTTTAAATCTCACTTTTACTGTTTTTTCATAAATAGAGCAGTGAAGATATCTACAACTCTTTCTTCCTCCTATTTCTCCCACAACCACCACCCTGTGAGCTGAGTTGGACTAAAAAAAAGTGACTAGCTCAAAGTCATCCAGCCGGCTTTCCTAAAGTGGGACTAGGAGTCACCACTCCTGGTTTCTGTGCCAACACCTTAACTGTTAGACCAAACATAGTGATTTCACAGTTATTTCACTGAGTGTTTTTTGGGCTGAAAAATAGGAGTAGGGTGTAATAACCAATCAGGAGATCCAAATATGATCAAATCATAACTACCATATTTTTCAGAGTATAAAACTCACTTTTTTCCCTCAAAAAGATGGCTGAAAATCTGGGTGCCCCCCCCCCCCAGCTCCCAGGAGCACTCTATAAACTTCCTAATGCCTTTTTGGGGGGGGGGAAAACTGGGCTCATTTTCATGAAAAACGGGCCTTTTGGGGAGGTTTGCAGACTGCAAAAACTTTTTTTAAAAAATTTGTCTCTTCAAAACCTTGGTGTGCCATATACTCTGGTGCATCTTATACCCCGAATAATACGGTTTTTGTAATCTCCTGGGAGATTAAAAAAATCAGTAATAGCTGTTTTTATCGAGAATTACATCACCCAACTTCTTGTCCTAAAGGTTGTAAAGCAAGTTGTACAAAGCCTCAAGCGTGGGAATGTGTGATAAGTTATAACAGCTCATTCTTTCAAATTGTTTTAGCTTGTACACATAAAGGATAAAGCAGGCTGATTAGCTGACAGATTGAAAGGTCTGTAGACATTATCAGTTGTCAGAAGCTTTTTAAATTTTTAATTGGCATTTTGAAAGTATACCTTAATATGCATTGCAGTTACGACACTTTTTTGTAATTAGTATTATAATAGCCTTTAATTAGTTCCTTGTTATGACCTAGATCATTCATGTTCTACTGGACAGTCACTTGTCTGAAGTGACATAGGGTCTTCTGCTTGAGCAGGGGGCTGGATTGGAAGACCTCCAAAGATCCTTCCAGCTCCATTCTGATTGATTGTGCCATCATTTTTAAATGTTCATTCTCTAATGAGCTTGTAAACATGTTGTTAACCAAGGTTGGTTTGTGGTTATTTTCTAAACAGACATCTACTATAATAACCCATCCTAGGACTAATTTCTGGACGTATGGAGCATTGTGGGAACCATTGATCTGAGTTCTTGCTTTGTGGACTTGTAAAATATCTCTTCCTAGGAGCAAGATTACCTAAGTCTGAGGATTGTGCTCTGATATCAGGTGTGCAGTTCAAATGAGGATGATGAATTGTGCATCTGGTGTAGGGATTTCAGATCTATGGTTAGGAATCTGGTTGCATTCAATAAGAGTTGATAAATTCAGGCATGTTCTCCCATCTACTGATTGACTTAGAAATAAGATACAAAGTCCACGGAAAAAGAGAAGGGGATTAATGGAACATTGTACTTTCTTTTGCATTTGGAGTCCTGTGTGGTCCACTGCTTTTGTAAGTTATGGGGTAATTTTTGTGCAATGGGGTTGACAACTCTGGCTGTTTCAAGGAATGCAAGTCCTGGCAACTCCCCTTCCAATTTGGCTACTTGAAGTTCCATCAGTAAGTCATTAAGTTCCCTAAGTTTCTGATAAGGCCTGTCAGCTATTTTTGGGAAGTCTTCAAGTCTTTTGAATAGTGCATTTTCTACTGCTTCTGATGAATGATAACACTCATCAAGTCTGCCCCAGACCATTTTAAGGCTTGTCACAGGATAGTTTATATTTATTATCCTGATTTGTTTTGCATGCTACGCAGATTCAATTCTGAGCCATTTAATTATTAAGTATCCCTTCACTGCATGACAAATCTAAGCCTCTGATGGCATTTTGAACATTGCTAGGCTCTATAGCTTTCAGGGCAACCATTAAACCTCATAAAACTCATATTGTCCCAAGAACTTGGCCAAGCCTATGGTGGCTTGATTATCTGACTGGGTATTGCTGTGGTGAAAAAGTGTTGTGTAATCATACCTTTTAAGGGTCTTTGGTTTCAGCTGGCCCTTTCTATGCTGCTCTGGCAGGAAGGCAGATCCTGTAGAATAACTTGCAGACTCAGGTACCTTGGGTGTAGGGTGCAGCTTTGCTTGGAGCTCTCTCGTTTCTAAGTGTGAGGTTTGTCATTGGCTTGTAGTGGTACTGTGTAGCATCTCTGGCTTGCTTCTTGAAGGTTGTCTTTTCCATCTAGGTGAGCATTGCTGCTTGGCCTGAAGTGTTGATGGATGCACTCTGAAAGGCATTGCAAAGCATGTTGGAGTTCAGCTTCTGGCCCAAGTGTGTTGCTGCATTTGCTGCATTCATTGTCATAATATACATGTCCTCCTGGGGCTTTGTCTTTGGCTGTGACAGCTGCTATTTCTTTCTCTATGGCAAGCCACTCTAGGTTAGCTTCTAACAGGACTTCCTGCATTTCCAAGGATGCCTCTTGCTGCATTCTTTCAGGTTCTTTCTCTATTCTTTCAGGCCTCTAACCATGCTCCCTCTCTCTTTTTCATTTCCATTTCTTGATCAGTAAAGGCTGCTCCTGCTTTTGCTGCTTCAGCCTTTGCACTGGTGATGGTAAGTGCATTACTTGCTTATGACTGTTTGGAAAAACTACAGATTTGAGACCTTACTTTGTTTGAAAGTAGCTATGTGACATGGTGTCTTCTGGAGGTGCTCAACTGTGTGAAGACTTCTATATTGCCATATGTAGGTGACTGCAGTGACTGGGTAGCAGGCCTCTGTGTAGTCACTATCCCAGATCCCAGTTGCTGGGTAGCCACCATTTCACTATTCTGTCCTTACTACATGTTACTCTGCAGCTTGCTAAACCCATCTATCCTCCAATAAAACAGACCATGTACATATAGTTGGTTGCTTTATTAGAGGAACAGAGGGGGTGAAACTGGGGAAAAATAGAAATATATACAATAAGAACTCAAATACAAAATAAGCAGTGATGAGTTCCTGGTGGGCATAACAATTAACAAATACAGATAAATCTAAATGTCACCAGTGATGCTGTATGTATGGGATGTGGATTTTTATCCTCAGATGAACATGTATCATGGATCAGACTGGATTCTTCCTGGTGCTTCATTTTCTTCAGAATGCTAAAGGAAATGGAGTTTGGCTTCCCAGGATGCATTTGTTTTTGGAGTGAAGGTTGATGGGAAGATGACTATTAAAGGGTCCAGTCAACTTCCAATCAACACAGATTGGTATTTGGCCCCAGCCACTAGATGGGGCCAAAGAAGAACAACAGTTTATATATAAATTAAATACTGAGGGCTTGGCATATGGATTGCCATATAGCAGTGGTGGGTTACAGGCGGTATGCCCCAGTACAAGTGTACTGGTGCCTGCCCGGAGCACCGGGTACCATTCCAGTATGGTGCTCCAGAGGGCTCACCTGCCCAACTGAGCTCCTTACCTGTATTGGAGCTCTTTGGCGCTTCAGCGCATGTGCATGGAGCACATGCCGCCTGTGCAATGCAATATCGAGCAGCTGGAGCGTCGTGGAGGCATCACAAGAGGTAAGGACACTGTGCATGTTCATGTAGTGGACGCTGGTTGCAACGGGATTAAGAACCCATCACTGGCATATAGGTAGTTTTATCAGGGAGTCACATTGAGAGGGAGGGGGAGAAGACCCGTCATTAATTAATCATAGGCCATGTAAGAAACAGGTAAAAACCTTCTCACATTGTTGGAGTTTGAGTTGAACAAGATCCATATTAAAGGATGTGCTGAGCATATGCAAAATAATAAGTAGCAGACAGCTCCAATTAAAAACTGTTTGTGGTATTATTTTCTTGGATGTAGCATATAACTTCAACTCAGCTATCAATAAGCTATCAATAATCATGTGCTCGCTTGGAACAATACAGAGAAATTGGAATGATACAGAGAAGATTAGCATGGCCCCTGCGCAAGGATGACAGGCAAATTCGTGAAGCGTTTCATATTTTTATATGATTAATCAATATGGCCAAGTGTCAGGATTTAAAATAAATTTAGGGAAAACAAAGATGCTAGTTACGAATATGAACACTAAACAAAGGGAAGAATTAGAAGGAATGACAGGATGTGAAATAGTCAAAAATGTCAAATATTTAGGGGTTTAGATCTCAACCTCAAATGGGAAGCTATATAAGAATAATTATGAACCACTATGGCAGAGATGAAAATTTGGGAGAAATTACAATTATCGTTGTTGGGAAGAATAGCAGCTGTGAAAATGAATATTCTACCTAAATTTTTATTTCTTTTTCAAATGATACCAATATTTAAAAAGGATGCGAATTTGCTAGAATGGCAGAAGGGCATTAATAAATTTGTATGGGCAGGAAAGAAGCCGAAAATAAAACTAAAAATAATGCAAGATGTGCGTGAGAGAGGAGGCTTGAAATTACCCAATTTAAAACTATATTATGAAGCAGTAGTTTTATCGGGAATTAGTGATTGGATTAATTTAACAGATGACAGAATACTTAATATTGAAGGGTATGATTTGGTCTATGGATGGCATGCTTATTTGTTATATAACAAAAAGGTAGATAAGAACTTTAAAAATCATATTTTAAGGAATGCTCTATTGCGTGTCTGGAAAAAATATCAATATAAATTATGTGATAAGATACCCATGTGGGCAATTCCTAGACACGCAATAGAAAATATAAATATAGTACAAAAACAGAATGTAATTACATACAGACAGCTTCTTACCTTAGAAAAAGGTGTATTACAGTTAAAACCTTTGAATGTACTAAAAGAAGAAAAGGCAATTCAATGGTGGTTTCAGTATGGGCAGTTACAGGCCAGATGGAAAATAAATCAAAAGGTCGGCTTTATGCAAGTCGAGGATAATTTACTCAAACAAATTAGAGATCAAAGTCCAATGCATATAAAGAGATTATATAATGTATTAATAGAAATGGATTTGGAAACAGAACTAGTTAAAGACTGTATGATAAAATGGGATCAAAATTTTGAAGAACCAATAATGTTGGATACATGGGAAAAGATTTGGGTAAGAAATATAAAATTTACACAAGCCCAAAATATGAGAGAAAACTTTTATAAGATGTTTTATAGATGGCATTTAGATCCTAAAAAACTGGCTTCTATGTATCCGAATTTACAACCTAAATGCTGGAGATGTGACTGTGTTGATGCTGCTTACTTTCACATATAGTGGACTTGCAAAAAGGTTAAAGCATTTTGGATAAAAATATGGTGTATTATGCAAAATGTTCTCAAAAAAAGGATAAGGTTTACCCCTCAGTTATTTTTGTTAGGTATAATTACTGATTGTACAGTTGTAGAGATTAACTTGATTTTGCATTTAATAACCACTGCTAGACTTTTGATGGCGCAATACTGGAAGAAGGAAGATTTGCCTACGATTCAAAAATGGACATTGAAAGTAACAAACCTAGCTGAGATGGCTAAAATATCTGTATATCTTAAGGACCACTCAAACGAGAGATAATTAGAGAAATTAGGAATGATATAAATTGTTTAGAGTTAGCCTAGCAAGGAGGAGTTAAAGCTCAAGTGAAAGATGTTATTAACTTTTTTTCTTTTTAAGCTTATTTAGGCATGTTTTTGTTAAAGATGTATACCTTGTATCAGTTCTGGGAAGTCTGGGGGGAAGGTTGGGGGGCATGGGGGGGGAGGGGGGAGGAGTAAATATTTGTAAAAGCTTGTTTTTTAAAATTTTCAATTAAAAAAAATAAGATCAATAATAAAAAAACCTGACTTCTATTTGAATTATACCTTGAAGACACACGTGCGCGCACACATACACACACACACACACACACACACAGAGAGAGAGAGAGAGAGAGAGAGAGAGAGAGAGAGAGAGAGAGCCACAGACAGACGACCCTTCTTTAATTAATCATAGGCCATGTAAGAAACAAGCACAGAGGCAGCAGGTGAAAACCGTCACCTTATCTGTCACCATTTGCCTTAGTGGTCAACAGACTGTTAGGTGGAAATAGAGAGTACAGTTGCCAATAACATTTTTGAATGGGCTGATACTCACTTTCCTCTGAATGCTATGCAGGACATGACACCTCAAAAACTGTAGGTAGGAATACAATTTATTTCATTCCATTTGTATGTGTGTAACATGTGTTTGGATACTTTCATGTCGTTGTTGACTCCTGGCAATTACTTAGATAAGTCCTCACAGGTTTCTTGGTAAAGGGTTTTTTTTAAGTAGTTTGCCCTTGCCTGCTTCCTACGCCTGAGAGAGAAAGACTGGCCCAAGATCATCCAGCTGTCTTCCAGTTTCTAGCCTGATGCCTTAACCACTACATCAAACTGGCTCTCACTTTCATTTCTATTTACTGTACTTAAAGCTAAAGGTAAATGCCTACTTTCCAGTCTTATATTTTAAAATGTTCTCTTCCTTTTCTTCTGTCAAATTAAGATAACAATTGTTCTTGGACCCTCAAATTGTGCATGTCTGATGTGTAAGATTTCAGTGCCAGTCTCTTAGGCACAAGGTTACTATACAAGGTACATTGTCTATTAGAGCTAGCCTGAGTCAAACATTTACATTCAAATGTTAGAAAACAAAGAGAAACCAAACAGAAGTCCAGACCCACAAGCCAAAAATAAGGGTTTCTTGGTTCAGAGTCTCTCTATGATAGGAAGCACCAATGCCTGAAAAGAAAAGGGCCAATTGGAGGGTTTCACCTGCTGTCTCTTCCTCCCTTAGCTCTCAGCAACGTGTAATGTTGACCATTCCTGGTTCAATGACTGGTTCACTGGGCACCTGAACTTCCAGATTGAGCATCAGTGAGTATGAGCTAGAGAAGGAGCAAGGGCATAGAAACGTGTGTTTGTGGGAGTGGGAGACCTTTGGAGCAATCATACAACACACATGGTCAACGTTAAGCAGGGCTGCCATGTTTTGCACCTAACAAAAGTTCTGGAATCATCACCTGGCACCCTCTTTCCTTCTTGCAGCCTTTTCCCCACCATGCCACGGCACAATTACTACAAGGTGGCTCCTCTCGTGAAATCTCTGTGTGCCAAGCATGGTGTTCACTACGAGTGCAAGCCCATCCTCACAGCTTTTGCAGATATATTGCAGTAAGTTCCCGGCTGAGGGAGGCTCCTTTTGGGCACTGGATTATCCAGAAAAGATTGCAGCTAGAAAGAGCACAAAAAAGATTGCCTGGGGTGAAGTTGTTCTCACTGCCGTCAATCCTCTTCTCCTTTCTCTTTCTGCAGCCATCTGAAAGAATATGGGCAGTACTAGCAGGAAGCTTATCTCCATGAATTGGGAATGGAAGATGTTCAGGCAGCAACAAAAGTGCATTAACTTGGTGAGAAAGGATGACTTTTAATTATGGAGAGAATAGGATATTTCCAATACTGAATTGATCACCTCTATTCTCCTTCTTTAGCAGAGACATCAGGAGTTGATTACCTGCATGTTTCCCCATTTATGAGTGGGAAGAGCCAGGGGGCTGAGTTTTGGTGAACCTCTTTAGCACTCTCACTTTGGTAGCAAGAGCTGCCTGTTTTATTCCAGTTTATTCCATCCTTACTAGAATAGTCCCCATTCTTTCTTTTTCCAAGAAGTTTGAAACATGGATACCCAATGCCTCCCTCTCCATATTGTCTCCTTACACTAACACAGTCCATTTCTCCACACCTAAACCCAATGAATGAAAGAAAACCAAGGCACTCTTAAGAAAACCTAATTATTTCTGAGACTATTACTTCCCATTCTTCCTGTTCTGTATCAAATCTTTGTGCAGGTTCAATGGATGGTCAATGCTGAAAGGTTTTGTACTAGGGCTAGCATCAATCTGCAGCTGCTGTGGTGACTTAAATCTTCTGCTGGGAACACAAAGTGAGGCTTTTGCCTATAAAGATTCTGCTATAAAATGGTGAGAATGTGCTCCTAAAAAATGGTTTGATAGAGATTGCGTACAACTAAAAAGGATATATAATATGGAGTACAGGAAAAGTAAAAATGCCCCTTTTGAGGATCACACTCACTACTTAAAGCAGCTGAAAGCACAATATAAGACCCTTCTAAATGAAAAGAAAACTGCGACTCTGAAGGAGTCTTGGCATAGACTAATTACGTCAGTCAGGAGAAAAAATGCATCCCTTTTTTGGTACATCACCAGAGGATTGGGAAAACCTCCCCTACCCCCAACTATTCAGGTTCTGATTCATGCCTGGGAAGAATATTTTAGAGAGCTTTATACAGATCCTGACTATGTAACCAAGGAGAGCCAAATTAGTTTGGACCAAACTCCTTACTGGCCCCCTGTTACACCAGAAGAGATATCCCGGTTGATCGGAGCCCTAAAGGCTAATATGGCACCTGGGGCTGATAATGTCCTGCCAGAAATAATCAAAAGAATGCCAGTTTGTGGGCTCCACTTTTAGCATCACTTTTTACATTTATAGATAAAGCAGGTCATATGCCAAGAGATTGGGGATAGCAATTATCATTCCAATTTATAAAAAGGTAATAGAAATGACCTAGGCAATTAAACTGTATGCCAAACACCTAACTATAAACATCAGGTTTGGCTAATTTCAGGGGAGATAATCAAAGACAAAAAAGTTGGTTTTAGAGAAGGAAGATCTACAGTGGATCATATCTTGGTACTGCACCATTTAGTACAAAAATACATGTATATTTAAAAAATCCTCTCTTTTTGTGGTCTTCCTTGATTTTAAGCAGGCCTTTGATTCAACATCCAGAATCACCCTCTGGGAGAAATTAAAATGCATCACTATCGATAAATGCCTCGTCTTCCTCTTACAAAAATTGTATGCCAATTCCACCTTGAAAGTGAGATGCAATTCCCAAGGGAGTTTAACCGACCCAGTAAGGGCACAAAAAGGGGTATGGCAGGGTTGCATCTGTCTCCCTCCCTCTTTAACTTCTATATCAATCCTCTGATCGATCTCTTACAGAACCCTGATCTCCATCCTCCTAACCTAGCACAACACAAAATTCTGATTCTCTTATATGCTGCTGCTGCTGCTATTATTTCACAAACTCCTGTAGAAGAGAGCAATTAGGGCAACACTCGGCTATTGTAGACAAAGCAAGCTGGTTCTTAGCTTTGATAAATAAAAAAAATTAGTTTTTGCTAAAAGACCTAGCCAATACTCCTGGAAAATAGAAGGACATAGTTTGGAACAGGTTAGAATATTTAGACACCTTGGGGTGGAAGGCACACCTGAATCATACATTGCTTTTGGCTTCGTAACAATTTCTCTTCTTGATAATTTCTACAATTAATTTGAATATCCCATTTGCTTTCTTTTGTCCCTTGGTTGTTGGCTGTCTCTTTTACATATATTCTTAACAACCTCTTTGATTTAATTCCATAGTTCCTGTTTTCTATCAATGAGGAGCCATCTACTCCCCTTCCCAAGCCTGGTAGAAGATGAAGAAGCAGCAGAAAGGAATGCCAGCTGGGTGCCTGGCTCAAAGAGTTGACGGTCAAGCAGGCCTGAAGGTCCAAATGTAAAAGATGGCTTCCAGGTCTGACAGATGGCTTTCTTTCATGTTCCCACTAACTATCTTTGCATCTTTGGAATTTCTTTCATTGCATAACAACAGTGGAAACTAAATATTTATAATCCTTTAATGTACTTGCTTCATAAACACTACGTAGTCTGCAAGGTATACACTCTCCATATTATATTCATTATCTGACTGGAGGTGCCCATTATCTATCATTATTTTCTCAATCACCTTATCTATCCATGTGATTTTCCATGGCATTCTCTAAGTATTAAATTGTCCTTGTTACTAAATGATAATCTACCTTCTGTATTTTGCACAACTGTTCCCTGATATGTAAGGTGACCAGATTTTCAGATTGGTAAAGAGGGACACCATTCACCGGGAGGGGGGGGGGGCTTGATTAAAAATTTAATATTTTGTCAAACATGACCCCAGGGCACTGAAACCATCATAAATACGAATCTGTTGCCAAACATCAAAATTTTGATCACGTGACCATGAGGATGCTGCAACGGTCACTAAGTGTGAAGATGGTCATTAAGTGTGCAAAATGGTCATCAGTCACTTTTTTCAATGCCATTGTAACTTTGGTCACTAAAGGAACTGTTTGAAAGTTAAGGCTAGCTTGCATTATAATGCCTTATGCTAGCTTACATTTTCAAGAGAGAGAAGCTAAACTCCTTGTTAGAATTGAAATAGAAATGAGTAGAGTAGAGTAGAGTAGAGTAGAGTAGAGTAGAGTAGAGTAGAGTAGAGTAGAGTAGAGTAGAGTAGAATAGTTTATTAGCCAAGTGTGATTGGACACACAAGGAATTTGTCTTTGGTGAATATGCTCTCAGTGTACATAAAGAAAAATAAAATAGTAGGATAGTGGGATCCTTGCTGCACCAAGCTCAGAAAGCAGCAATCCCAACATCTCCCCCACACCTCCTCTTTCTGGAAGAGGAGGTGTGGTGGGGGATCCTTGCTCACCAAGCTCAGAAAGCAGCAATCCCAACATCTCCCCCACATCTCCTCTTTCTGGAAGAGGAGGTGTGGTGGGGGATCCTTACTCACCAAGCTCAGAAAACCTCCTCTTTCTCCCTCTTGTTCTCCGAAAAACCTTCCGATGGTTGAGCCACTTGGCCCGGGACTGAGCCTCCTCCTCCGCCAGAAAACCGTTGCTCTCCCTGCAGAAAAACGCAATGCGTCAGCGCGCGCACGCACAGGAGAGGAGGGAGCTTTGCCCCTCATCGGGCACTGCGAGTGAGCTGAGTGGAGAGAGGGAAACCACTGCCCTCTAAAGGCCACATCGGGAAGGACACTTCAGAGAAATAAAAACTTTTCTTTTAACGGCGTCCTTTTTAAAATTGTTTTCTTTCTTTTGGAAAATCGGGACTTTTTGAACACGCTGTGGGACATGGGACAAATTATTAAAAATCATGACTGTCCCGCTAAAAGCGGTACATCTGGTCACCTTACTGATATGGGCACACCCTTATTGAACTGGGAAGCTGAGACGACATTCAAAACTTTTGTTGATTTTGGTAGGAGAATCTAATCCTATATACTCCCAGGATTCTTCGTTCATTCATTTGAGAAATACTGGAGTTCTACACCCCACCATCACAATGAGGCAGCAGAACAGGACCGAGATGGGGAGCTAGTCAGGATCTAAAATTAAACTTTCAGACAAAAGCATGTTAGCAGTCTACAGCTACAGCTCTTTTAATATCTGTCTATTAGGTCTGCTAGTCGGAATATGCATTCATAACACAAAGCTTCAAGAAGGCAGATAGTTAGGAAGCCAGAAGCGCCACAACGGGAACGGTTGGGAAATAGTGGAGCTCTAATGGGCTCCGCGAAAACCCAACTGGACACCCGCTACCAGGGACCTTTGGATCAAAACCATTCTGGAGGAACAAGTGAAAAAGAAGAAACATCTCAACAACCAAAGAGGAACTGGCAGTTCCTCGAAAGGTCTGAAATAAAATTCTTCAAACTGGCAGTGGCCGCTTTAAAGTCAGGGCACCCGGACCAAGCCATTTGAGCAGGAGAGGTGCTGAAACCTGGGTGAAAGAGTGATCAACCCAAGGTAAATGGGGAAAGATGGGGAGGACTGGAGAGAGGTAGTAAAACAACAGAATTTTAAAAGAAAAGATTGGAAAGAAAAAAATATAGAAATTTCAAGATTAAGAAAAAGAAAAAGTTAGGTATATGGGTGAAGAAAAGAAAGCATAAGAGAAGTGAATTTCCTGAGAGACTAAGAGAAAATGGTTGAAAGGAGAAAAGAAAGAAAAGGATTTACTAGTAAAAAAGAATGAAATTTGGTAAATATAACCAACGGTATATATCCAATACGATGTGAGGGAAACAGATTAATAGTATTACTTGTGGATAACTAAATGAAATGTTTATTATATAAAATTAAATTTGAGGATATATGTTATTAATAGTAAAACAGAAAAAAACATATGGAAATGTGATTAATTTGGAGAGGCAAATATTGATATTGTTTATATATTAAGAAGAAATTAAATTAAGCAGGAAAATATGGAATGAAAATAAGATGACTGAAATGTAAAATGAAAATATGATGTAAAATGAACTATGCATAATAGAAGATATAAATGGAAAAAACCTGGATAACATTTCGTTTAAAAAAGAAGTGCTCATGCCTAGAAGGATTTAGAGTTTTGGAAGCAGTGTAAATGCTCGTGCAATGCTTCTCTTCCTGAATGGGTTTCCCAATTCTCTGCTTTTCTGCTTTTTGATGTTTACAGAAGGAAGCCCCTTAAAAGTAACTATTGGTGAAGAGGTTGCTAAACTCCTATGGAAAACTGTTATGGAACTTATTCAATTCTTACCCAGAATATTTTACACAGTTCTTTATTATTCTTTTAAAAAAAACCTCAATGGCAATATCTTTTTTAATCCAAGTTGATACTCTAGTACTACTCAATTTCATGTTCTCTGAAAGAAGAGATGCCTTCTATAAGGGGAGGAGAAGGAAGCATGGTAAGAATACATCGGGAGCAACAAGAAGTTAATTGCAGTGTGGGTGGCTAATAGAGGTGTATATAAAGTTGGCTGCAACATTTAACCGAATGAAGAAATAGAGTCGCTTTCACTTTCCACAGGCTTAAAAAAAAGTCCAGGAGTTAGTGGAGCAGCATCCCTCAGTGCTTCCAGCCAGGATGCCCCCTCAGTCAGGAGCCATTGCAGAGAAGCCAGAGATTGAGCCAGGGGTCCCCCAGCTCTTCACCTGGGAGGAAGTGGGGCTCCGCACAGGCAATGGAGACTTGAAGGAAGAGAGATGGCTGGTCATCGACCAAAAGGTTTATGATGTTAGTCAGTTCTATTTGCGGCATCCAGGTGGGCCTCGTCTCATCAGACACTATTCTGGACAAGATGCCACGGTGAGTCCTTGTTGAGGGGAAAGACAGCCATGGAATGACCTGAAGGCTGCGCAAAACACTTACTTTGCATGCACAAATTCCGGGTTGAGGTTGTGTCTTTCTCCAAGGGTCTCAAATAGCAGAATGGGTGGAAAGGAATCTCTCTTCTCTGAAGCTGAAGGGAATTCTGACATTACAGAACAGTCATTCTGGGTTGGACAGTCCAATACTTTAACACAATGTAAGGAAGTTCCAGATGGTGGTCATATTGCTTGGCAATTTTGTAGTATTGATTAACAAAATCTGTCCAAAATTTAGAAGTTTGGAAAAAAGACAGGGCAGCAGCTAGGCAGCTAATGTACAGATGTATAAGTTGATGTGATTTGCAGGCTTTCTTTTTTCCAGGTTGGGTCAATGTTTGACTGCAGTTAAATTGCATAACTTTATTGACATCTAGACAATGTGAACAAAGTACAGCTGAGGTTTGAGGACCTGATCAGAAGGTATTTGTGAAAAAGCATGGACAAAGCTTATATTTTGCCTACGCAAAATTCAGTCTGGCAGACTTTCTCAGTGAGAATATATGAGTAATATTGGTAGCATAAAAGTGTGACCTCTATCAAGTATTGCATGATTTGTGCTGCACATGAAGCATGTTCTCATAGAAGTTGTAGGAAAAGATTTGCAATCCCACCACTGGAAAGAAGGAACTGGAAACTTTCTAAGTCAGGGCTCTCCAACCTTGGCAACTTTAAGACTCGTGGACTTCAACCAGCCTCAAGTTCAACCATGCTGGCTGGGGAATTCTACGAGTTGAAGTCCACAAGTCTCTCAGGACTGAGTTCTAGTTAGGTTTAGAATCTGTAGACTCTATTGAATATATCATAATACAATAGTTTATGGACCCAGAATTTGATTAACATTTTGATAAAATGTTTAAATGTACACACACCTGTATACACACACATACATGTATATATAAGTCTATGTCATTATTGCTTCAGTGTATGTAGAAAATATAAATATAAGCTAAATAAAAAATTATCAGAACAGAGATTGACTTTTTCTATGTACCTGTTGTAACTCGCATGTTGTACAAGGATCAGTAGCTGAGGCTCAGAAACATCTTCTGTGTTCTTGAATATCTATCAGGAGTTTCAATCTTGGAAGCAGGTGAAAAAGGACCACACTTTCTAGAGACATTCTGTTACTTCTAAACATTTCTGGTAAATACCTGATATATTCTGCCTTCAAGTTAATCTCTGACTGAAGGCTCTCTTTAAATAACACCATCTATTATGGGACATTCAGGCATTGATGACATACTTGAGACCAAATCTAGCACTGATATTATCAAAATGTCTACATTGCCATTAAATCATAATGCTTGTGGCTACATGACAAATAATTATTCTGAATGGAGGAATCTATATGCAGTCACTGCAGGGATATCTTCTTCAAGGATGAATCTGGGAATTTATGGACATAGGATGTAGTAATGGGAAGGAAAGGGAATGGGAAAGGAAAAGGGAAAACTGGGGTATTAGCAGATGAAGATTCCTTGATTACATAACCATGATGGGTTAAAACCCCAGTGTTTTTGTTAAGGCCTTCTGAGGTAGCCTGATACTTCTTGCTATATGTAGGTTCAGCTGTCTCAAATTTTGATCTGCTGGTGAAAGTTTTTTAGGCGCTATTTCAATATAAACTTTGATGGTATATTCTGAATGGAAATTGGAAGCATGTAGGTATGGTGATTTGTAAGCTTCCTGGCATTTATGTGTTCATTATGTAGTTTATGTGTCCATCATGTGTTTATTTTCAGAAAAGTGGACTTATTGGACTTAGGTTGATAATGGGATTGAAGTATTGGAAGTGTTCAAATCCTGATAGAATTTAATGAGGGATTTTCATGGGTACAGATCATGAAAATGTCATCAGTAAATTTCATATAAATTCAGGAGTTGAGAACATTTGAAATCTTCTGTGAACACATTGGCATATTGCAGAGTGATGTATGTGCACATAAGTCTGCCATTCATGTGCAGTTATAACTGTTGCCAATGTAAAAATAGTAATGGATGAGATAAAAGTCTTTCTCCTTATTTCTAGGTTGAATCTCTCCTTGATCAGTTTCCATCCATTATGCCTTGTCTGGCCTTCAGGTGCTTTAGAAAATAAGTTGACCCCCCACCCTCTATATGTCAGCTCCTCAAATATGGGAACCCTGATATTATGTCTCCCCTGTTCCTTATGTTCACTAGACTAGCCATGCCCAGTTCTTCATATATTTTAGCCTCCAGTCCCCTAATCATCTTTGTTGCTCTTCTCTGCACTCTTTCTAGAGTCTCAACATATTTTTATAGTGTGGTGACCAAAACTGGCTGCAGTATTCTAGGTGTGGTCTTACTAAGGCTTTATTAGTACCTCATTTGATCTTGATTGAATCCCTCTGTTAATGCAATTTAGGATTTCATTGGCACATTATAGGCTCATATTTAATTGGTTGGCCACTAAGACTCCAAGATGCCTCTCCCAGTTACAGCTATTAAGCCTGGTTTCTCCCAATTTTTATGTGTGTACTTTTGGTTTTTCATGCCTAATGGTAAGATTTTATTTTTCTCTACATTGAATTTCATTTTGTTAGTTAGGGCCCAGTGTTCAAATCTATCAAGATCCATCTGGATCTTTAGCCTATCATCTAGGATGTTGGCTATTCCTGCTAGCTTAGTATCATCTGCAAATTTGATAAGTTTCCCTTCTTTTCCTTCATCTAAGTTGTTTATGAAGATATTGAAGAGTACTGGGCCTAAGATGGAACCTTGTTCTACCCCACTGCTTACTTCCCTCCATGTAGACGTAGACCCATTAAGGACTACTCGTTGAGTATGGTTTGTAAGCCAGTTACGAATCCATCTGGTGGTGACACTATCTATCCCACTTTTTTCTAGTTTACCAAAAAGTAGGTTGTGCTCTACCTTGTTGAATGTCTTGCTGAAGTCTAAGTATACTATGTCCGCAACATTTTGCTGGTTTACTAAATTAGTCACTATATAAAAGAATGAAATAAGATTTGTTTGGCCTGATCTGTTTTTAATAAACCTGGGCTGACTTCTACTTACTACTTTACTTGTTTCTAGATGTTCACAGATCTGTTTTTTGATTATCTTTTTCAGTTTCTTCCCAGGTATTGATCTTAGGCCGATTGGTCTGTAATTTCCTGGGTCTGTTTCCTCCCTCTTTTTTGAAGATAGGAATCACATCAGCTTTTTTCCAGTCCTCTAGTAGTTTGCCAGTGCTCCAGGATTTTTGAAAGATATGGTACAATATTCTATTGTTTGTCAAACATGTTTTCGATGGATGGTGGCTGTATGTATTTTTTTTCCTGTCTTGAAAATATTCCTTAAGCAATTAAAAAAAAATCAAGATCTCTATAGAGTTGAGTTGTATAATTTTTGAATGTTTATTCCAGCCCCACTAAGTAGACCAGATCAGTAAATCAATTCCATGGTAAGGATAAAACAAATTTTATTAAGACTGGCTATGATAAGAGAACCTTGCAAGTCTGACTGGGCAGCCAACCAAGTCCAACTATTGCAAGGAAAGATGGTCCTGATGGTCCTGCCTTATTTTCATTTCAAGTAAACTACAGCAGCACAGCTTTAGTCCTCAAAATTAATCAAGGTCATAGAGTTGGCCTCCTAGAGAGTCAGTTGAGAAGCATCACCTACAATACACTTTTCATTATTTCCAAAAATAACATTTAGCCAACTTAACTGGCATTTCCATCATGATAACCAGATATTCTTCTCCATGTTAACCTTATTTGTATGTGTGTGTGTGTTTAGGATGCCTTTGAAGCTTTCCACAAGGATGAGGATCTGGTAAAGAGATATTTGAATTCCCTCCTAATTGGAGAGCTTGCACCAGATCAGCCATGCTGTGAGCCCACAAAAAATGTGAGTATTGGGTGATCTCAGCTGTTGGATTCCCTTTGCAGAACCTTTATTTGAGACACTTATGTTTATATACAATACAATAGCAGAGGTGGAAGGGACCTTGGAGATCTTCTAGTCCAATCCACTGCCTAGGCAGGAAACCCTATACCATTTCAGACAAATGGCTATCAAACATCTTCTTAAAAACTTGCAGTGTTGGGGCATTCACAACTTCTGGAGGCAAGCTGTTCCACTGATTAATTGTTCTAACCATCAGGAAATTTCTCCTCAGTCCTAAGTTGCTTTTCTCCTTATTAGTTTCCGCACATTGCTTTTTGTTCTACCCTCAGGTGCTTTGGAGAATAGTTTGATTCCATCTGGTGGTGATGCTGTCTAACCCACTTTTTTCTACTTTATCTAGTAATAGGTTATGGTCTATTTTAACAAATGTCTTACTGAACTCCAAGTAAATTATATCAACAGTGTTCCTCTGGTCCACGAATTTTGTCAAAGAATGCAATAAGATTAGTCTGGCATGATCTGTTTTTGACAAACCCATGTTGGCTTTTGGTTATTATTTTGTTAGCTTTTGTTGGCTTTTTGTTTGCTGATTGTTGCTTGATTATCTTTTCCAGAATCTTCCCTGGCATTGAGGTCAGGCTGATAGGTCTATAGTTTTCTGGGTCTATTTTTTTCCATTTTTGAAGATGGAAACTATATCAGCTCTTTTCCAGTCCTGTGCTAGTTCCCCGGTGCTCCAGGATCTTTGAAAGATATTGTTCAGTGGGTCTGAGACCTTGTCTGCCAGTTTCTTCAGAAACCTGGGGTGTAATCCACCTGGTCTCAGTGATTTGAACTTGTCTAGGGTAGACAGGTGCTGTCAGGGTAGTTAAAATCCCCCATTACTATTGTGGTGTGCTTCCTACATACCTTAGTTAGCTGGCAAGAAAAAAACTTCATCTACTTCCTCTGCTTGGTTAGGTGGCCTGTAGTATAGACCTATGGCAATGTCATTTCCCCCCCAACTTTTAGGATTGACCCAAATGTATTCAAGAGAGTTCGAATCATTGTTGTGTTCTTTTTCTGTAGAGATGTAGAAATTTCTTATATATAATGCAACTCCACCTCCTCTTTTATTTGGTCTATTTCTTTTAAATACTTTAAATCCTTCTAGCTGTATGTTCCGTTTGTGGGTTTCATCCCACCAAGTTTCTGTAATGGCAACAATATCATTTCTGCCCTCTTTTACTTGAATTTCTAATTCACCCTGTTTATTCCTCATACTCTGCATTGGTGTATAGACATTTGAGTCCATTTTGATTGACCTTGTGTTTACTGTCTACATAACCTGTGTTATGCCTGACTGCCCCTATTTTCTTGCCACTTGTATGATTCATGCACATGGTATGGCATTCACTATTAAATGCTTGGTTTTGTCTATGTGTATGTATATATCCCCATCACACTAATCCCTTTCAGGGCAAATAACATTATACAAAATGCAGTGGCATAAAGAACATTAAATCAAAGGAATTAAAGATATAAGGCAAACAATAAGAAGAACAGTTAAATCTAGGCTACATCCATACTATCCACTTTATCTCTTCATATTTTTCTATTAGAAAGTGAAGACGAGCGGCCACTACAAATGTGATAGACAGACAATCAAGAGATATTCTTACAAACTTTAATTGCTTCGTCTATGTCTATTTATCACTTCATTCATTATCTATTGCACTTTTAACTTCTTCTCTCTCTCGTTTTAAGGATATCCAGTCACAACTTTCTCAGTCTTCCCCTTGGCTTTTACAGGTTGATCCTCATTCTTTCTTTTTCACTGCTCAAACCACCTCAGTGTATTTATTTCATACAGTCACTCACTTTTGTATTTAATAAATTTCATTTAGGATCTTTTAACCCTATCTCTTTCTTTTACTACTTCTTCATTACCTCATTCCTATTAGAGATTTTTACTATTACTGCTTATTATTTGGAGTTACATACAATAACATTTGGAGTTATTATTAACTCCAAATGTTGATGGCTTGGTTCTTTGTTTTAAGATCTGGACGTCCTATTTATGTAACGACAGAAGGGCAGTGGGAAGCATTTTCCAGATGAGACATTGACTTAGTCAATGACCTAGATCAGTGATGACAAACCTTTTTTGATTGCTGTGCCAAAAGCAGGGGGAGCACAGGTGGGGCGTGCGCTGGTGTACCACACTCATAATGCTATGCATGTGACCACACACCCAGCTCGCACACATGCATGCAATCAGCAACACAAACACACATCACTTTGGCCATGGTTTTTTTCGCCTTCCCCAGGTTCCAAAGGCTTTCTAGGAGCCTGAGGAGGGCAAAAACAGCCTCCCCCCGGACACCTTCCTGAGGCCTCAGGAGCTACAGGGAACCTGGAAGTTTGGGAATAATGAGTTCTGGTTTGTATGTAGGGCCGATTTTTGACCTCCAGAGCCTTCAGGAGGCTACCATGAAGGCTCCGGAGGGCGAAAAATGGACCTAAGAGCAAATCAGAACTTCCGGTTTGTCCGTAGGGCCATTTTTCACTCTCCAGAGCCTTCAGAGAAGCCGGTTCCCAAACTTCCGGTTTGCCCATAAAGCCAGTTTTTCACACTTTGGAGGCTTCAGGGAGGCCTCCGGAGGGCGAAAATGGCCTCAAAAGAAGGCCGAAGTCAGCTGGCCAGCACACACATGTGTGCTGGTCATCTGACAGGGCAACGCCTAATGTGGCCTGACAAATGGCTCTGCGTTACACCTGTGACATGTGTGCCATAAGTTTGCCATCACGGACCTAGATAATATTTTCTGGTCATCAAGTGGTACCATTGAAATAAAACTTTGGGTATTGACTTCATTCCCTTTGTTTTTCATTGAAAGAAGAATACATAATAATTTTTGAAAGCACTCTAGTTACCATTCTAAGGAGAAAGCATTAGGTCCCACATGTGAGAATCCAAAATCCTTTGGGCTGCGGAACCAAGATGATAGACCATTATTTAATTATGTATTGCATTTATATCATGTACATTTTTTGAACCTCCAGATGACATAAATGGTGGTGTCCCTAATTTATCCCAGCAAGTCTATGTTGCAGCTTGGTCTGAGAGAGAGCAACTGGTCCTAAGTCACTCAATAAGCTGCATGGTCAAGTGATTCATCCGGGTACAAATCTAACTTAAGGTTTAATACATAAAACTCAAGATGGACTTTTGGTCTAGTCTACCAAAAGGGTTCTAATGTTCTGAAGCAAGTAAAAAAAACTGTCATCACTTCTTGTAGGAAATGCTGGTCAAGGAATTCCATGAACTGCGTGCAACAGTGAAGAAGATGGGGCTCTTGAAGTCAAGATTCAGCTTTTTTGCTTTCATGTTTCTGCATGCTTTAATATTAGACTTTGCATCTTGGTTTACTATCTGGTATTTTGGAAAATCCTGGATGCCTTTCCTTCTTGGAGTAGCAATGTTCACCGTTGGACAGGTAACCTCTTTGAGTTGCAGAGCATAGCAGTGTAGAACAGTATTCAACATATATAGAGCAATTTAATTGTTTTCATTAGTAATTTAACACCTTGTGCACTTATCTCGGTTTTCAATTCTTTGAGCTGTTGAATCTGGACATAGTATTTCAACTACACACAGATTAAGAAAAGTGCTTCAGGATCTGAGCAAGTTATACTGCAGAATTTGCATAACATTGCTTAATCCTTTTTGTCTGCTGAAATTAAAATGTTTGAAAGGAAGGCAGCAAGTAATAGTATTTGCTGGCAGCCTACAGCATATAAAGTCTTATGTATGTATTGTATGTATGTATGTGTATGTATACACACATGTACCTATATATACAGTGTATAATCACACAATATTTGCAATATAATTGTGGTTCTTTTTGATCACCATTAATTAATGATGATTAACGATGCTCCTCTACCAATTAATTCATGCAGGAAAAATGTGGTGAAATTATATACATATGTGTCATGTTTGTTGATTCCAGATCCAGTATAGTTTTCTCCAGCATGATCTTGGCCACGTGTCAGTCTTTGAAAATGTCAAGTGGAACAGAGTAGCTCACTTCGTGGTAATTGGCATTCTTAAGGTCAGAATCCATCCAAGAGAAGGATATTTTAAGTGATGATTTGTGATTATTTATATATTTGAAATTGGGTCTGCCTATCCATCATTATTTTCTGTCTCTAGGGTTTTGAAAATTAGGATAAAGATAACGAACACTGATATAGAACCATTTAAGCACTGAAGGACTAAAAATATAAGATCATCTTTTTGCAATGTCTCTGTAAGATGACAGTATTATTAATGCTTCCTTACAGAAAAGGGAGATGGTGTTAAGAGAAATATAGTCAGTCTGCATTTTATGGCTATGAATCATTTTTTAACAATACTGCACTATACTTGCTTTGATTTTTCACTACTAAAGAGAAAGTAATGGAAGCTGCCATGTAAATATTTTCCAAATGAGGTGCTGTACAAAGAAAGACAGGGCACAGAGTCGCTGAGATTCACGGACAGATCTTCACACTCCTGAAACAAATCTAACGACTAAACAAACAAATTATTTCCTGCAAAAGCCCACCCCCCCTTTCACTCCTCTTTTATTTCCTATGGGAGGAACCAATCACTTTCCACCTGTGACTTTGCTCTCAAGTCTACCCTGACTTTGGAGTTGTTCTTTTCTCCTGGCAGCTCTGCACATGCGCACACTGGGAACAGGCTGTAGCTGTTCCTCTGCCTCACTGCTATCTAGCTCCATAAAAGAGGTGTATGCTGCCAGTTTGCACCAGTTTGGGTGACTCAGACATCATCAAGGATCTTCTGTGCATGCCCAGACATGTGTGCTCCCTCTACATAACTGGTAGTGAAGACTCCTCCGTAGGCACCTGATCTAGTCTATTTCTAGTTTATTTTTGTTTCACACAAACACATTTAGCAGCAAAACTGGAATTTTCAATAGCCAGTCTTGGAATGAAACTTTTTCAGATGCTTAATAAGAAGGAGAGGAAATGAAGCTAGTTTACACAAAAATGATGGAGGTCAGAGCACTGTCACTGTACACAATTCAATTCCTGCTAGATGGAAGGAAGTGTAAACCAACAGAACTGCAGCTAGTTTTTGTTTTATTTTGTTTGTAGTGGGGAATACAAAGGATACAGCATTATTCACAAATAGAGGGAATTCATGTTTGTTCTTCTGTACTTTTCCAGGGAGTACCAATGAGCCTATGGAACCACTTGCATAACCAGCATCATGCCAAACCCAACTGCTACCGCAAAGACCCTGATCTCAACGCGCACCCATTTCTTTTCAGTCTGGGGAAGAAACTTTCTTTGAAGGTAAATAAATAGAAAGTCTTAGGCAGACAAAAGACCATGAAAAAGGATTAGCAGTACTAAAAGAAAAAACCCGACACCACCATAATTCTGATGAGCAATCTAGGAAAGTAGGAAGAAAGATTTCTTTCCATCGCCCATATTTCTTTATAGCAACCCCCACTGCTGTTGGATCGGTTGAGGCATTGCCTTATTTTCTAGTCTCTGCTTCTGTAATAATTCTGTAAAACATATTTTCTTATAGACTGGACTGGACTGGACTGGAATAGAATAGAATAGAATAGAATAACAGAGTTGGACAGGGCCGTGAAGGTTTTCTAGTCCAGCCACCTGCTTAGGCAAGAGACCTATACCATTTCAGACAAATGGTTATCCAATATCTTCTTTAAAACTTCCAGTGTCAGAGCATTCAGAACTTTTGAAGGCCAGTTGTTCCATTGATTAATTGTTCAAACTGTCAGGAAATTTCTCCTTAGTTTTAAGTTGCTTCTCTCCTTGATTAGTTTCCACCCATTGCTTCTTGTCCTGCCCTTGGGTGCTTTGGAGAATAGTTTGACTCCCTCTTTTTTGTGGCTGCCCCTGAGATATAGGAATACTACTATCCTGTCACCCAGAGTCCTTCTTTTCTTTAAACTAGACATACCAAGTTCATGCAATTGTTCTTCATATGTTTTAGCGTCCAATCCCCTAATCATCATTCTTGCTCTTCTCTGCACTCTTTCCAGAGTCTCCACATCTTTTTTACATCGTGGTGACCAAAACTGGATGCAGTATTCCAAGTGTGGCCTTACCAAGGCATTATAAAGTGGTATTAACATTCACGTGATCTTGATTTTATCCCTCTGTTTATGCAGCCTAGAACTGTGTTGGCTTTTTTAACAGCTGCTGCACACTGCTTGCTCATATTTAAATTGTTGTCCACTAAGACTCCAAGATCCCTTTCACAGTTACTACTGTTGAGCAAGATACCACATATACTGTACATGTGCATTTTGTTTTTGTTTTTTCCCTAAATGTAAAACCATACTCTTTTCACCATTGAATTTCATTTTGTAAGATAGTGCCCAATATTCAAGTTTGTCAAGATCCTTCTGTATCTTAAGCCTATCTTTTGGAGTGTTGGCTATTCCTGCCAGCTTGGTGTCATCTGCGAATTTGATAAGTTCCCCATTTATCCCCTCATCCAAATCATTGATGAAGATGTTGAAGTGTACTGGGCCTAAAACAGAGCCCTGGGATACTCCACTGCATACTTCCCTCCATGTAGATGCAGTTCCATTGAGGACTACACCAGTGGTGGGTTCTGGATCCCATTGCAACTAGTACGCAACAGCGGGTCTTGGCGTCTGTGAATGTGAGCAGTACATGGGTAGCACGTGCATGCATACTTACCACCCGCGATGCTCCAGCTGCTTGGCGGAGTGTCGTGCAGGCGTTGTATGCTCTGTGCATGTGCGTGAAAGCCCTGATCAGCTCAAATAGCAGTAAGGAGGGCGGGCGGGCAGTTGGGCCCTCCAGAGCACCATATCGGAATGGTACGCCTGTACCAGGGCGTACTGGTCCTATCCCACCACTGGACTACACGTTGAGTGCGGTTGATCAGCCAGTTATGAATCCATGTGGTGGTGAAGCTGTCTAACCCACATTTTACTACTTTATCTAATAATAGGTTATGGTCTATTTTATCAAATGTCTTACTGAACTCCAAGTAAATTATATCAACAGTATTCCTCCGGTCCACAAATTTTGTCAACGAATGCAATAAGATTAATCTGGCACGATCTGTTTTTGACAAACCCATGTTGGCTTTTGGTTATTATTTTGTTAGCTTTTGTTGGCTTTTTGTTTGCTGATTGTTGCTTGATGATCTTTTCCAGAATCTTCCCTGGCATTGAGGTCAGGCTGATAGGTCTGTAGTTGTTTGATATGTTGGACTATTTTATCCCTTTGTGTAAATACAGATGCAAAAAATGAGTTAAATAGTTGCTTGTCACCTCCTTGCCACTTTCTCCCAGCAATGGACCAATTGTTTGCTTGACTTTTTTCTTCTTTTTAACATGTTGGAAGAAGCTTTTTTTGTTATTTTTTACTTTTGTCCCAAGCCTTTCTTCATTGTGAGCTTTAGCTTTCCTCACTTCATCTTTACAGGCTTGGGCTATTTGCTGATATTCTGCCCTAGCTATGTGCCCCCCTTCCACTTTTTATACTTATCCTTTTTGTCTTTCGATTTATCAGAGAGTTCTTTATGCAGCCGTGCTGGGTTCTTTTGAGAGCTGTTATTTTTCTTCTTCATTGGTATTGTGCTAGACTGGGCTTTTATACTCTCACTTTTCTGGTAGTAAAACTGGCAGCAGCCCATCCCTGCTTAGTAAGCTGACTAGCAAAAAGTTCATCTATTTCCTCTGTTTGGTTGGGTGGCCTATAGTATAGACCTATGTCAATGTCATTCCCCACCCCATTAATATTGACCCAAATGCATTCAAGATAATTAGATCTGTTAATAATTCTGAGCTATATTTAATGACACAAATTTCCACTTCACTTCTGCATTAATCTCTACATTCTCCAAAGAATATGTTTTGATCCACATTTTCCTGTGAAGTGCAGTCTAATAATGCATTCCCCTTCCCAAAAGTTGTGTTTAGATGAATGCAGAGTCAAATAAGTTAACCAATGAATTGTATATATTTAAGGCTGCAGTAAAATGCAGTGTCTCTCCAAAAGTTGACAAACTACCACTTTTAATGTGACAAAAAAGACAAAGTAATGTAACATTGAGAACTCAATGTATGAATTGAAATAAATTGAATTAAATTGAATCAAATTAAAATGAAATCACATTTAATATTGGTATTGTCTTGTCCATGTTTTTCCCCCTGGCCCTGTTTATTTTGGAAAGGTAGCTTCCCTCAAAGATCAGAGGCAACCCTCAGTGCACAAAGGCTGTGTGTACAGCAAAAATTCAAGAGAGACAGATCAAATAATCTGTGATATAATAATATACAAAGATTAATCTTTTCAAGAACCTATATTGTAAAGAATGGGCATGGACAGCATGACCCTGATGTGGAATTTGCATACTTGACAATTTAACTGTTTGTTCTACTTCTCCTTGTGCAGCTTGGAAAGAAGAAAAGGAGGTATATGCCTTACCAGTACCAACATAATTACTTTGCCCGTAAGTGTTTTACCATGTTTACAGGAGCCTAAATTTGGAGGAGAATAACCAATAAAGTCATATATCAGCACTATAAAGCAGACCAGACTAAGAAGCCAATGCCCCACAGGTTGGGATTACTTTTATTGGAACACCTAGAGCAGGTGTGTCACATTGGCCACACCCACCCCATTTTAGCGAAGGGGGGGAAGTCCTGATACGTTAGGTGATGACAACATGACACCGTGAGTTTGACACTCCTGACCTAGAATAACAGGATCTTGGAAATATGAATGTGTTTCCAACCTTAATGTGAAGCAGGGAGCTGCCTGAGACATTTACTCAAATTACTTTCTTGGAAAGGGCTCATTGATTTGATAGCAACTCTTTCTCCTGGCTTTCAAGGCCATTCCTTATTCCCTCTATATCAGGTCTCTGACTCAATCACTATAGAAATACCCTGATGAGCATTGGGGCAATAGGTCAGAGAATAAGGCGGTTAGTTTAATGCAAAAAGGGATTCAGAGACAGATGTTTGTTTCCTCTAGGATGTGTTCTACCTTTATTTTAATCACCCACTCATTTTTATATTCTCGTTTTGCATTTTTATATTAGTCCTTGCCCCATTGATGTTTACAATTGCTGTCCAACTGGTTTCCTATCGCTATTTATTTCAAAGAAAAAAATGGTTGGTAAGTCATAGCACCTCTTTATTTTAGGGGATTGGTGTATGGCCAAGTTTAACACGTAAAGGTCCTGAATCCTCTTTCTTTCTAATGAGCCACAGGAGATGCATTACAAAATGCAAGTTGCTTTCTTTCCTTAATCCCCCACGACATCATGGGAACATTCCCTGCCATTCATGATTTCTTTGGCCTTCCCTCTTGTCAGCACCATTGAACAGAAAATGTACCTTGTTTGCAGTGGTGGGTTTCAAAAATTGTTGGAACCTACTCTGTGGGTGTGGCCTCCTTTGTGGGAGTGGCTTGCCACCCATGTGACTGGATGGGAGTGGCTTGCCACCCATGTGATGGGATGGGAGTGGCTTGCCGCCCATGTGACCAGATATGAAATTTGAATTAGTACTTAGGTCGGTCCAAGTAGCTATTCAGAAGTTAGTGGTTAGAAGCAATCGTAAAGCAAGATATGGAATTAAAACCAGATATATTTTGTTGGGAGTATAATATATATATTTAATTTTACACATGTTAGCAGCTGCTGGAATTGTGTTTGCACAACAGTGGAAAAACAGAGATATGTAAATGAATAAATATTACAATGTGCAGGAATAAATAAATTGACAATTAAAATCAAGAAGGCTCTGAATAGTTTTTCACGTGGGATTGGTTTTAGCAATTGCCAACTAACGGAAACAGAAATTAGAAATCCAAAAGTATGAAAGAAAACACGAATTATGTAAGGAAAGGTCCCTAAAATGTATAAGGAAATATTACTAGATCATTATTAATGCGTAGATAACTGTGGGACATTACACACACACACACACATTCACACACACAAACACATACACACACAAACTATGACAGTGCCAGGAAAACACCAAAAAATAAGAATCCCCCACCAAAAGACTGCCAATGAAACCAGTTTTTTTTTCCTAAGCCTAAGGACAGGAAAGACAAAGTAACTGGATTAAAAACCATCAAGGCATTGTGGAAAATTATAAAGGACAGGCGCTCACAGAACTATCAACCACCTCAGAATTACCTAAACAACGAGGGTGAAACACACTAAATCTGGCAAAGCTGCCTTGCACCAACTGGCCTGCCCATAGAAAAGCAGCCACTTTGAGAAACATGAACTTGGTCTGAATACTTAAAAGCATCACAAAGAAAACATTTGCAAAAAGGAATAACATTTCTTGTAGTAAATATATTTTATAAACAATTAAAAAATAAAATTCCCCCTAAAATAATTTTAAAAAGATATTCTATAAATAAAAGAAATCCTTAAAAACCAATCTTAAGTATTCCACCAGCAATAATTTATAGTATAACTATTTTAAGGTATTATACTAGCCATAGTATACTGTAACCATTATTCCAATCCACCTGCAATAATTTATACTGTAACCATTTCAAACTATAATTTAAAATGAAACCATTAAAAATATTCCATACACAATAAATTACAATAAAACTATTTTAAAAAATTCCATGCACAATACATTTCAAAGTGTTGAGTATAGAATTTTTTAAAATGGTTTATTTTAATTTATTTTGGATAGAATCTTTTTTAAAATAGTCTAAGACAATTTTTTTTAAAATCCACACAGAATAAATTGAAGTAAAATATTTTAAAATATTCTATGTCCAATACTATTAAGTAAAACTATTTTAAAAAATTCTATGCAAAATAAATAAAATATTATTTTAAAATACATTAAAAAAATAAAAGAAAAAAACCGGGGTCACTTACCAGCAGGCAGAATCAGCAGCACTCCGATGCGATGGATCCTCATTGCGATGGATGAAAGCAACAGGGAGCAGGCAGGCAGAGAGGCAGCAGGAACAGATAAGACACTAAGCAGGTCGCCAGGCAGGTTTAGCCAGCCAGACGAGGCTGGAGAAGGGGGGCAGGGGTCTTCCCTTAAGGAAGCTAGGCCGCCTTAGCCGCCAGCCCGCGGCTTTCGCTAGGGAAGACCTGAAGGCCTTCCCTTGCAAAAGCTAGGCCGCCACCGCCCCCCACCCGCCTTCGGCCGCATGGCATACGCCAGCCTGCAGCTTTTGCGAGGGAAGGCCTTCCCTCACGAAAGATAGGCCACTACCGCCACTACCGCCCCCCACCCAGCTTTGACGGTGTGGTGTACACCAGCCCACGGCTTTTGCCTTCCCTCGCAAAAGCTGGGCTGCCGCCGCCCACCCAAAGCCTCTTGAGTCCCATTGCCGGGGCTTAGTTGCTTACCCAAGGGAGAAGCAGCAAGCTCCTGGAAGGTGGAGGGAGTTTTCAAATGGAGGTCAAGCGCGAAGCTTTTAAACGCTTCAACTCCAGCCCGCTCACTGATTTGTTGGACTCCAGCCAATCAGTGAGCAGCAGGCTGGGCTAACTTAGTGCAGACAGGCGGGTTAGCAGGCGAGCGAGCTGTGACGCACCAGCAAGGGCGCTTTGCATAGACAGGGGCCAGGACCGGTACCAGCGTTCCCGAAAATTAATTACTTCCGGGTTCACCAACAAACCGGTTCACAAGGACCGGCAAGGACCGGTAGGAACCCACCCCTGCTTGTTTGAGAAGGGAAGGGAAGGGAAGGGTGAGCAATAGGCAAATATTACAATCAAAGCCATGGAAAGCTTGTCACAGCTGCAAAGAGCTGATCACAGCCTCTACCCTGATGTTAACAATGAGCCTGTTCTACTGGGTTACATCAGGCATTGGGGAAGTTATCTCCTAGACTGGGAATCTTTTCCAAGCCAACCTGAAAGTCAGAAAACAACCATACGCTCCTCCAGGCAGAGACAGTGGCAACAGTGAAACAGAAAGGGATGAGGAGCAGAGGAAGAGATTGCCAGGAGATTGCATTTCTAACTGCCACGGATATTTGGGTGCACTTCCAGAGGGATGGGGGAGAGATTATCTGGGCACTGATATGGGGAGTATAGATACATTCTAATAATAATAAGAGCAATGCTCTATTTAAACATACTGTGGGTATGAAGCTTCATTCCTTCCCATGAGTACAGAACCCCCCCCCCCCATCCCCACTACTCAAATTGAGCCATGCCACTACCCATTGCAATTCTCAGCCACTGGAAATGACATCAAAACCTTTAGCAGCTTCAAGAATTCCATTTCTGCCCTAGAGAAATTCTCTCCATTTTGATGTAGAGCAAGGTTTCTGCATAACTGATGTTAGTATGCTCCACCCTCACTCTTTATTTTAATCATTGTGGGAGTTTTATTAGATACACAAATGAAGAGACCCTGAAAGTCCTTCAGCACTACATTGCAGGCTGCCTATTACTCCACATGTTATTGTATTATAGTCTTTAGCATCTCTATTTGCCACATTGTAGCTAATTAATCTGAAATTGAAAAAGAAACTCATAATATTGATTCACACATTGTTACCATTGTGCTTATTTAACATTCTGTTCTTTGACAGGAACTGTTTACCAATCTTTTCTATAACTTCCGGGTCTGCCTCATGTATGTTCCTTTAATGGGATTTAAGAGCTTTATGGCTTACTACTGGTTAGCAAGGTAATATTATATAAAACGCTACCCTGCTTCTATGACTCAGCTAATGCTTTTAACTGCTGTGAAATCAAAGAGAGACCTTCAATATGTACATTGCTAGATTCTTGGTGTAGCTGTTGGCCGGTTCAAACTGAGCAACAATTGGCTCAGACTGATGTGTGTGAAACCCAAACTCACAAGTATATAATTAGCATTGAGCTACAAGTGTTTTGATTAATTGATAGTGAGGACACAGTGGAGAAATCAGGCTGGTTTTACAGTATATTGCAAATAATTTGCAAATGAGAAGTGATTATGGAAAAGGAGCTGTGAAGGGAAATACAGACAAATCTTAAGCACTTTTTGCCTTCTTTAGGAACTAAGCTGAATTTAAGCACCTTTATCCATCTTTCCTGCCCAATAGGTAATCCAAATGTGGGCCGTTCATCAACTTGTGTAACTGATAATACTATTTACTCAATTGAGAACTCTGAAGAATGTAAGTTTTAGAATACCTGAAACTTCTAACTAGGTATGAGGGATTAAAGTGTGACAGATTGCATAAGATTATTACAGAATGCCATAGCTTTAACTCCCTGCTTTTATCTATAAAAAATATGTTTCTGTATAATCCGTGCAATGATGTGGTAACAGTAATGATTATGTTATGTTTTGTTTGAATCATTATTATTGTTTTTATGTCCACACAGGTACTTAGAATTTGGATGGTTTATTTGGATCTCACAGATGAACCATATTCCAATGAATATTGACTATGATCAGAATTTAGATTGGTTCTCTGCCCAGGTGAGATAGTTTCTATTTAAAGGGGAAATTTCTTTTCTTCAGATAATCTTATTCAGAAATGCTGGGTCCTTAGTTCTGAAACACAGGGCCAGATCATGTTGTTGTTTTCTTAAATATTTCATGCCCTTATCTACATTGAAACATTGTCTTATGAAGAGCAGGTAGTACAAATGGAATGTCTATGCTGACAGCTAGAAATCACTTTCATATTGCAGTTTCTGGGAAAATCACAATTGCAGAGTGATGCCCTTTCTCTTCTCATGGAGAAAAGTTACAGGGGCCAACAATGAACTCATTGTCCATAGTAGATGATGAGATGGTAAAGAATGTAGTACATTGCCTGTTAATCTTCCTTGCTTCTTCAGTAAAGCAGGAACAGCTTTATTGTTACTGCTATTTACTACTCAGTAAAGCAGGAACAGCACCAATGCTATTAATCCTCCATCCAAGTCCCCACATGTGGACCCCAATTCACATTATTGTTCTTTTTTTTTTTAAACATAACTTTTTTATTTTTCTTTAAAAAAAAACACAAATATGTCATCATTTGTCAATCATTAAGACATTGAAGTACAATTTTTTTTGTTGTGTGTGCCCCTCCCTCCCTCCACCCCCCCACCCCCCCTCCTCCTTCCCCCCCCCCCCCCGACTTCCCAGAACCCATACACGGTATGGATTTTTAACTAACACAGTCTAAAATCTATTGAGAAAAAAGAAATAAAGAAATTAATGACATTCTAGATTGACCTTAGCTTCTTCTTACTGAACTGACTTTTAACAGTTTAAATCATTTCTGATCTTAAGCATAGGCTAACTGGAATTTCTTAGTCCCGTATTTATTTTGTATATAGTCAATCCATTTTTTCCAGTCTCGTTTATATATCTCATTTGAATGATCTTTGAGATATGCCGATATTTTAGCCATCTCGGCTAAGTTTGTTACTTTCAATGTCCATTCTTGGATTGTAGGCAAGTCTTCCTTCTTCCAATATTGCGCCACCAACAGTCTTGCTGCAGTTATCAGGTGCAGAATCAAATTGGTCTCTACCACTGTAAAGTCAGTACATATACCTAGTAAAAATAACTGAGGAATAAACTTTATCCTTCTTTTAAAAACATTTTGCATGACCCACCATATTTTTATCCAAAATGCCTTAACCTTTTGGCAGGTCCACCATATATGATAATATGTAGCATCGAGAGAACCACACCTCCAACATTTAGGCTGTACATTCGGATACATAGAAGCCAACTTTTTAGGATCTAAATGCCATCTATAGAACATCTTGTAAAAATTTTCTCTCAGATTTTGAGCTTGTGTAAATTTCACATTTCTTACCCAGATTCTTTCCCATGTATCCAACATTATTGGTTCCTCAATATTTTGAGCCCATTTTATCATACAATCTTTAACTAATTCTGTTTCCGAATCCATCTGTATTAATACATTATATATCCTCTTTATATGCATTAAGCTTTGATCTCTTATTTGTTTAAACAGATTATCCTCAACTTGGATAAAACCAATTTTTTGATCTATTTTCCACCTAGCCTGTAATTGCCCATACTGAAACCATGTTTGAACTACCTTCTCCTCTTTTAATACCTCTAAAGATTTTAATTGTAATACCCCCCTTTCCGAGGTAAGAAGCTGTCTGTAAGTAATTCTGTCCTGTTTTTGTGCTGTATTCATATTTTCAATTGCGTGTCTAGGAATTGCCCACATGGGTATCTTGTCATTTAATTTATATTGGTATTTCTTCCAAACCCGCAATAAAGCATTTCTTAAAATATGACTTTTAAAATTCTTATCCAATTTTTTGTTGAATAACAGGTAAGCATGCCAACCAAATACCAGATCGTGTCCCTCAATATTCAATATTCTATCATTGGTTAAATGAGTCCAATCACTAATTACAGATAATGCCACTGCATCATAATATAGTTTTAAATTAGCTATTAATCCTCCATCCAAGTCCCCACATGTGGACCCCAATTCACATTATTGTTCTTTTTGTGGTCATGAACCAGTTTTTCAATGGCATAGAAATTAACTTTGTGAGATGCATTATCCACAGAATGAGAATATAGATCCATAAGACTAACTGATTCCAGATAGGAATAGCCAAACATTGATAGTGATAGGGGAAATACTGCCATTTTCTCTTTATATTGTAGAGAAGAAAATATCAGAGTGTTGAAATACATTTTGTTGGAATGTATATTTATGCAACAACTACAATAGTATGCAGCCAGTAGATAGTAGTGTTTAAAAGTTAGGATCTATGGTCTATGTTTTTTTGTACTAAGTAGAGTTTCCTGTTACAGTTGAGCAATTAAGCAGTAAAGCACATGGTGATTGTACTCTTTATTTGATCTGTGGTGCTATATATGAACAGAATTTCTAACCTGGAGGAAGTCTTATTTTTGTGATGGTTGTTACAGCAATCTCCCCAGAAAGGGTACAGTGACTGTGTATATGAGGATGTACCCAATGATTCTTTCATTTTTTTAAAGCATGTTTCTTCATGCTTTCTTGGCATCATTTTCCCTTAGGGCTTTTTACCAGGTATTATGGAACTAGAGATTGGCTTGGATACACTCAATTTCAAACTGTGGTTTAGGCAAGATAATTAAGGGATAGGACTAAATGAAAAGATTATGTAACTAGGCCTCCAGCAAGTATTAGGCAATTTAAAGTTGATACCTGAAACCTTACTACAGTGATGCAAGTTAACAAGAGAAACAGCATATAGTTGTTGTGACATTAATAACAGATGGTTTCTGCATAGATAATCTGGTCTATCACAAAAGACAATGAAAGATGATGAGAGACAAGGCAGGTTTTCTCTCTTTTTTTAACAGTAAATCATAAATACAAATGCAAAATGGCTAGTTGTATATCATCTTATAGGTCCTCCAAATGTAAGCTAGTGCCATCTTTTATTATATCTTTACTGTTGGTACATCCCTACCAACCATGTTTATGTTACCCATCTATGTATGTTATTTGGATTCTACCTTTTCTTTATGAGATTTACAGCCTATTTTTAAGGTAACTCTAAAGATTGGTTTATTCATGCACAGTTTTCCTGTTCCAATTTCTCTTTTGTTTTATTTTTGTAATAGCATGATATAATTCCTGGGGATGGGAAATGGTTAACTTCTAATGCATGTTTACCAGTGATGGGATTCAAAAAAATTTACTACCAGTTCTGTGGGTGTGACTTGGTGTGTGTGGCGTGGCTTGGTAGGCATGGTAGGGGAAGGATACTGTAAAATCTTCATTCCCTTCACACTCTGGAGGAAGGTTACTGTAAAATCCCTATTGCCTCCCAATCAGCTGGGACTCGGGAGGCAGAGAAGATGGGGGCGGGGCCCATCAGAGGTGGTATTTACCGGTTCTCTTAACTACTCAAAATTTCTGCTACCGGTTCTCCAGAACTGGCAAGAACCTGCTGAATACCACTTCTGATGTTTATATTATTATTTTTATTAAAATTGGAGGGTACATTAATTCATATGATTTGGTTATATCCAGTTTTGATTTCTGTTTGGAATAAAATTAAAGCCCATAAAAGTAGATTTATGAATAAATGTGTTATATTAAAATGTTATTTTGAATACATTCCAAAATCAGGCAAGCTGCTTTTTAAATTACAGAAATTACATGAATTATGAATTATATAAAATATAATTATGAAACAATTTTTGAGGAATTATTAAGAGAAATTATATTGGATGAAGTAAATGGTATTGAAAGACCTATCTATTTCTGAATATTAATGACTGTATTCAAGAAAATGTAACAATTTTAAAGCTATTTTTTCTAATCAAAACACAATAATAATTCAAAATAATTTTATAATGGTACCTACTTTTGAAAATAGGAGAAAAACAATTGGTCTAAATCTTCTTGCTGATGGCTGAATGGAGATTTGGAGACTGCTCTTCTTGATCCTAACCTAATGCCCTAACTTTCAAAGCAGTAATTACATAATATTTCCATGTCTGCTTCTAAAGAAATAGTTCAATAAGAATGACTCAGGGAAGACGATTTTAGATTCACTGGTTGGTTGATTCACTCCAAAAGAGAATTACATTTCTCCTGAAAAGAAGCCAGCGTGTTAAGCAGAATAAGCCATTGAATCTGAAATGTCACCAATATCCTAGTCTGTGCAATTTTTTCCCCACGCATATACACTATATTGCCAAAAGTATTCACTCACCTGCCTTTACTCGCATGTGAACTTACAGTATTTAACCTGTGATTATGTCTCCCCACTGAATTGCTGTTAGTATTTTTCCCCCTTTGGATTCATTGTTCAGTCCCTGACACTGCATTAGTGCCCATAATGTGGCCAGATATTTCCTTAGTCTACTCCATGCTTCATTCATTTTTATTATCCCACATATGCATACCAGTTATAAAGTGACTTCTCCAAATTATTGACTTTTTTCATTATTCTTTGTGCTAATTATAGTTAGTCTGGATTTTATCAGACTGATTTTAATTTATCTGTTCTGTATTAATATGAATATTGGGTAGAGAATTTGTAACAACATCCATTAGACATCAGTCAGCAGAGATCTGGAGCATGCAGCATATCCATATGGGAATGCATGGCGCAGGAAGAGGTTGAGGGGAGCAGGTAGTCACCAAGCCACCAAGTCCTGGCTGTTCCAGCAGGCTGGGGGGAGCTGAGAAGCATCTACCTCCACGGAAATTGTGAATGTTGGTTTTGTTTTTAATATGTTGTCTTTGTCTCGTTCCCCCCTTTCCCTTGTCTTTTGTGAGCCACCCGGAGTCCTCCGGGAGTGAGCGGCATACAAGACAAATAATAAATAAATAAATAAATAAATAAATAAATAAATAAATAAATAAATAAACAAACAAACAAATAAATAATAAATAAATAAATAAATAAATAGTCCTGCAAGTAGCTCAGTTCTATGGTATCTAAAGCTTTGAAGGCAATAACCAGGAAACTTGAATTGCACCTGAATATCTATTGGGAGCCAATATAGGTTCATATGCGAGTAAAGGCAGATGAGCAAATACTTTTGGCAATATAGTGTATATCATTGGATTTCATCCCATGCACATAGCACCAGTTCAATAGTTGGCCTGGATTGCCTGGCCTGGATTCAGAAATATTTCTAATGTCCTCTGGGCAGGGACCATACCATAAATGGAACAAATGTTTGGAAATGAATGATGGTCTACAATACTGTAAATTGGTAGAATTACATGCACTGTTGATAGAAACTAGGAAGAAGCCTGAAGGAAGTCATTGGAACTCTACATTTTTTTTTTAATTTCCCCCTTAGCTCGCAGCAACATGTAATGTCAATGAATCCCTATTCAATGACTGGTACACTGGGCACTTGAATTTCCAGATTGAACATCAGTAAGTACAAGCTATATGGAAAGGTTGTACAATATACAATGCAATGTTTGTACAGCTTTTGTCACCACTAAGCATCATATGCACATTATGGTCCATGTTTGAAGCCAAATGATGGCTGTGGCCAGGAGTTTTGGCTAGTTTTAAAGAAAGCAGATCTTGTCCCAGTTATACATGCTGTGGCTATTCCAGACTGGACTTTGGGATCTATCCTGTAAAAATGCCTAGAAATAGCATTTCATATAAAATGCAGCAGTGAAACTAATGTCTATGAGCCATGGTGGTACAGTGGTTAGAGTGCAGTACTGCAGGCTACTCCTGCGATTGCCAGCTGCCTGCAATTCAGCAGTTCAAATCTCACAAGGCTCAAGGTTGACTCAGCCTTTCATCCTTCCAAGGTGGGTAAAATGAGGATCCAAATTGTTGGAGGCAATATGCGGACTCTGTAAACCATTTAGAGAGGGCTGTAAAGCACTGTAAAATAGTATATACGGCTAAGTATTAATGCTATTGGGCTTTTCATATCTAACTTCTAGATATATAGCAGATTAAATGGTTGATAATTAAAATTTATTTCTGGATCAAGTCAAAATGCTAGTTTTCAGCTTTAAAATTCTTAACTAAGATTTCAAAACCTGTGAGCAACTGCATAGTACCCTACTACAAAGTAACTCATTAGGAAGGATCGTGGTTCAGCAATAATCAGAAGGACCTCAGCTTGTTCATCCCTACCTCAAACTCTTTGGGAACCAGACAGGTGAAAGGTTATCCTCTTCTGTATCCACCTGCCTGTATGCAATACTGAATAGGAAACCCTCTGACATTGAAATGGGAAGGGCAGTAATGACAGCAGGATCCAAATTACAGTAGAAGTGTCTTCTACTGTGTCCTCTTGATATTTTTCCTCTCTTTCCACAGTCTTTTTCCAACCATGCCTCGACATAATTATTACAAGGTGGCTCCCCTGGTGAAATCCCTTTGTGCCAAGCATAACATTAAGTATGAGTGCAAGCCCATGCTCACTGCTTTTGCGGATATATTGCGGTAAGTGTGAGCCAACAGGAAAAAGGCCATTTGAAGGGATGTCACTCAGAGAATATCTCAAGTGAAGAGTAGCCTGAAAGAACTCATGGCTGTGCAAGTGTGCTTTTGATTAATGTGTTCCATGTTCCTTTTTCCTTCTGCAGCACCCTGAAGGAATCAGGAAAGGTCTGGCACAATGCTTATTACCAGGAAAAAAATCAATACCAGTGAGGAATTGGGATGACTCCTTTGTTATTAACACCTGCTGTTCTCTCTTAGAATTGGTGATTTTAAAATAATCTAAATAATAATATTTTTAATCTATTGATAATGTTTTATAATGTTATAACGTCAGTTTTTCATGAGATGGATAGCCATGTTCAGTGGATGACTAAATAAATAATATTGAAAAGGAATCTTGTGGTATTTTATTCTGGATTCTTTGCTTGTTGCCAATTTACTTGCCTTGCGCGACATCACCCTAAGGGTCGTTCATTCTTATCGCTTTGCTTGCGAAGAAATTGGATTTTTACGCAACCAAAAAATAAAGATTGCTCCGCTTACTGAGCCCGCCATGAGAGCGCTGGCTGGTGATTGATAGGAAAGTCTATGACATCACCGGTTCTACAGGAGGCACCCGGGGGACTCTCGGACCATCTGCTGCTATGCAGGCTGGATGCCACCGTAAGGCGCGCGGCAGGTGGCGAGAGGAAGACTCCGGTGTTTCCAGTTCCTTGCAGCCGCGAATCTTTCACTCTTCATGTCAAAGCAGGATTCCTTTTTCTTGCAGTTGCCACCTCTTCTTTTTTAGCTTCTTTCATTTACCTTGCACTAAGATATCTGTACGGATAAATATGAATTGAAAAGGAAAAAACATTAAACAGAAACATGTTCTTTGTCTTTCATCCATCCACCACTTTTCCTTTTTCTTTGGTAAACAAGTATGCTGAACTTATTTAAACTTTATGAATCTAGAACTTGATTTTTTTTTAAAATAAAAGAACATAAAAGTTTTATAGCAGTAATCTTGTGCAGTGTGAAACTTAACAGATATTAATTAAACCTTTTGGGAATGGGGGGATGAATTCAACTTTCAATTTTGGATGGAGGAAAGAAACTTAACATTTTTTTTGGCGGCAGGAGTTAATTCAACCTGTTTAGGAGAGAGAGGTACTCTGTCATGCTCTGAAGGTTCTGGAGTCTGAAGCAGGCCAGCTTACCAGAACAAGGCTGCTCCCTGCCATCTAAGGAAAAGGCCCCAAACTCACTGCCTCAGCTTCATTGCCCTGGCATTGCTGCCTGCATACTGAGGGGAAATTCAGCCAGTGTCAGAGTAACATTGAGCAACCTTTGCTGCTGCAATTAAGTTGAATTGGCAAACTTGTGCAGGATTTGTTATGAACTGCAAGGCTGGAATTTTTGGCATTGGTCAATAACTTTACCACAGGTAATCCTCATTTAATAACTGCAATTACTGACACTAAATGAAATACTTGTTAAGTGGCATGGCCACTGAATGAACCATATGACACACACACACAGAGAGAGAAAGGGATGCTGACAAATGGCTGGTTGCTGCCATCACATTCAGATAAAATTGTCTCATGCAGAAACACTAGCTTTACTTTCACTCCAGGGTATGTTGTAGTCAAGTGTGGAAATTTTGGAATAAGTATACATATTTGTCAGAAAATGGTTTTATATAGTTTATGACTGTTTCTGACTATCAGTTTAACAGTTTTATTAGTTTATGTCAGTGATGGCAAACCTTTTTGTAAAGGTGTACCAAAATAACCCACACGCACAATTCAATGCACCCCACCCATATGCTCATGTGCACACAACCCCCGCCCCGCGCATGTGTGCATGACACCCCCACCCCAGCCAGAGGCTTTTCTGAAGCCTGTGAAGGGCAAAAACGGCCTCCCTCAGTCCCCCAGAGGCCCTCCAGAAGCTGGAAATGGGTCTTTCCAAACTTCCGGTTGGCCCATTGGGCCTGTTTTTCACCCTCCCCAGGCTCCGGAGGCTTTCCTGCAGAACACATACGATATCAAGATATCTTTAAGATCTTTTTGTATTGAATACACAGCTAAAACACATAAAGTAATTCAGGCAATGGGAACAAAGCTTGAATTAAAACTTGACACATTTTCAAAGGAACTCTGCAAGGAGATACAACTTCTTTTTTAAAAAAACAAATTATTTTTTATTTTCAAAACAAATATACAAATCCACCTCCTTTACATACTGTAGAAAGTGTATCAGTTGGTTACAAAAGGCTTTTGTGCATCTCTTCCACTGTCATCAAGTATAATTCATATTAACTCTAATATCTTAACTCAGATATTTATACATATTACCATCATCATACCTCCACTTTTATTTGACTATGATTCTTTAAATGTCCTTCATTTTAAAATATACCAAGATTTAATACATAACCACATACTGGCATTTCATTTACTTATTTATAAAATCCTCCATTAAGACTAAATCTTTATATCCTATTCTAGCTAAACATCCATAATATTTAATAACAAAATTTTCTAATCCTCCTTTCCAAATCACAGTTTACATCCAGTTTCCTTATATTATACCAATACATATATATAGATTATTATCATTATCCTTTCTTTATTTAACTATATCCTATATCATAACATTTCCCCCCTAATAATCAAAACTTAACTGTGTCTAATTTAGTTCTTTTTTTAATTGTTATTATTATTATTAACCTTTATATATAATCCAAAAGGATTTCTAGCCTTCCCTTCACGGGTATCATTCAATATTCATATCCAATTATTACTTATCATAACACTACACATTGTATACATTACTATCATTATCATTTTTTTATTTAACTGTACCAATTGTCACTAAATCTAACTAGATTTAGCTAGTTTTAAATTTTATTCTTCCATCTATCAACCTGTATCTTTCCAATAACAAAGCAATCCCAAATTTTCTGCCATTTGTGGAACCAGTCCTCCAAACATCCTCTTATTCAAATCTGTATGGACTCCTCTTAGCAACTCCTTGCTTGTAAGATCTTTCATGTACTCTTGATGCCTCCTTTCTGTTTCCTTGTTCAGCTTGTCTTTGATTGTCAGCAGTGTTATCAAATATTTTGCAGATAGGATTTCATAGTCCATAGATTCTTTAATTTTTTCTTCTTCTTCTACAACTTGCCCTTTGAAATAGATTTCCTCTCTATTTAATTCCTCCTTCAATATTCCATTCTTTCTTTTTTCAGAAATAAACCAATTGCCATAAATATCAACAAGTTTAATCTCTTTATATTCATCTTCCATTTCGTTTTTTTGAGTTTCAATCCCCTTCCTTGTTTTGCATTTGAAAAATAGGTTTATAGGTTTTTTTTTTTTTATAGGTTTTTATTTGCATTTGTAGGCCGCCCTTTTCCCTGAGGGGACTCAGGGCGGCTCACAGAAAACCAGGGAAGGGGGAAATACAACATTGAGACAACAACACATAATAAAATAATGGGCAACATGCATACAACATTCGGGCGGGGTAGGAATCCTTATCCCCAGGCCTGACGGGCGAGCCAGTTCTTCAAGGCTGTGCGGAAGGCTTGGACGGTGGAGAGGGTACGAATCTCTACGGGGAGCTCGTTCCAAAGGGTCGGGGCCACTGCTGAGAAGGCCCTCCTCCTTGTGGTTGCCAGCCGACACTGGCTGGCCGATGGAATGCGGAGGAGGCCTAATCTATGGGATCTTATAGGTCGTAGGGAGGTAATTGGCAGAAGGCGGTCTCTCAAGTATCCAGATCCACTGCCATGTAGGGCTTTATGGGTGATCAATAGCACCTTGAAGCGCATCCGGAGATCGACAGGTAGCCAGCGCAGCTCGCGGAGGATAGGTGTAATGCGGGTGAATCGGGGTGCACCCGCAATCACTCGCGCGGCTGCGTTCTGTACTAGCTGAAGTCGCCGGATGCTCCTCAAGGGCAGCCCCATGTAGAGCACATTGCAGTATTCCAGCCTAGAGGTCACAAGGGCCCGAGTGACTGTTGTGAGGGCCTCCCGATTCAGGTAGGGTCGCAACTGGCGCACCAGTTGCGACCCTACCTGAAATATATCGTTTTTTTCCTCATATTTTGTTGTTAAATGCTCCAAGTATTCCAATTTTCTCTCAATGTTTTCCTCTGTAACTAATAACTTTTGCAGTTCTGAAAATATTCCTTGCAAGTTCAAAGCCTCTACACTGTCTGGAAAAACCATATTCATATACAGTTGCTTTAGCTTAGAAGGTCAACAAGATTAAAACATACGTTCACAGAGACCACTGTTTTTCACAAAGAATGCTGCTCTCAGCTCTCTGTGAATGAAAACAAACTTCAAAGGGGCAACTGTTTGGTCAGATCGTAACCAAACAGCCAAGCAGTAAAACCTTGCAATGCCGAAGTCAATGCAATCCGTGAGAGAGAGAAAAAACCATCGTCTTTGAATACACAAAAACTCCGATCAGCCTCCGGGGTGGGGATTTTTTTTATATCTCTTTTGTATACCAAATTAGACAAAGAAATCCAATCTTTAATGAGCTTAAAAGAAAAATACCCACAACAATAAAAGAGGAAAAAATTAATCTGTAGCTTACAGAGAGTCACAAAGAAAGGTTAGAAGAAGAAAACTTAATCCATCCATTTGAAAAAGGTTTGCTTAAATTCAATCCATGTAAATAACATTTAAAAAGTAAGATAACCACTGTCCAGAACCATTCCAAAATTCAAATTCACTGCTAAGTTCTAAGTTTTAAAGGCAGTCCCTTTTTTTAGAACAATAAACATTCATCACCAGCTGAAAACACTTTCTTTTTCCACATCGTTTTGGAGCTGCCCCGACTTTGTCAACCTTTTGACTGGATTTTTTATCACCGGCTTAAAGATCTTCTCTTGCTTCTTTTGGAGATTTTGCGATATCCCCAAGATCAGCAAGATGTGATCTTCCTATTCACCATCTCTTTGGGATGGTTTAGGTCCGTCGGGACCCCCAGTGATAAAAGTGTCGACTGCGATCTCAGAGTATTGAGATCGTACGTCATCTCGTCACGACTTTGGCCCCTCCCCAAGGAGATACAACTTCTGATGGGAAATATTGAACAGGTAAAGAATAGGGTGAATGTTAGGGAGCACAAACTGGAGAAACAAGATATTTTCTTTGAAACTGATCTGGATGAGACAAATCTCCTGGAAGCCCAAATGAGAGAACTTCAATTAAGATTTAGAGCAGGGGTAAAATGCTACCGCTTTGGACTCATTCGCCCAAACTGGTAGTTTAAAAAATGCTACTAGTTCAGGCAAACCGATATTTCCAATGATCAGATGTGATGCATGATTTATATTAGCTAGAAAGCAGGATTTCCTATATAGTTTATAGGACTATATTTCCTAATATGGTTTACTCTATATACTTGGACAATTTTCAGATCGAGGATCTTTGCTTCACAATTAATCAATGGGCCAAAACTTTCATCATCCTTAGTCTAATACCCTCTTCAGATCATTCAGGGTTTGATCTAAATCAGGGGTGAAATCAACTTACCTTTGCTACCGGTTTGGGAGCAATGTGAATGCCTGCGCGCCACCTCTATACATATACAATGGGCAGAGCATCAAAAACGGAGGTGATAACATTTGGGTGGGTGGGTGGGCGGAGCCTGCTACCGAGCATGCCTGCAAAGGTGAGTGAACAAAGGGGGGGATCTGCTATGCCACGTGATTTAGATTAGCAAGAAAGCAGGAAATCCTGATTTCTAGCTAATATAAATCACAGGTCACAGCTGATCGTCAGAAATACCGGTTCACCCCAACCGGTAGCATTTTTTTTTTAGTTCCAATTTAGGCGAACCGGTAGCATTTCACCCATGCTCTAAATCTTAATTGAAGTTCTTTCATCTGAGCTTCCAGGAGATTTCTCTCATCCAGATCAGTTTCAAAGAAAATGTCTTGTTTGTCCAGTTTGTGCTCCCTAAAATCCACTCTACTCTTCACCTGTTCAATATTTCCTATCTGAAGTTGTATCTCTCCACAGAGTTCTTTTGAAAGTGTGTCAAGTTTTAATTCAAGCTTTGTTCTCATTGCCTGAATTACGTTATGCGTTTTAGCTGTGTATTCAATACAAAATGATCTTAAAGATCTCTTGATATCTTCTCTGTCCTCTTACAGGTAGCCATCCCTTCAAAATGTAACTGAAATTTAAATTTTAAAATTGAAAATTTTATGTTTGTAAATTTATAATATTAAATCCAATGGTTTGGATAATGCTACTGAAGAGTGAAAAGGGTTCATAATTCTACAGTCTTTGCCTCCCTCTTTTGATCAAATAATGCTACTGTAGTAGAAGGAACAGAAATAAAGTTGATCTATGCCTTTTTGTCTAATAGCCCACACTGCTAGACCTGGGGTTGCCAACCTTGGCCATTTTAAGACTTGTGGACTGCAACTCCCAGAATTCCTCAGTCAGCAAAACTGGCTGAGGACTTCTGGGAGTTGAAGTCCACAAGTCTTAAAATTGCCAAGGCTGGAGACCCCTGTGCTAGACCAATCAGAGGCAAGTGCAAATCAAAGCTATTTGTCCCCCTTCTACCAGCAAGAGCAGAAGACCATTTAGGCAGTCTTTGTTTCAAAAATGAAGTTTCCACAGTGATGTCTAGCTTCTTTATTTTGGCTCGGACACACAACTCCTCCCCTCCACGCCATCTTAAAGTCCCTGAGCCTCAGAAATGATGATGTTTCCACAAAAAGGAAAAGGCAAACTGCAGCCAAAGGAAGCCTCATTTAGAATAAAAGTTAAATATGCAAAAGCTAGTGTCTAAGACATGGTGGCAGACTTTATTGTCCATTTAAAATGGCTGCTTCTTCCACAGTAAACTTATTTCTTGGCTACCCAGCCCCCAGCCAGATACTCATCCAATTACTTCTTCTTCAAGAAGTTTTCTGAGAGTATCTGGATAGTATCAGCAGATACAAAACATAGCTAAGAAACTAAGCCATATGTTGCCTACTTTGTCTTCACAATTTGGAGATTCCATATGTCTTTCTCACCCAGAACTCCCAGTACTGGTAGAAATCTACCAATCTGGCAATTCTTCCACATTCATTAATTTAAAAATATGGGAAAAAATTTGCACCACCAAACAGATTATAAATCAAGATGACTGTGAATCTATATTTCTGTTTCTTCATTCCAGAGGCTTCTCCTGGAGAGGTGACAGAAATACAAGCTGAGAAATGGGGGCACGACAGATAGTTTTGCTGATGAAAACCCATCTCACAGGAGAAATATGTGTTCAAGTCAGTGCTGAAATGACAAAGAAAAAAAGAAGCTGATTTAATGAGAGTGCAAAGGAAGGGGTGTTTTTCAGTGTTCCTAACATTCTGACATGTCAGCACTGCTTCAAAGCCATTATCATGATACGGCCAGCGAGATGTCCAACAGCAAATGCATGGTATAATCTTGGTGGTGAAAGGCCTATAACTTGATTTGATTTGATTTTATTAATATTTGTAGGCCGCCCTTTTCCCTGAGGGGACTCAGGGCGGCTCACATAAAATCAGGGAGGGGGAATACAGACATTGACATAGTGACATATAATAAAATAGTAAGCAACATACACTCATCATTCGGGAGGGGCGGCTATCCTTATCCCCAGGCCTGACGGGCTAGCCAGTTCTTAAGGGCTGTGCGGAAGGCCTGGACGGTGGAGAGGGTACGAATCTCCACGGGGAGCTCGTTCCAAAGGGTCGGGGCTACTACTGAGAAGGCCCTCCTCCTTGTAGTTGCCAGCCGGCACTGGCTGGCCGATGGAATACGGAGGAGGCCTAATCTATGTGATCTTATTGGTCGCAGGGAGGTAATTGGCAGGAGGCGGTCTCTCAAGTATCCGGATCCACTACCATGTAGGGCTTTATGGGTGACTAATAACACCTTGAAGCGCATCCGGAGACCGACAGGCAGCCAGCGCAGCTCGCGGAGGATAGGTGTTATGTGGGTGAACCGAGGTGCACCCACAATCACTCGCGCGGCCGCGTTCTGTACTAGCTGAAGTCGCCGGATGCTCTTCAAGGGCAGCCCCATGTAGAGCACATTGCAGTATTCCAGCCTAGAGGTCACAAGGGCCCGGGTGACTGTTGTGAGAGCCTCCCGATTCAGGTAGGGCCGCAACTGGCGCACCAGGCGAACCTGGGCGAATGCCCCCCTGGTCACAGCCGTCAAGTGGTGGTCAAACGATAGCTGTGGGTCCAGGAGGACTCCCAAGTTGCGAACCCTCTCTGAGGGGTATAGAATTTGACCCCCCAGCCTGAGAGATGGAATATTGGTGGAATCTTCGGGAGGGAAACACAACAGCCACTCGGTCTTTTCTGGGTTGAGCACAAGCTTGTTAACCCTCATCCAGTCCATAACGGCTTCAAGGCCTCGGTTCATCACGTCTGCCGCTTCATTGAGTTGGCACGGGGTGGACAGATACAGTTGAGTATCGTCCGCATATTGATGGTATCTGATCCCGTGCCTGCGGATGATCTCTCCCAGTGGTTTCATGTAGATGTTGAATAGTAGGGGGGATAAGACCGAGCCCTGAGGCACCCCATAAGTCAGGGGCCTAGGGGACGATCTCTGCCCCCCCACTAACACCGACTGCGACCTGTCCGAGAGGTAGGAGGAGAACCACCGCAACACGGTGCCTCCCACTCCCACCTCCCGCAGTCGTCGCAGAAGGATACCATGGTCGATGGTATCGAAAGCCGCTGAGAGGTCAAGGAGGACCAGGATGGAGGAATGTCCTCCATCTCTGGCCCTCCAGAGATCATCGGTCAATGCGACCAAAGCGGTTTCAGTGCTGTAACAAACATAGGATAATAGTGGGGTTTTTTTTATGCATAGCCAGAACTAGAAACAATGGTTGTTTAGAAGAAGATTCAACCATCCAGGCCAAAAGAATCTTAAAATGGCAATTGGAGCAATGTTTATTAGAACTAGATGTTTCATTATTCATCCAAGTAACTTCTTTGGTCAAAATGAGAATTTGCATAGTCTGTATAGCAAGAGTTGGCTCTTTCCAACGACTCTGTCTATCCAAATTCTGATTCTGACTAAAAAATTTGCTCGGTTGACTAATGAAATGTCTCAGTTTTAATAAACTTGGTCGCATTGCCATGATTTAACCCTTTAAGATAGTGGCAGGGTGAATAACTCGCTCTGGATTATGAGTAAATTACTAAAGTAAGAGATCAAACAGAGACCTAAATGTGTGCTTTGTGTATCTATCTGGAACACAAAAATTAAATTAAACAAAAAACAAAACATTTAATTAAATGAAAGTTATTAAAATGGAAAATTGGAAATAGTTAAATGCCCATTCCTATACACGTATGCAAAGGTAGCACAATTCAGTGAAATTTGCAATTCTAAATATATTTCCTAGGAAAAACTTGCCCAGCTTTCAGAGGGACAGGATTGCTGCTTCCCTAATCTCATTCTTTTATCCTCTTGTGTGCTGATTGTGGGAGTTAAAATCTCATCTGATGAGAACAGCACTGCAGAAGGTTTCCTCGATAATAATTACAGTCGAACCTGAACAGCTTTGAAGTGTGTTTCACATACATATAGTCCTTGACATATGACCAGTCACTTAATGACTGTTTGAAGCTACTGCCTGTATAAATAGTCCTCAACCTAGGACACAACTGAGTCTAAAATTTATGTTGCTAAGCAAGACAGTTGTTAAGTGAATTTTACCACCTTCCGTGCAGATGTGGATCACTGCAGTTTTTAAATTAGTTACAAAGATGTTAAGCGGCTGGGGATGCCACAATGGTTGTAAGTGTGAAAACCAGTCATAAGTCATTTTTATCAATGCCACTGTAACTTTGAATGGTTACTAAATGAACTGTTGTAAATCAAGGACTACCCATACAGGATTTCCAACCATCGCAAAGTGCTGCACCATCCCTGTGTGGGCACATGATATCATTTCAGGGGCTTGATAATCATTTCACATCTACATTTTTAAAATAAGATCCCTGTTTTTTTTAAACCTATGTGGCTCTTTAAGAGTTTTGGAATTGCAGTAACAATTTAGCTCTTTATTCGCATCAAATCCTTATATTGAACACAAGAGGTCAGCAAAGAACTAAAGATTTAGCTCTTTGCTCACCTCAATTAGTTTAATGCATACAGTTTCTGATTTTAGACTGAAATGAAGCTGTGCAAAGTACAGCAGCACACCTCCAACTCACAAATAGACAGTGGTTGGCCTCCCAGGACTTCCTCCACCACCCTGAAGCACCTGGTATTTCTTACATAGGATTTGTCCACTTAATGACCTACAGTCCTTGTTTAATGACTGCAACCAGGAATGTCGGGATTGTGGTCATTGAGTAAAGTGTTCATTTGACATCACACTTAACTATTGTTTCACTCAATGACCAAGATTCGGTCCCAATTGTGCTTGTAAGTTGACGACTACATGTAAGTAAAAGAATTTTAAAGGAATGTATCTTCAAATATGCAAATAACAATAAAAGGTCAGAGGTCAGAATTGTATAGTCACTCTGAACTATTTCAGAATCCTTCAGTTTCCATTTAAGATTCCATTTAAGAATTTTTCAGTTCATTGAAATCTCTCTAACAGCTACCATTCTGGAAAAGCTTAGTTCAAGGCAAAAGTAAAGATGAGAATGGGCGTTGGTTCTTACCTGATACGCTCATTCTCTGTTGAAGTAGAGACAGCAAACAGACTGGGTTTACTCCGTCCAGTAACCAACTGGACTGAATCTACACTTATGATGTCATTGGGCTCTTGTGGCTCCTCCACAGTTCAGACGAAGGAAAACTGTAGACTCAAGTGAGAATTGTGAGCAAAAACGTACATGTGACAAGTCCATATCCTCTATTTCTCTCTCTCTTTCCTCCGGACGAAAAGGTTCTGAATTGCGTGGTGGGGCTCGCTGCTGTCTCCACTTCAAGAGAGAGTAAGCGTATCAGGTAAGAACCAACGCCCATTCTCCTGTGATCGTGGAGACAGCAGCCAGACTGGGACATACCAAAGATTGGGCTGTCCACTAGGGTGGGGATACTAAAGAAAGTCCATTAAGGCACAAGCACTTGTTGCAGCACCCTGCATCCAAAAGCTGCGTCAGATGACGCATACTTGTCTAACTTGTAATGACGTTTGAAGACCATGGGGGACCCCCTTGTGGCTGGCCAGCAGACTTCTTCCAATGTGGCTTGAAGCGTGGACCAAGCAGCAGTTGTCACAGCACCACATGTAGTATGAGCTGATCCATCGCCCCAGATACGACGATGAAGCCTTGTTATCCAAGGAGACCCGGCGAAAGGATACGAAGAGAGCTTACGAGTGGTAAAATGAAGTGGTGCAGTCAATGTCGATCTTGAGGGCACGACGTATGTCAAGAGTGTGCCACTTATCCTCCCTCTCATGACAAGGAGATGGGCAGAAATCAGGCAAGGTTAACTCTTGACCTCTGTGGAAGCAGCTATTCACCTTCGGCACTAGCAGCAATTGATGAGCTTGTGGGTGTGGGGGCAAATCATGAACTTTCAACTGGGTGGGGAAAACCGGGAAGCTTTCAGATTTGGGTTTCCCCAGATGTGCCAACATGGCTCACTTAATAAATTGGAACTTTGAGTAATACTTTGGATGCTATTTGGAATCCTTAAAGGGGACTTCAAAGGAGGGGAAATGGGGTGAAGGTAAGTGAGCCAATCTGGCAAAGGGTGAAACTGTAGTGGGAAAATGCAGGAGCAAGTAGGGCGGTGGAGGGGGAGGTGTCTCTTTAGAAAGGCAAAATGTGGCACCTCCCTCCAACCTGAGATGGAGGGTGAGTAGACAGCATGTGGGCTGAGGCTCCACGGAAGGTGAGAGGCAGTAGGTCGTGCATCCCCTCAACCTGAGGCGGAGGGCGAGTGGACAGCATGTGGGTGGACGGAGACCCTGTAGAAGGTGAGAGGCTGGAGATAGCACATCCGCCTCACCCAAAGCAGAGGATGAGCAAGAGGCATGTGGGCGTAGGTCCCGTGGAAGGTGAGATAGGAACTGGTGCATCCCTTGACCCAAGGTGGAGGGCAAGCAGGTTGCATGCAGGGAGAAGAATAGCAAGAGCTAGACCCAAAAGACAGCAGACCTTCACCTTGTCCACCCTGAAGTAGCCGTTCGGCTAAATGCCTTACGTTTGTAGGGAGCTGTGATGAGCATAGGGGGCGAGGCATGGAGATCAGCTGGGCTGTGTGGCCAGCATGGTAGGCCACGGCCAGAAATCTGTCCAGAAATCTGGATCATGCAGGCTGAGAAACTCAGCCTCGTGAAGATGATTTCTCAATGTTTTTTCCCTCTCAGGTTTATCACCTTAATGACAACTTAACCTTTTAAGAATGATGGCACAACTGGAAGAAAACCTGAAAAAAGGATTATTGATCATTCTGCAATTTGTATGTGTCACCTTCACATACACATTTTTTTGACCATTATGGCAATTATGGCCATCTTTCCTTTCAACAGAGCAGCATGTTTGAAGATGAAAATCTTCTGCATGAAAAGGAATTTTTGTGATATTGGGGTGGGGGTTACAATCCAAACTACATATGGCAATATACCTTCCTTCTTGTAATTTCTTTATTTCCACTCCTAAATAGTTCTTTATTTCTCGTAGACTCTTTTACTGAAATTCCTTTTCAAGCTATTTTGCAAGTGAGTAGATTTGTGATTGTTCTTTTGTTATGTAACAATTATCATCCACAAATGCTAACAATATAGAACTTTTGCCTTCACAATTTTTAGTATACAAGCATGGATCAGCTTTCTTCCTGAAAGATTCACAGTTGATGCGGTAAAAGTACGTAGCATTTTTTTATGAGCCACAAAATTGCTTCTGCTTCTGAAACCCATTTTTTTTTCAAACTGGCATCTAAACATCATTTCTAATTTCTTGATTTAAGTTATATATGGTTTTGTTAAATGTATACACTGTTCCTGGTTGATCACTCTCATAACCAGGGCCTTGTGTGGTATATTTGTAAACCTCAAGTTACAAATGCAATGGATCCAGCTTTTCATTTTTTCTGTTCTGCCAGAGGTAAATATAATACTTCTTAGTAATTTTGTGGCTCATAAAAAATGCTACGTACTTTGAGCCTCTCTAGGGCTTCGGGGGGAGGACCTGCCGCCGTCGGGAGCTCAACGGAGCTCCTCTCAGGGTTCTGGTCTGTATATCTTATAAGATCTATAGATATCTCCCCTTTCTGGCAGAAAGGGGCAGGGAGAAGGTCAGTCGTTAGGATCTCTTTGTAATTCATAGCTTTTTTTTTTTGCTGTGAATGGAGAAGAGGTTCAACATTAGCTGAGCTTTTACTCCAGCCAGTTCTCCGCAGCTGCCTTTTTTGCAGCCCTAGGCAGATTCCCCCCCCCCCCCAGGACAAAGCTAAGCTATTTAAAAATTAATCCGGGCGGGGACCATTCCTGAGGAATTTCTTTTATTACTATCTAAAATACCAGCTTCAACTTTGCAAAAGGCTCCCTTTTCTAGCTGCGTCACAAGATGGCGATCTTATAGCTTTTGTGTTTGATGTGACGTACTTAGTCAGCCCTACTCTCCTGAAGGCTTCTCCGTATTAATTGTTAAAAGATTAACTGAGGGGAGCAGAGACTTTGATTCTTGGCTAGCCTGATTGCTTGTCTTTTATCTTTATTCTGGAATGGCTCCCAAATCTAAGCAGAAGCGCTTCCTTAATAACATATCTCAAAAAACTGCTATGAAGCCGCTACCCTTGCCTCCTACGTCCTCCACTGGAGATTTGTTAACACAAGAATTTCTTCTCAAAACGCTTAATAATTTCAGACAGGAAATTAATCAACTGATATCGGATTTATATGATCAATTTGATGCTAAAATTGCTCAAGCAAAGGAGGATATGATCGGAGTAATGACAGTCATGACAGATTATATTGCTGAAACGGAGGATAAATTGGAACTTTTGGAAGAAACTAACTTTAATTTGACATCCAAAATTCAAACGTTACAACAGGAAATTGAAAATGCTCAAAAACAACTTGTCATGATAAATTATAATAAGACTGCCTTCGCAATAAGAGTTAGAGGACTGCGTGAAAACGAACAGGAGAATTTGAAACAGATCTTCTTTGAGGCTCTTAGCCGCTCGGTGGGAAGTCCGGGACTTAACTTTGATTGGCAGATTCAAAAAATTTACCGCCAGAATTCGTGGGTAGCAAAACAGCGACAGCTTCCGAGGGACATAATTATATACTTTACCACAAGGGAATCCAGAAATGTGATAATACAGAAGCTTTACAACAAGAGGTTGAGAATTGATGGACAGGACTTGATTGTTTTTAAAGAGATACCATCTCAAATATTAAGAGCAAGGAGAGATTACATTTTCTTAACTGAAGAACTCAGAAATTCTCAGATTCCATACAAATGGGAAGTCCCAGCTGGCATTACAGTTACATTTGGCAATCAAAAACACCGCATTAATTCTGTCTGTGAAGCCCGAGAATTTTATTACAAGACCCTGAAGGCGGGACTTCCTGATTCATCCGGACCTGGAGAGAGACAAGGAGAAGGAGAAGACAAGCAGCGAGACACGTGGCTACAAGGCGGAGGGTGTTGCTTTCCTCTTCCGGAAGGGCAGAAGAGTAAAGAATAAAGACTTAGCGATGTTCTTAAAACTTTATGATTTCTGCCTGGGATAAAATGGAAAAGTTGTATATCGATGATGAGACATGGAGACTGAAAGAAGCGTTGCTGATTGTGGACACATATTGTATATAAGATTTGTTTGAACTCTAACTCAAATTGCGCATGAATTATTTTCCTAGGCGAGGAGAGCGGAGATCGCGATCTTTTTGAGTTGTGGTCTGGGACGAACGGAGTTGGGAGGCGCGTGGGAGAGGGAAGGGTAGCGAAAGCTTAACTAGACTACTTGGGGCTAGAATGCAAGCTGATGTTTGTATCAGTTGCTATTTCAATATAAGGTTAAGAAAGATTAGTCAGAGAGTCTCCAGGAAGGTGGAGTAAATATGTGAGGAGCAATGGACGCGGATAAAATATATATGTGGATATGGATAAAGGCAGGGTGGAAGGTAAAAAATTTACATGTGGATGTGGGTAAGGATAGAATGGGAGGTGTTGGAAATGAAAAATGAAAGAAGTACTTGAGTTTAATGGTTTTATAGAAAGGTTTGGATATTCGGATAAAAAAGAGATAAATTAAAGGTCTGAATAGATAGATAAAGCAATGAGACTTTTAGTTGGGGAATCCTAATTGATTAACTTACCTGGCTCTAACACAGTTTGAAACCCTGCAAGTAGTAAAATAACCGAAATTTGGAATGAGCTACATTGTTTAAGATTTACAGATGATGGGAAGCTGTGTTAATGTAGTGGGTTTATTGATCTTTCTTGTTTTTCTTTTTTTTTTTCTTCTTCTTTTTCTGTGTGTGTTTTTTTCTTTTCTATTTTTTACTATTCCCTTTTTTTTGTTTTTCTTTTATTTTTTTAACTTTAAAGTTAGCTGGCTTTATTATACTCAAGTGCTTGTTAAAGAACTATGCCGGGTATGGGACCTGGGAAGCCGTAAGGGGGTTAGGGAGGGGGGATTATAGGGGGGAGGGGGGAGGGTGGAATTACAGTTTCAATTCTTAGAACAATAAGAATTCACTTGTATACTGCGGCTCGTTTTTCTTTTTTTTTCTTTTTCTCTTTTATTTTCTAAAAAATAAACTGAATAGATTAATTGTAGGGATACACCAAAGTGAGGAGAAGAGAGAAGAGGGAAAGAAGAGGGAGAAGTAAAGAGGGAGCGAGAGGGGAATGTAAGGAGGGTGAGATGGAGGGAGGGGGAGATGTCTGAGGGGGAAGGGAAGTAGAAGAGGGGAATGCTGGAGGGGAGAAATGAAAGTTGGAGGGGGAGAAGAAAGGGTGTATGGGGGATTGAAGTGTCATGTTGGGGTTTGTTTTTTTTTATGGTGGATTTTTTCCTTTTTTTTGTTTTTTGTTACGCACAGTATATAAGTGATTGTATAAAATGAAAATGAAAATGAAATAAATAAAATGTTATTGCAAAAATGCTACGTACTTTTACCGCATCAACTGTGAATCTTTCAGGAGGAAAACCTTTGTTTGCTCTTTCAGAACTCCTTGGAATAAAATGTTCCTGTTTCACTGGAATCTCACTGTCCAAACATTCCTCTGGGCTATATTCAGAGCCTGAGCTACTCTCGGATTTCTATTGAATGTGACTGTGAATGTTCATTTATTGGAGATTAACAGACATAAAAAAATACAGTTTTGGCAGGTACCTTTTCCCAATTCTCATCTTCAGAAAAATTTGCATCAAATAATATGTTTGTGTCTATCTGTAAATCTATATGCCTTTGATCCCAATTGATAATCTTTACATTTCGATTTCCTTGCCTTTCCTTCTACTTGTTTTGGGAATGTGCACCCGTGCATTACTGCCAAAGATTCTTTTAAAAACAAAAATTTTATTTTTAAACATAAAAGACCAACAACACATAACATATAAAACTCTCATCCATTACATACAGCATGTCGTTTGGTTGCAAGCATTTGTGCATCCATATTTTCAATTACATATACGATCACAAAATTTCCATCAAATATAAGTAAGTACCTCACTTTCATTGTACATCATGTATTCTGTTACTATTAATATTCCTTACTTTTCAGCAAACCTAATTCCTTTGCATTCTTAATTATCTATTTAATAACAATATACATTTATATAATCACCTATCTCATTCTAGTTATTTTTACAGGGCGAAATAATTTTCCCATGATTTATGTTTATACATCACTACTTTCAATTATGCATAGTCTCGTCAATCATCTATCAAGTATGCTTATATTCATCATTGTCCTTGTGCATCACACATTCAAGCACAAATGTTATTCCTTCATTTTTAAACAGAGTATTCTAAATATTCACTTCATACATGTGCCAATCTTTCATTGCTTCCTTATTAAACTGTTTAACAAGATAGCTTTATAATATACATCACTACTTACAATTATGCATGATATCACCAATCATCTATCAAATATACATAGGTTCATTATTATCATTATCTTTCATTTTAGAACAAAATATTCTAAATTAGTCAATTCAATTATTTCATTGTATCATTATTAATCTATTTAATAACAAAATATCTTTGTATTATCACTTATCTTCTTCAATTGAAACACGAATAAAATGTTTTTTATTTCCAGGTTTTTTTATTAAGCCTCTGATAAAACAAATCCCATATCTTATAGAATTGCTCATCTTCTTGTTCTCTAATTTCAAATGTCAATTTACTCATTTCAGCACACTCCATTATTTTTTGAATAACTTCCTCCTGTTTTGGTATTGTCTCATTTTTCCAGTTTTTTGCAAATACAATTTTAGCTGCTGTTAAAACGTTTACAATCAAATATTTCAAGTCTCTATTGTAAGTTTCTGCTATAATTCCCAATAAAAAAATCTTTGGTTTAAAGTCTATGTGTTTATGTATCATTTTCTCCAACCACATGTGAATTTTAGTTCAGTATCTTTTGGCTTCAGTGCAAGTCCATCACATGTGGTAATATGAGCCTGGTGTCTGATGACATTTCCAACACTTTTCCGACTTATTCTTGAACATTCTTGCAATTCTCGTTGGGGGTAGATGCCACCTGTAAAACATCTTATACAAATTTTCTTTATATGCAGTTGACATTGTCAGTTTATAATTTTGAGACCACAATTTCTGCCATTTCTCTAACTCAATCCCATGTCCAAAATTCCCCCCAAGCTATCATAGTTTCTTTGACTTGTTTCTCTTGTAGTTTAACCTCTAATAGATATCCATACAGTTTTTTAATTACTTTTTCGTCAGCACCTGTTAAAAGTTTGTCTAGCTCAGTCATTTTGTTGTAAAGACCTTCTGATTTTCTATCTTCATTATATCTAGAGTGTATCTGCACATATGAATACCAATTCATTTCTATTCCTTCTTGTTTCAACTCTTGCATAGATTTGAGTTCACCCTCTGCATTCAATATTTCAACATATTTAACTATTTGTTCCTTGGTAATATAGGTCCCAATCAGATAAGCCCAATCCTCCTCTTATTCTAGCATCTTGTAGCAATTTGAGTTTTATTCTTGCTTTTTTTCCCTGCCAAATAAACTTCAAAACTATTTTGTTTAGATCTTCAAAAAAGTCCTTGCCCAATCTGATTGGGATTGTCTGGAACAGGTATAAGATTCTGGGTAAAATTTCATTTTAATTGTAGAAATTCTTCCTGCCATTGATAGTTTTAGGTTTTCCCATTTCATCAAGTCAGCCGCAATTTGCTGCTTCAGTCTAATATAATTGTTCTCCTTAAGAGTGCTGCTTCTAGCTGTTAGGTGTATCCCCAAATATTTGACCTTGTTTGTGACTTGAATCTGCAAGACTTCCGCCAACCCTTCCTTTTGTCTTAATGGTATATTCTTTGTCAAAATCTTTGTTTTATCTTTATTTATTTTCAAACCTGTTACTTTTCCATACTCCTCTATTCTTTCTAACAATTTGGATGCTGTCTCTAATGGGGCCTCAAGAATAAAAACTAAATCTTCTGCAAACACTTGTAGCTTGTATTCTTCTTTTTTAATTCCTTTTATTTCTTCTTCTCCTCTAATCTTTCTGTTTAAAACTTCTAATGTTAAGACAAAAAGTAACGGTGATGGTGGGCAGCTTTGTCTCCTACCTCTCTTTATTTCAATAGAATCTGTCAGTTCTCAATTTACCATTACGTTTGCTGTTTGTTTATGATAAAGTTATTTCTGCCAAAAATTCTTAAATGTGCCAAAGATGGTTGTCTTTTAAAAACATGTAATATGGAGTTTCATTAATTGCTGAACTCCATTGTTGTCCCCAGTTCAGGTCTGAGCCTGGTGCTCAGACCAATAAAGGACACCAGACACAAGGTGCAGGTTTTGTTTCCTTTTATTGAAGCACTCCAAGAAAAGGGCTTCTGGCCAAAATGCCAGGAGTTCAGAACAAAGGATAAAGAATGCTTTTCACTAAAACAGAAGGCAGAACAAGGCAGGATAATAATAAATATAATCTAATAAACAGTGATGTGCGGTGAGCTTCATGGCTGGTGAGGCAAGTACAAGAGCCCCGCCGAAGCCCCGGCGCCACGTCCGCCATAGAGCGGGACCCTCACTGGCCATGAAGCTCACCGCACGTCACTGATCTATAACCACCCTCCTGCCCCCCCTCCCCCCAGGACCTCCCCCCATGTCCCTCCACAAGTCCCCACCCTGCCCCGCCCCCCCAGGTGCCCCTCACCTCCCCCCAGCCACAAAGCCCCCCACCCTCCCGGGGGGAGTGCTTACCTGCCGCCAGGACTAGGGGGCTGCCACTGCCTCCCTCCGCGCCTGCCCCCATGGCCGCTGCACCCACATGGACCCGCCAAGGCAGTGCCGAATGAGTGCCGATGGGCAGAGGCGACGGGCTCCTGAGTGCGTGCAGAGCGCCTTTGGGATCGCCGGGGAAGAAGTTGGGGAGCGAGGGTCGCCCGGACCTCGCAGCCTCCCCACAATCGCTCCCGCAGTGTCTGCTACTGCTTGGGGACTCTAGCAAAGGAGGAATACAATCAATGTTTTAGAGTGCCGGCAGGGCTCGGCCGCCATTCAGCAAAATATGTTTCGCTGAATGGCAGCCGAGCTCTAAAGTGCCGGCATGCCTTCCGGGCCGGCCGGCCATTTAGCGAAACATGTCCTGGTTTGTGGCCGGGTAGCACGCTTGCACTTTAAAGTGCATGCCGACCGGCCACAAACCAGGAAATGTTTTGCTCTATGGCGCGCCGAGGCGGCATGGCTTTAAAAAAAATAAAAGAAAAAAAATAAATAAAAAATAAATGAAAAATAAAAATAGATGTGCCAGCCCCCGCGCCAGCAGAGGCGGGTTAAAAAAAAAACCACACACACAGACACACACACACACACAGGCATACACATAATAAAAACAAATTACAATTACTTACATTACAAATAAATTGAATTCCTCCCCCCTGCCCCCTCCCTCTGACCCACATACCTTCCAGCTGCGTCAAAAATGCTAGATTTGGTCTAGCCAGGGCCAGGCAGGCTAGTTGCTGCTAGAGTTACCACGTGGATGACTCTGCTTAAATGTTTTAAAATAGGCTCTAAACAAAGTGCCCTCTGCAGGAGGAGGCGGGAGAATCAAGTGCCTCATTTGCATATGGAATTTTTTGCTTTTTAACCCTTGGTTAACTCTTAAAAGGCCAAAAATTCCTTATGCAAAGGAGGCCCATAGTTCTCTAGCCTCCTCCTACTAACTGCACTAAGGAGACTCAGAGTGATTGTGACTTAGAGTCTGGGAGCAACTACCTTGGCCTTTTTAATTATTTTAAAAATAGTATCCTTTCCCTCAGGAGACTGGTAAGGCCCCACCTCCCCTGCCTCTAGTGACTGCACATCACTGCTAATAAATATTTTAGTAATGGTCTAACAATTTATTCTATTGGTCTCTAGCTGTCCCTATTCCTAAGCCTTGGCTAATGAATGTTCCAGGAATTATCTATTACACATTCTATTTGCTCCAGGCCATTTCCATTCCTAACTGTTAGTTGAGCTATGCAGCATGTCTAATTCTTTGTTACTGTTTATCAGTCCCGTAACCACCTACATTTTTTACAAGCTGTACACATGCCTATTCTCTGTCAATTTTCTTGACAAGATTTGCAAAGGTGGTTTGTCTTTGCCTCCTTCCTAGGGCTGAGAGGGAAGGACTGGCTCAAAATCACTCAGCTGGCTTGTGCCTAACATGGACTAGAACTCATGGATTCCAGCTTTCTAGCCTGATACCTTAACTACTACACCAAACTGGCTCTCTTGTTTTCTTTTGGCATTTATTTCTCTTCTCTGACCCTTTTGCTATGTCCTGTGTCTCAACTCCTGAAGTTTTGGAATTAATTTAATAAAAGTACACAAGAAACACTTTGAAATTTAGTTAAAAAGACTTTGATTAAGGGGTGTTCTACATCCTGTTTCATCCTAACTTATTAACATAGTGCTGCTGTTACTCTAAAACAGTGGTTTCCAAACTTTTTCAGTCCACCGCCCCCTTGGTGCTACAAACTGATCCTCAGTACCCCCCACCCAGTTGTGGAATTCAAATTTTTTACTCCTGGTTCTGTGGGTGTGGCTTGGTGGGCGTGGCTGGGGGGGGTCATGTGACTGGGTGGTTTGCACGATGGAAGGAAGATAGTAACAGTAAAATTCAAAACTGTAATAATTAATTGCACATTTATTCAAAATCCAATTTAAAAACATTTTTAGTTAATGTTAACTCAACAAAATTGTTGAACATGATCCAGTGATACTAGGTTTTCAAAGTTTGATAGTCATTTATCAAGAACCTTAGTAACTAGTAATTTAGTAAACTCAGTAAAATTTAGTAACTACTTCACTGTTCAGTAAATTCTGTGTAATACAGTACATGCCTGATCATTCACACGCACACTGCTGCCTTTTGTTTTTTTCAAAATAACTGGGTGGGGTGGGGGTAGGGAAAAATAAAGACTTTGTTCTGTGGTATCTGCCATTTCAGAAATGCTCATTAGACTGTTCCACGTGATCAGTCTTTCTGTATTCCTCAATATATTGGTGCCCAGCAGCTGGTCAAAACCCTAGTAGTACTTATGTAGCTATAGATGATACTATGGCAAAATACAAGCCTTGCAGCTCATGTATACTCACACAACATAAGGGTGATGCCATTATCCAGGTTTATCTGTGACAAAATTCTCACTGTGCATAAATATCAAGATAGAAAGGGCACTTTATTAAAAAAAAAAAAACAGCAGTGTTTTGACTCCATTTGGTTATAAAACATCTTTTTGGCATACTGGGAACATTTAGACAGCATTTTCTTCTAATATGGGACGTTGTTCTATCATAATTTTGTTTTGCTTTGCTTTTTCCTGTATGTGACAATATCCAATGTTAGACAGTAATTAGACCACTTTATTATTTACTTTTTTAAAAACAGTATATGTTGGAAATGCTTATCCCTTTTCCAAAACCTCCCCTATATTTCAGCCTTCAATGAGATTACTTTGCAACTCAAAGTTTGAGAAACCACCCCAAGTGCCTTTCCTCCCACTCCTCGCTTTTTAAGGCCACCTCTACGAATGGAGCGAGAAGGCAGTGCCCCCCCGCCGCATGTTTACCTGTGTTGTATTTCTAAGGTGGGAGGGGTAGAGATAGGCGAGAGTGGCACGTCCGTGTGGAGCGGGTGCAAGAGGCATTGGGGGGTGGCTCCGTTGCACAGGTGCGCTGTGGCATAATCCTCGTAGAGGCGGCTCGCAGCGCAGCCCCGAAAGGGAGTCAGAAGTAAAGTCATTTATAAAAGCACGAGAGGCAGGCAGGCAGGCCTCTTGTGCAGTGACATCGGACTCGCTGCGTAATGCAGCGCCAATTCCCAACCTCTGAAATACAGGCCCAAGGACAGCCCGGTTCAGTCATGCATCTCTTCTCCATGCACAGGACATGCAGAGTCATATCAGAGGAGAAATGCAGGCAAAAGCTCTTATCTTCTTTCTCTGCCCCCCCTTGCCTCCCCCTCCCCAGTCTGACATGCTTATTTGCCTCCTGAATGAGCGTGCGGGTGAGCAAAAAATCCTTCCAGTCTTTGGTACATTAGACTGAATTTCACCCTTGCCGGTCAGTGGTCAGCTGACTGGCGGCCAACAGAGCCCCAGGCAGAATTATACCCTATGAGGGGGCCACCTCCAGTGCTCCTCTGCCACCTCCCTTGCCTCTTAGCTCCCCCATGCTGCCCCCTTGCCTCTTAGCGCCTCCCTAAGTCATCCTACTGTCCCCAGGGGGCGGTACTACCCATTTTGGGAACCACTGCTCTAAAATATTCAAACTTGAGGTGGAGGGGAGGTTTATTAGCTGCAAAGTCTTATACTAAATATAGCTAGGCAAGGTACATTGTCAGAAGTTCATTTTTAAAAATTTGTTTTCAGGCCATCATCTACCCAAATCAGAGATTCCATTATTTCTAAAGGTGAATCTGTTTGTGAGTTCTCATGGTCTCAAATATGAGTTCTTCAACAAGATTTATTTTAGATTTTTTAAATCTCACTTTTACTGCTTTTTTCATAAATAGAGCAGTGAAGATATCTACAACTCTTTCTTCCTCCTATTTCTCCCACAACCACCACCCTGTGAGCTGAGTTGGACTAAAAAAAAGTGACTGGCCCAAAGTCATCCAGCCGGCTTTCCTAAAGTGGAACTAGGAGTCACCACTCCTGGGTTTTATACCAACACCTTAACTGTTAGACCAAACTGGCTCTCAGGGTGATTTCACTGATTTTTGGGTGGCTGAAAAATAGGAGTAGGGTGTAATAGCCAACCAGGAGATCTAAATATGATTTTTGTATTCTTGGTCAAATCGTAAGTATTCGTAATCTCCCAGGAGATTAAAAGTATCAGAAATACTTGCTTCTGTTGAGAATTACATTACCCAACTTCCTGTCCTAAAGGTTGCAAAGCAAGTTGTACAAAACCTCAAGCATGGGAATGTGTGATAAATTGTAACAGCTCATTCTTTCAACTTGTTTTAGCTTGTACACATAAAGGATAAAGCAGGCTGATTAGCTGACAGATTGAAAGGTCTGTAGACATTATCAGTTGTCAGAAGCTTTTTAAATTTTTAATTGGCATTTTGAAAGTATACCTTAATATTTATTGCAGTTATTACACTTTTTTGTAATTAGTATTATAATAGCCTTTAATTAGTTCCTTATTATGACCTAGATCATTCATGTTCTACTGGACAGTCACTTGTCTGAAGTGACATAGGGTCTCCTGCTTGAGCAGGGGGCTGGATTGGAAGACCACCAAAGATCCTTCCAGCTCCATTCTGATTGATTGTGCCATCATTTTTAAATGTTCATTCTCTAATGAGCTTGTAAACATGTTGTTAACCAAGGTTGGTTTGTGGTCTCTTTCTAAATAGACATCTACTATAATGATCCATCCTAGGACTGATTTCTGGATGTATGGAGCATTGTGGGAACCACTGATCTGAGTTCTTGCTTTGTGGACTTGTAAGATATCTCTTCCTAGGAGCAAGATTATCTAAGTCTGAGGATCGAGCTCTGATATCAGGTGTGCTACGCAGTTCAAATGTGGGTGATGAATTGTGCATCTGGTGTAGGGATTTCAGATCTATGGTTAGGAATCTGGTTGCATTCAATAAGAGTTGATAAATTCAGGCATGTTCTCCCATCTACTGAGTGACTTAGAAATAAGATACAAAGTCCACGGAAAAAGAGAAGGGGATTAATGGAACATTGTACTTTCTTTTGCATTTAGAGTCCTGTGTGGTCCACTGCTTTTGTAAGTTATGTGGTAATTGGGTTGACAACTCTGGCTGTGTCAAGGAATGCAAGTCCTGGCAACTCCCCTTCCAAATTATCTACTTGAAGTTCCATCAGTAAGTCATTAAGTTCCCTAAGTTTCTGATAAGGCCTGTTAACTATTTTTGGGAAGTCTTCAAGTCTTTTGAATAGTGCATTTTCTACTGCTTCTGATGAACGATAACACTCATCAAGTCTGTCCCAGATCATAAAAAGGCTTGTCACAGGATAGTTTATATTTATTATCCTGATTTGTTTTGCATGCTATGCAAATTCAATTCTGAGCCATTTAATTATTAAGTATCCCTTCACTGCATGACAAATCTAAGCCTCTGATGGCATTTTGAAAATTGCTAGGCTCTATAGCTTTCAGGGCAACCATTAAACCTCATAAAACTCATGTCATTCCAAGAACTTGGCCAAGCCTATGGTGGCTTGATTATCTGACTGGGTATTGCTGTGGTGAAAAAGTGTTGTGTAATCATACCTTTTAAGGGTCTTTGGTTTCAGCTGGCCCTTTCTATGCTGCTCTGGCAGGAAGGCTGATCCTGTAGAATAACTTGCAGACTCAGGTACCTTGGGTGTAGGGTGCAGCTTTGCTTGGAGCTCTCTCGTTTGTAAGTGTGAGGCTTGTCATTGGCTTGTAGTGGTACTGTGTAGCATCTCTGGCTTGCTTCTTGAAGGTTGTCTTTTCCATCTAGGTGAGCATTGCTGCTTGGCCTGAAGTGTTGATGGATGCACTCTGAAAGGCATTGCAAAGCATGTTGGAGTTCAGCTTCTGGCCCAAGTGTGTTGCTGCATTTGCTGCATTCATTGTCATAATATACATGTCCTCCTGGGGCTTTGTCTTTGGCTGTGACAGCTGCTATTTCTTTCTCTATGGCAAGCCACTCTAGGTTAGCTTCTAACAGGACTTCCTGCATTTCCAGGGAGGCCTCTTGCTGCATTCTTTCAGGTTCTTTCTCTATTCCTTCAGGCCTCTAACCATGGTCTCTTTTTTTTCATTTCCATTTCTTGATCAGTAAAGGCTGCTCGTGCTTTTACTGCTTCAGCCTTTGCTGAATTGGTGATGGTAAGTTCATTACTGGTGATGGTAAGTGCATTACTTGCTTATGACTGTTTGGAAAAACTACAGATTTGAGACCTTGCTTTGTTTGAAGATGGCTAGCTATGTGACATGGTGTCTTCTGGAGGTGCTAAACTGTGTGAAGACTTCTATATTGCCATATGTAGGTGACTGCAGTGACTGGGTAGCAGGCCTCTGTGTAGTCACTATCCCAGATTGCAATTTTTGGGTAGCCACCATTTCACTGTTCTGTCCTTACTACATGTTACTCTGCAATTTGCTAAACCCACCTATCCTCCAATAAAACAGACCATGTGCATAGAGTTGGTTGCTTTGTTAAAAGGACAGGATGGGTGAATCTGGGGAAAAATAGAAATACATACAATAAGATCTCAAATACAAAATAGGCAGTGTTGAGTTGCTGGTGGTCTTAACTGCTGTGTCCTGTCTTCCCTCTGGTCCTCTCCCCTAATGGAAGTTGAAGAAATAAAGATGTAATTGGCTGGCCATCTGCCAGCTCAATATAAAAGAGCTGTCAGATGGAATTTGCCTCAGCTGTTGTGTTAGCTGAGCAGCAGCCACTTGGTTAGTAATATTCTGTTAGAGCTGAATAAATCTGTTAGCCTTTAAAGTCATCTCGCCTCAGTCTGTCAGCCACCATTCCTATACAGAGTAACTGGCAATGAAGGTGGAATGGAGTGTTGTGTCCTGTCTTCCCTCTGGTCCGCTCCCCTAGTGGAAGCTGAAGAAATGAAGACATGTTGTAATTGGATGTCTGTCTGACAGCTCAGTATAAAAGACTGGCAACGAGGATGGGATGCCAAGGCTGAGGCGATAGATGCGAGCGAAGTCACAAAGAACTGAGCAAAGTCACGAAGAGCTGAGCTGTCACTGATGGGGAGCTGAAGCGCTCACAATGAGAGGTCATGCTAAATGCCTAAATTCAGAAACTGCAGCCACCCAGAGAGTCATGATCTGAGAAGAATGGCAGCTATAAATGCCTTCACTGCTTTCAACCGGGCGTCCGAGTTATTGTGAGATTTGAGTGCTTTCTGGAAGGAAATGTCTGGGAAACATTTCAGGCAGCCAAAAAATGGCTTCGTTTTTGACTCACCGTGGCCCCGAAATGTTCATCACAGTGATGGCTCTATTAGCTCCACAGACAGTGCATCAGGTATTCTGGGAGACATTAATGAGAAAATTGAAGGGGGATTACACACCACTGCCTTCCAGAATAGCACGCCGACATGCCTTCCACCATAGGAACCAGGGTAAGGGCGAAACTATAAGTCAGTTCATGGCAGTCCTCAGATCAGCCACTCTATTCTGACTTTAGAGAGCTAGATGACACTTTGCTAGATAGATTAGTGTGTGGAGTTCTGGACCTTCGATTGCAGCTCCAATTGCTGGCAAAAATGGAGATATGGAGATTACACTCTAGTCAGCATTGGATGAAGCGTGCACTTTGGAGTTGTCAAACCTCTCCACAGCTGAAATTCAAAGAAAGGATAGTCCAACATTGCTAAAAAACAAGCACCATTCAACAGAAAGATGCAGAACAGGAGGAAGAGACCAAGGACAATGATGACATCGACCACCTCAAGACAACCAATGATAGGCCTGGGGCTAGAGATAGGGCAAAAATGCAGAATGTGTGCATAGGCTGTGGCAGAAGTCACCCACGTTCAGCCTGCAAATTTAAAAATACTGCATGCCTGAGATGTGGTAAAAAGGAGCACTTGGCCAGAGTTTGTAGGGCCACCCAGCCATCAGCTGCTCCTTCATCTCAGACTCCTTATGTAAAAAAAGGTATTTTACAACCCCAACAAAAGAAGTGAGAATTATTTAACTATTAGAAAAAGCAATAACCCTAGAGAATCTACCATTAGTCAAGCCATTCTGGGATTTAATAAGAAAATACATTTAACTATCAGGATTGAAGTTGCTCCATGCAGGATGGAGGTAGAAACAGGGTCAGCAATGTTTCTGGTATTCTGGAGCACTATCAAACGGTGAGTGCACAAATTAGCCAAGACTCAACTCAGGCCTTGTCAGCACAGGCTGAGGGACTATCAAGGGATCCCTATCCTAGGAAAGACCACAATGTGAGTTGAATTAAAAAAATTCAAAAGACACCTTCCCCTTATAATAGTCGATGGGTCCTTCCCCAGCCTTTTAGGGCCAGAGTAATTCAAAGCATTGTGACGAAGCATGTCAGGCATTCATTCAGTCAGCAATGCTGAGGTATCATTGCTAGCCAAAGAATTGGCCGGTGTTTTTGAAGACGGCCTGGGTGAGTATGCTGGCAACCTCATACCTTTTAACTTAGATCCCCAGGTGGCACCTGTTCGGTTAAAGCCGCAATTTGGACCTTTTGCCTTAAGGCCAAAGGTGGATGCTGAGATTGAAGTTAAAGCAAGGAATATAAGAACCAATGGACCACACAAAGTGGGAAACCTCCCTATAAAACCAGATGGGTCAATGAGGATCTGTGCAGATTATCAATGCATCCTCAATCAGGCCCTACAATAAAGTGCCTATCAGGTCCCTGTTGTCCAACACTTACTACATTCCCCTGGCAATGGGAAAATCTTTGCTAAATTAGATTTAGCCCAGGCTTATCAGCAGCTTCCTATGGACAAAGAAACTGCTGAAGCCCAAAATATTGTCACACATAAAGGGGCCTTTAAGTGCCATACTCCAATTTAGTGTAAGTGTAGCCCCTGGGATATCCCAGAGCTTAATGGAGAGGCTGCTTCAAGTAACACCGGGCATCATCCCTTATTTTGATGACATCCCAGTATCTGTAGAAATTCGCAGTGAGATCCAGGAGCGCTTCAGGGCAGTCCTTCGGAAGTTCAAGGATGCTCAGTTGAAATTAAAAAAGGAAAAATGCCACATAGCAGTCCCCAGGGTAGAGTTTTTGGGGTACTTAATAGATGCCTCAAGCTATTCAAAGCGCACCAGTACCAAGGAATAAGACAAAGTTAGATAAGAAGCTTTCCTAGGACTCCTCAATTTTTACAGCATCTTTCTGCCCCGCAGTGGCTGAGCCATTGCATAGGTTGTTAGACTCTAAATCACACTGGCTCTGGGGACAAAGAGAACCCGCTGCATTCAGAGCTGTCAAAAGCTTCCTGACATCTAAAAGCATGCTAATCCAGTATGATGAAAAACTGCCTTTAGGGTTGGCCTGTAATGCTGCTCCTTATGGAGTAGGAGCAGTTCTAAACCACAGATTACATAATGGATTAAAAGCACCAGAGTATACTGCAGCCAGAAAGAGCACAAAAAGGTTTGCCTGATGAAGATGTTCTCACTGCCACCAATTCTGTTCTCCTTCCTCTTTCTGCAGCAGCTTGTAGGAGTCTGGGCAACACTAGCAGGAAGCTTATCTCCATGAATTGGGAGGGGGAGATGTTCAGACAGCAACAGAAGTACATTAACTTGATGAGAAAGGATGACTTTTAATTATAGAGAGAATATATTTCCAAAACTGAATTGATCACCTCTATTCTCCCTGTTTAACAGAGACATCAGGAGTTGATCACCTGCATGTTTCCCCATTTATGAGTGGGAGAGAGCCAGGGGGCTGAGTTTTGGTGAACCTCTTTAGCACTCTCACTTTGGTAGCAAGAGCTGCCTGTTTTATTCCAGTTTATTCCGTTCTCACTAGAATAGTCCCCATTCTTTCTTTTTCCAAGAAGTTTGAAACATGGATACCCAATGCCTCCCTCTCCATATTGTCTCCTTACACTAACACAGTCCATTTCTCCACACCTAAACCCAATGAATGAAAGAAAACCAAGGCACTCTTAAGAAAACCTAATTATTTCTGAGACTATTACTTCCCATTCTTCCTGTTCTGTATCAAACCTTTGTGCAGATTCAATGGATAGTCAATGCTGAAAGGTTTTGTACTAGGGCTCGCATCAATCTTCAGCTGCTGTGGTGACTTAAATCTTCTGCTGGGAACACAAAGTGAGCCTTTTGCCCATAAAGGTTCTGTCATAAGATGGTGAGAATGTGCTCCTAAAAACTGGATCATTGAAACTTGTCCTGGGAAAACTGTTTTCATTCCCCAAATGCTAAGAAACCATTTCATATCAAGTGTTTTACAGAATAACTGATGGGACAAACAAACATTGGAAGTAACATCTGGTTGACCAGCCTTACCAAATTCATTTTTATTAATGTTCTCATATCTCTACCCTGTTGTGTGTTTATGCAAGAAAAAGTAGAAATAAAAGATCCTATAGTTGTAGCAATAATAATCCTCATAATCCCCAACATAGAACATCTTTCCAAAGGAGATCTTTTACAAGGGAGGGTGGAATGAATTAAAATCTTTTTTTTTCAGATTTGTTTCCTGTATTGCTTGTTCTGCTTCCATAGTTCACCCTCTACTTGCTACTAAGAAGTGCTGCTAACCTGTTAAACCAAGAAGAAGTGCATAGCTTAGAGCCAAAGGATAAATCCTCCGTTTTTTCAAATAGACTTGGTCTAAAGAATTAATCTTTAAACTGCTTCTTTTCTGAATACCTTATTGTCAGGGGAGGGATACTACTGTCTTAACAACCAGTTTGCTGAGTGTGCGCTTTGAAGAAAAGATTGAACAACCATTTGTCTGAAATGATATAGGGTTTCCTACTTGGGCAGTGGGTTGGACTAGAAGACCTCCAAGATCGCTTCCAACTCTATTATTATGAAAAGAATGAGGTAGAAATTGGACTTTGATGCAAAGCATATTATAGAGACAAGTACATTCACCATAGGGTAAGTGAAGATAATTGCTAAGGTGAAACATGTGATGTTAAATTGTGACTCATTTATGGGAGCTCATAAAAATGTAGTTCATGGAGAGATGAACTCCATGGGTAGGATGGAGACCTTTGTGGTCAAATGGTCTCCCAGATAATCCTTTGCAGTCCCCAATATATTAAAACAGATTAAACTGGTCACAAGAAAGGAATTTATCCTGGATGAATGAAGGGGGCTATACTGTTTCTCAGAGGAACTGACATCAGTTTTGGATTTCAATCTTTCACTGATTGTTTTGACATGATTTATCTGGACTGTAATTTCCTGGTCCTGTGTATATGTTCCTTATCAAATATCAGCACAATCAGATATTGTGGGATTCCCATTTTTCTAAGCACATCTCATAGCACCTGGCTGACATAATAATCAATGAAGCACATGTTGATTTATTTTTTATTATTATTCTTTGATATTCTCAGTTGTCCAGAATACTTCAAAAATAGTGTATTTTGTTCCTCAGATTTTTCTGAAACTAGCTTGAATGTCTGGCATCTCCCTTTCCATGTAATGTTTTGCCCCAGATGAGAGGGAGAGAGGGAGGAGAGAGAGAGAAATAAAAGGGTGTTTGCATTATATTATTGTCATATAACGAAAGTATAGAAACCTAGAGCAAAAGGCTGCTATATTATATATTCTATCAGTACTGGGGAAAATCAGAAGTCAGTTTTGATAGATTTCTTTTCTGTATTTTTCTAAGAAATGTTTCTCACTTTTCCCCCAGCCCTTCTATTTTTTCCCCATTGTGATTTTGTATTTCATCGTTCTTTGGAAATTTGATAAAGTTATTTGAAAGGCTTTGAGCACTCAAGATATGCAAGGAGAGTCACTGACTGCCATTGCTCTGTTCGCCATTGCATACCATGTGCTCTGAGGCTGAATGGTTTTTCCAATTGCAATGCCTCATCGTCTGACAGCAGGCACAGCTGCTTTTAGTGACTATTGATCAGCAAAACTCCTGATCATGTTGATTAGCCTCACTGATTGAATCCTTGAAGCTTCCTCAGATTGAAATGCAACCTGCTGTCCCGCAGGAGAATCTTACGTGTCATACTCCTCAGTGTCAGCATTAGGCAAGAAGAACTAAACAAGAACTAAATAGGTTGCCTTTCCACAGTAGGGACAGAATCAAACAGGGTGTGTGGGAATCGGCAAGATATCTAAATGACCTGATCTCTCCAAAACAAAGAATAGCTTTCTTCAGAGCCAGATTTAACATTCTTCCTTCAGCACTCCTCCAGGGCAGGTATAAGAGAACACCTATAGCCGAACGCGTTTGTATATGTGGTAAAGGAGAAGTGGAAGATAATTCACATGTACTATTACACTGTGAGCTATACAGAGCTTGTAAGTCTGCATATATTCTCCCCTTATTAGAGAGATTGCCAGGGAGGGCAGACAATTTTTATCTAGGCTTTCTCCTCCAGGACACTAACCCGGTTACCACGTATGCAGTGGCAAAGTTATGTGCTGCTGCAATGTCCATAAGAAAAAAATTGGCTACAGTATAGTACCATCTTGTACCAATTATCTGGACATACCTTTAACAATCTTTGGACCATAATGTTATTATCCACTTTTAATGTAAATACTTTTAATTATATTTTAATGTTAGTATTTTTAATATAGTATAAAGACAAATGTATATTGTCTTTGACCGTAATAAAGATCTTACTTACTTACCTCAGTGTCAGCATTAGGCATGACATGTAGACCAGTGGTGGGATTCAATATTTTTTACTACTGGTTCTATGGGTGTGGCTTGGTGCACATGGCAGGGGAAGGATACTATAAAATCCCCATTCCCTCAGCTGGGACTCAGGAAGCAGAGAACAGATGGAGGCGGGGCCAGTTAGTATTTACCAGTTCTCCAAACTACTCAAATTTTCCACTACAGGTTCTCCAGAACTGGTCAAAACCTGCTGAATACCCCCTCTGATTTAGACAGTGGTGGGATTCAGCCCGTTCGCACCTATTCGGGAGAACCGGTTGGTAACTTCCTAAGTAGTTCAGAGAACCAGTTGTTGGAAGAAATCTCATTTTGTTTTTTTCCACTTTACAGGGCTAATCCTGTAAGGAAGGCAGGAAGGAAACATTCTAGTGTTGTTTCTAGCCTAATCTTTATTGACCTGCTTACAGAAACTGCCTCTCTGGTTAACCCTTATTACATTGTAACAGCTAAGGCGAAGCGCCCATTGACCTGAATGACCTTCAGTTGGCCACGCCTACCCAGTCACATGACCACCGAGCCCCACCTACCCAGATAGTCATTAGGGCAGAGAACCGGTTGTTAAATTATTTGAATCCCACCATTGGATTTAGACATCTGCATTTGACAATCCTAAGCATTATTTCTGTAGTATGTGAATTTAAAAATATTGTACAATAGTTTGTTCACTTTCTTAAATCTCCTTTCTTTAATATCAATACATGGAGTTACCTCTTCCAATCTCTAAATCATTGTGTTGTTCCCCAGATTTGCTGATGGGTTCGGTTAAAATCTTTATGGATTCTTCTTTTGGTTCTCATTTTTCTGTAGATATTCCATCAATACCATTAACCCCCTGACTTAGTAACAATTGGAGTGCTGACCTGTCATCACTTCGACTACTTGAGGCTCTGATATATAAAGAAATAACTTCTGAAGTATTGTGGATGCTGCCATTGCTAGTATACAAAACTTCAGTAAGCTCCTATTTTTTGTTTAATCATTTTTAATCAATTGCTAATCTATCTAGTATACCAATTTAGTGTTAGAAATTTCTGAGTTCAATGATCTTTTGAAATTCTTTCATTATTTTTCTGGGTGTTTTTCTATTTTTTGTGTGGTATATATGTGTGTATACACAGACACACAGTCACACACGCATGTATATGTGAGTTCTGACAGGCACTACTGCAGGTTCGCTCGTGGGCACATTGCATGTGCATGCACAGTGCAATAAAAATTGTTCTGTGCCTGCCCAGAAGCGAAATACAAGATAGGGGTGCCTACACCATCACCGAGACAACCGGTTTGGGGGTGCGGCCAACCTTGGTCACTGCCAGTTCCAGCGACCCTGGCTGCCAAACCACTAATGGTTCGGCCAAACCGGTAGTAATGGTTGTAATTCCATAATCAAGATTAAGACTGATGTTTTTACAGAGGTTATTGTGTTCCTGCTTGCTGTCTTTTCTAAAAACGTTCTGAAATCCTTAATTAAATTGCTTCTTGAGATCATTATCTTTCTTGCCTTTGGCTTCTTAACAATTTCTCTTCTTGATAATTTCTACAATTAATTTGAATATCCCTTTTGCTTTCTTCTGTTCCTTGGTTGTTGGCTGTTTCTTTTACATATATTCTTAACAACCTCTTTGATTTAATTCCATAGTTCCTGTTTTCTGTCAATGAGGATTTCAAGCGGTTTCTGATGTTATCCTTAAAATGGTGATATATTCTCAAGAGATGACAGCAAATAGCTGTCTTCATTTTTCCTCTTTAGCTTGACTTGAAAATTACACATGAGCATGAACTTGAAATTCAGAAAAATAACTGGATTGAAAGAAAACAATGAACTATTACAGTACTTCATTTCTATTTTCTAGATGATATAGTTCGGTTATATTTCCCTCCTTTTTATTACAATACAAAACAAAATACAATTTCTAGTTTCTGTAAGGACTGAAGTTCACCACAAAACTTGTCAGACATCTTTTCTGCATCAGGGATAGATCATAAACTGGATCTCTGTCATTTTAATATGTTGTCTATGAAGTCTAATTGTCCTTATTCAGTTCTTGACTGCATTGTAATGAAGTACAGCCCTTGCTGTTTTTTTCCTGGTTATAAGGACAAGCATTCAATTAGAGTATCTTTCAGTTAGCTGATGCCTTATATATTAAATGAGTTCATTCCATTTTTCACTGTTTTGAACTTTCCCACATTGATGCTTGTTTTTAGTTCAGGTTCCTACTGTAACTATCTTTACATCTTTGGAATTTCTTTCACCGCATGACAACAGTGGCAACGAAATATTCATAATTCTTTAATCTAGTTACCTGATAAGCACTAAATAGTCTGCAAGATATACACTCTGTCTCCATATTATGTTCTGTCAGACCTCGAAGCCATCTTTTACATTTGGGCCACGTTTTCTACTGTGGGAAAATGAGAGGGGGAATTGTATGGAGTTTGGGTGAGATATAGTCAAAATAACATTCTTTCACAATGGAAGCAGCAGAACAGGACTGAGATGGGGAGATAGTCAGGATCTAAAATTAAACTTTCAGACAAGTTCACAGCATGTAAGCAGTCTTCTAGAAATTTTAGACTATAACTCTTTAATCCCTGTCTATTAGCTCTGCTAGTTGGAATAGGCATTCATAACAGAAAGCTGCAAGAAGGCAGATGGTTAGGAAGCTGGAAGCACCGCAACAGGAACAGTTGGAAAATAACAGAGCTCTGATGGGCTCTGTGAAAACCCAACCGGACACCCGCTACCAGGGACCATTCTGGAGGAACAAGTGAAAAAGAAGAAACATCTTGATAACCAAAGAGGAACTGGCAGTTTCTCAAAAGGTCTGAGATAAAGTTCTTCAAATTAGCAGTGGCAGCGGCCACATTAATGGCGGCTTTAAAGTCGGGGCAACCGGACCAAACCATTTGAGCAGGAGAGGTGCTGAAACAAAGTGTTGGACCTGGGTGAAAGAGTGATCAACCCAACTTTAAATTTGGAATTAAAAGAGACCTGGAGTGGAAATCAGCGGCTATTTGGCAGATGGGGGATTTAACAGAGGAAAAAATGAAAGGGCAGAGACTAAAATGGAAAGCCCTAGAAGATTTTTATTCCCAAATTTGGACTTGGAAACATCAAAAATAATAAAAGAACTCAGGGGGAAATTTCCTTTCTTTCTTTTTTTACCTTTTTCTATTTTTTCGTGGAATAAATACGGATTTTGACAGCTTTTGACAGCTAGAACACATTGCCTACAGCAGAGAGGGAGACATCTACTGGTGAGGATACTAAAGACTTAATAGAAAATAATGGGGAGGGGGGAATACAGCTGTAATCTTCAATGTAAAGATACATTGAAGGTGTGAAATAACAAGGAGGATTTGTTTTTGGAACAGAGTTATGGATTGGATTTACTGTTTCGGTGGAAGAAGAAAAGTAAATAAAAGTGGAACTGAACTTTAGAAATTGGAAATAAGAAAAGAAAAAAAAGAACTTTAAGCTGAAGTAAATGTGATACAACAGAAAACGTTTTTTTAAAAATTGTTTAATTAACCAAAGAGACAAAATGGAATTTTGGATGTATAACAAATTACTTGATATGCTAAAAAATGCACATGAAATGTTAAATGGGAAAAAATAGTGGAAACTCAGAGGGAACACCTAGAAAAAGGAGAAGGAGAAAAGGAGAAAGAAAAGGGATTGAATGAGGAACAAGAAGCCACTATAGAAGAAAAAGATTGAAAAATAAAAATACTTAGATGATTATATTTGGATTTACAGCTATATACTTAAAGGAGACAAGGGGGAAGTGGCCCCCCAAAAGTGAACATTAAAGAGCAAAGGTGGGATTAATGGGTAAAGATGCGGGGGACTGGAGAGAAGTATTAAAACAACAGAATTAAAAAGGAGAAAAAAGATTGGAAAGAAAAAATATAGAAATTTCAAGATTAAGAAAAAGAAAAAGCTAAGTATATGGGTGAAGAAAAGAAAGCATAAGAGAAGTGAATTTCCTGAGAGACTAAGAGAAAATGGTTGAAAGGAGGAAAGAAAAAAAAGGATTTACTAGTAAAAAAGAATGAAATTTGGTAAATATAGCCAATGGTATATATCCAATTAAATTTGAGTATATATGTTATTAATAGTAAAATAGAAAAACATATAGAAATGATACGTAAAATGTGATTAATTTGGAGAGGCAAATATTGATATTGTTTATATATTAAGAAGAAATTAAATTAAGCAGGAAAATATGGAATGAAAATAAGATAACTGAAATGTAAAATGAAAATATGATGTAAAATGAACTATGCCTAAACGAAGATGTAAAGGGGAAAAACCCACACAACACTTTGTTTAAAAAAGAAGTTAAAATATGTACCTAAAAATATATTTAAAAAACTTTTTATTAAAAAAAAAAGAAGACAGATGGTTCCATGTTCTCCTCTCCTCTTTCTTTTAATTCAAAACTATGTTGACATAAGTGCCTCTATCATTACATTGAAAATGCATTGATATCAGTAATGAAGTTGGAAGTGAATGGTGGGAGCATTTCTATGCCTAGAAGGATTTAGAGTTTTGGAAGCAGTGCAAATGCTCGTGCAATGCTTCTCTTCCTGAATGGGTTTCCCAATTCTCTGCTTTTCTGCTTTTTAGTGTTCACAGAAGGAAGCCCTTTAAAAATAACTCTTGGTGAAGAGGTTGCTAAACTCCTATGGAGAACTGTTATGGAACTTATTCAATTCTTACCCAGAATATTTTACACAGTTCTTTATTATTCTGGGTTGTTGTTCTTTTTTTAAAAAAAAAAAAAACCTCAATGATAATATCTTCTTTAATCCAACTTGATACTCTACTACTATCCAGTTTTATGTTCTCTGAAAGAAGAGATGCCTTTGATAGGGGGAGGAGAGGGAAGGCTTGCAAGAGTACATCTGGAGCAACAGGAACTTAATGCAGAGTGGGTGGCTAATAGAGGTGTATATAAAGTTGGCTGCAACATTTAACCGAATGAAGAGATAGAGTCACTTCCACTTTCCACAGGCTAAAAAAAAAACAGTCCAGGAGTTAGTGGAGCAGCATCCCTCAGTGCTTCCAGCCAGGATGCCCCCTCAGTCAGGAGCCAGTGCAGGGAAGCCAGAGATTGAGCCAGGGGTTCCCTGTCTCTTCACCTGGGAGGAAGTGGGGCTCCGCACAGGCAATGGAGACTTGAAGGAAGAGAGATGGCTGGTCATCGACCGAAAGGTTTATGATGTTAGTCAGTTCTATTTGCGGCATCCAGGTGGGCCTCGTCTCATCAGACACTATTCTGGACAAGATGCCACGGTGAGTCCTTGCTGAGGGGAAAGACAGCCATGGAATGACCTGAAGGGTGCACAAAACATTTACTTTGAATACACACATTCCAGGTTGAGGTTGTGTCTTTCTCCAAGGGTCTCAAATAGAAGAATGGGTGGAAAGGAATCTTTCTTGTCTGAAGCTGAAGGGAATTCTGACATTACAGAACAGTCATTCTGGGTTGGACAGTCCAATACTTTAACACAATGTAAGGAAGTTCCAGATGGTGGTTGTATTGCTTGGCAATTTTGTAGTATTGATTAACAAAATCTGTCCAAAATTTAAAAGTTTGGAAAAAAGACAGGGCAGCAGCTAAGCAGCTAATGTACAGATGTACAAGTTGATGTGATTTGCAGGCTTTCTTTTTTCCAGGTTGGGTCAATGGTTGACTGCAGTTAAGTTACACAACTTTATTGACATCTAGACAAAGTGAACAAAATACAGCTTAGGTTTGAGGACCAGATCAGAAGGTATTTGTGAAAAAGCATGGACACAGCTTATATTTTGCCTAAGCAAAATTCAGTCTGGCAGACTTTCTCGGTGAGAATATATGAGTAATATTGGTAGCATAGAAGTGGGACCTCTACCAAGTATTGCAGGATTCGTGCTGCACATGAAGCATGTTCTCATAGAAGTTGTAGGAAAAGATTTGCAATCCCACCACTGGAAAGAAGGAACTGGCAACTTTCTAAGTCAGGGCTCTCCAACCTTGGCAACTTTAAGACTCGTGGACTTCAACCAGCCTCAAGTTCAACCATGCTGGCTGGGGAATTCTGCGAGTTTAAGTCCACAAGTCTCTCAGGATTGAATTCTAGTTAAGTGTAGAATCTGTAGACTCTATTGTATATATCATAATACAATAGTTTATGGACCCAGAATTTGATTAACATTTTGATAAAATGTTTAAATGTACACACACCTGTAGATACATACATACATTTATATATAAGTCTATGTCATTATTGCTTCAGTGTATGTAGAAAATATAAATATAAGCTAAATAAAAAATTATCAGAACAGAGATTGACTTTTTCTATGTACCTGTTGTAACTCGCATGTTGTACAAGGATTAGTAGCTGAAGCTCAGAAATACGTTCTGTGTTCTTGAATATCTATCAGGACTTTCAATCTTGGAAGCATCTGCAGCAGGTGAAAAAGGACCACACTTTCTAGAGACATTCTGTCACTTCTAGACATTTCTGGTAAATACCTGATATATTCTGCCTTCAAGTTAATCTCTGACTGAAGGCTCTCTTTAAATAACACCATCTATTATGGGACATTCAGGCATTGATGGCATACTTGAGACCAAATCTAGCACTGATATTATCAAAATGTCTACATTGCCATTAAATCATAATGCTTGTGGCTATATGACAAAGAATTATTCTGAATGGAAGAATCTATATGCAGTCACTGCATGGATATCTTCTTCAAGGATGAATCTGGGAATTTATGGACATAGGAGGTGGTAAAGGAAAGGGAATGGGAAAGGAAAAGGGAAAACTGGGGTATTAGCAGATGAAGATTCCTTGATTACATAACCATGATGGGTTAAAACCCCAGTGTTTTTGTTAAGGCCTTCTGAGGTAGCCTGATACTTCTTGCTCTATGTAGGTTCAGCTGTCTCAAATTTTGATCTCCTGGTGAAGGTTTTTTTAGGATCTATTTCAATATAAACTGTGCATTTGATGGTATATTCTGGATGGAAATTGGAAGCATGTAGGTATGGTGATTTGTAAGCTTCCTGGCATTTATGTGTTCATTATGTAGTTTATGTGTCCATCATGTGTTTATTTTAAGAAAAGTGGACTTATTGGACACATCTAGGCTTAGGTTGATAATGGGATTGACGTATTGAAAGTGTTCCAATCCTGATAGAATTTAATGAGGGATTTTCATGGGTACAGATCATGAAAATGTCATCAGTAAATTTCATATAAATTCAGGAGTTGTGAACATTTGAAAATCTTCTGTGAACACATTGGCATATTGCAGAGTGATGTATGTGCACATAGATGTGGCATTCATGTGCAGTTATATCTGTTGCCAATGTAAAAATAGTGATGGATGAGATCAAAGTCTTGAATTTCTCCTTATTTCTACGTTGAATCTTTCATTGATCAGTTTCCATCCATTATGCCTTGTCTGGCCTTCAGGTGCTTTAGAAAATAGGTTTAACCCCTCCTCTCTATGATAGCTCCTCAAATATGGGAACCCTGCTATTATGTCTCCCTTGTTCCTTCTGTTCACTAGACTAGCCATGCCCAGTTCTGTTATTGTTTTTCATATGTTTTAGCCTCCAGTCCCCTTATCATCTTTGTTGCTCTTCTCTGCACTCTTTCTAGAATCTGTGGTGACCAAAACTGGATGCAGTATTCTAGGTATGGTCTTATTAAGGCTTTATAGAGTAGTATTAGTACCTCATTTGATCTTGATTGAATCCCTCTGTTAATGCAATTTAGGGCTGCATTGGCACATTATAGGCTCATATTTAATTGTTTGGCCACTAAGACTCCAAGATGCCTCTCCCAGTTACAGCTTTTAAGCCTGGTTTCTCCCAATTTTATATGTGTACTTTTGGTTTTTCATTCTTAATGGTAAGGCTTTATTTTTCTCTACATTGAATTTCATTTTGTTAGTTAGGGCACAATGTTCAAATCTATCAAGATCCCTCTGGATCTTCAGCCTATCATCTAGGATGTTGGCTATTCCTGCTAGCTTAGTGTCATCTGCAAATTTGATAAGTTTCCCTTCTATTCCTCCATCTAAGTTGTTTATGAAGATATTGAAGACTACTGGGCCTAAGATGGAACCTTGTTCTACCGCACTGTTTACTTCCCTCCATGTAGATGTAGACCATTAAGGATTACTCATTGAGTATGGTTTGTAAGCCAGTTACAAATCCATCTGGTGGTGACACTATCTATCCCACTTTTTTCTAGTTTACCAAAAAGTAGGTTGTGCTCTACCTTGTTGAATGTCTTGCTGAAGTCTGCTATGCCCAACATTTTGCTGGTTTACTAATTTAGTCACTATATAAAAGAATGAAATAAGATTTGTTTGGCCTGATCTGTTTTGAATAAACCTGTGCTGACTTCTACTTACTACTTTACTTGTTTCTAGATGTTCACAGATCTGTTTCTTGATTATCTTTTTCAGTATTTTCCCAGGTATTGATGTTAGGCTGATTGGTCTGTAATTTCTTGGATCTGTTTTTCCTGCTTTTTTTGAAGATGGGAATCACATAAGTTTTTTTCTAGTCCTCTGGTAGTTTGCCAGTGCTCCAGGATTTTTGAAAGATACGGTACAATGTTCTATTGCTTGTCAAACATGTTTTTGATGGATGGTGGCTGTATGTATTCTTTTTCCATCTTGAAAATATTCCTTGAGCAATGAAAAAAATTCAAGGTCACTATAGAGTTGAGTTGTATAATTTTTGAATGTTTATTTCAGCTCCACTAAGTAGACCAGATCAGGAAATCAATTCCACAGTAAGGATAAAACTAATTTTATTAAGACTGGTTATAATAACAGAACCTTGCAAGTCTGACTGGGCAGCCAACCAAGTCCAACTATTGCAGGGAAAGATGGTCCTGTCTTATTTACATTTCAAGTAAACTACAGCAGCACAGTTTTAGTCTTCAAAATTAATCAAGGTCATAGAGTTGGCCTCCTAGAGAGCCAGTTGTGAAGCATCACCTACAATACATTTTTCATTATTTCCAAAATGAACAAATAGCCAACTTAACTGGCATTTCCATCATGTTAACCAGATATTCTTCTCCATGTTAACCTTATTTGTATGTGTGTGTGTGTTTAGGATGCCTTTGAAGCTTTCCACAAGGATGAGGATCTGGTAAAGAGATATTTGAATTCCCTCCTAATTGGAGAACTTGCCCCAGATCAACCATGCTGTGAGCCCACAAAAAATGTGAGTATTAGGTGATCTCAGCTGTTGGATTCCCTTTGCAGAACCTTTATTTTAGATAGTTAGGCGTACATGTGTATATGTATGTGTATGTATATATCCCCATCACACTAATCCCTTTCAGGGAAAATATCATTATGCAAAATGCAGTGGCGTAAAGAACATTAAACCAAAGGAATTAAAGATATAAGGTTAAAAAAAATAGAAAAGGACAGTTAAATCTAGGTTACATCCATACTATCCACTTTATCTCTTCATATTTTTCTATTAGAAAGCGAAGACGAGTAGCCACCACAAATGTGATAGACAGATAGACAATCAAGAGATATTCTTACAAACTTTAATTGCTTCGTCTATGTCTATTTATCATTTCATTCATTATCCATTGCACTTTTAACTTCTCTCTCTCATTTTAAGGATATCCAGTCACAAATTTCTCAGTCTTCCCCTTGGCCAATTCACCTCTTAATAGTTTGTTTTACAGGTTGATTCATTCATTATTTTTCACTGCTCAAACCACCTCAACCTATTTATTTCATACAGTCACTAACTTTTGGATTTAATAAACTTCACTTAGGATCTTTTAACCCTATCTCTTTCTTTCACAGCTTCTTCAGTACCTCATTCCTATTAGAGATTTTTTTACTATTGCTGTTGTATTATTAACTCCAAATGTTGATGGCTTGGTTCTTTCTTTTAAGATCTGGACGTCCTATTTAGTATAATGACAGAGGGGCATTGGAAAGCATTTTCCAGATGAGACATTGACTTAGTCAATGACCTAGATCAGTGATGGCAAACCATTTCTGACTGCTGTGCCAAAAGCAAGGGGAGCATGGAGGCGTGTGCCGGTGTACCACACCCATAGTGCTATGCATGCAACCGCCCACAGCGTGCATGCATGTATGTGATCAGCCACACATCCACACCCACACCCACACACACCACTTTGGCTGTGGCTTTTTCGCCTTTTCCAGGCTCCAAAGGCTTTCTAGGAGCCTGGGGAGGGCAAAAACAGCCTCCCCTGCCCCACCCCCAGACACCCTCTGGAGGCCTCAGGAGCTTCCCTAAAGCCCCCAGAAGGCAAAAAACTGACCTACAGGGAACCTGGAAGTTCAGAAATGGTGACTTCTGGTTTGTCTGTAGGGCCGGTTTTTGACCCCCAGAGCCTTCAGGAGGCTTCCCTGAAGGCTCCAGAGGGCGAAAAATGGACCTACAAGCAAACCAGGACTTCCGATTTGTCCCTAGGGCTATTGTTCACCCTCCAGAGCCTTCAGAGAAGCCTCCTGAAGGCTCTGGAGGTCAAAAAATGGCCCTACAGACAAACGAGAAGTCACGATTCCCGAACTTCTGGTTTGCCTGTAAGGCCAGTCTTTCACACTTTGGAGGCTTCAGGGAACCCTCCAGAGGGTGCAAATGGCCTCAAAAGAAGACCAAAGACAGCTGGCCAACACGCAAGGCAATGCCTCACGTGGCCTGACAAATGGCTCCCCGTGCCGCATCATGGACCTAGATAATATTTTCTGGTCATCAAGTGGTACCATTGAAGTAAATAAATAAATAAATAAATAAATAAATAAATAAATAAATAAATAAATAAATAAATAAATAAATAAATAAATAAATAAATAAATAAATAAATAAATAAATAAATAAGTAAATAAATAAATAAATAAATAAACAAATAAACAAACAAATAAATGTCAGCGTTCCAAATATCATGGAGAATTAAATCAGAGTCCAAGGCAGAGCTATCCTTAAAGTTCCTATTTAATAAGCCAGACATAAATCCATCACATGGTCCAATCTTCTTCGGCCACACTGGCATTTCCACCCATTTAGTTCCAGTCAGATGCAGAGGTGCGGAGGCAAAAGATGACCTTGATTTCTAGAAAGGAATGACAACAACACATTCTACAATTCTACTCCTTACTATTCCCCCTCCCAATTACTACACTAATGAAACAGCATGGGAAAATAATGGAGAGTGCGGCAGGCCAAAAATCCTAAAAGGAAAATAATTGCAGGCCTGACAGCTTTGGTTATTGACTTCATTTCCTTTGTTTTTCATTGAAAGAAGAATGTGTAGTAATTTTTGAAAGCACTCTAGTTATCATTCTAAGAAGAAAATATTAGATCCCACATGTAAGAATCCAAAATCCTTTGGGCTGCGGAACAAAGATGATAGACCATTATTTAATTATGTATTGCATTTATCTCATGTACTTTTTTTGAACCTCCAGATGACATAAATGGGGGTCTCCCTAATTTATCCCAGAAAGTCTGTGTTGCAGCTTGGTCTGAGAGAGAGCAACTGATCCTAAGTCACCCAATAAGCTGCATGGTCAAGTGATTCATCCGAGTACAAATCCAACCTAAGGTTTAATACATAAAACTCAAGATGGGCTTTTGGTCTAGTCTTCCAAAAGGGTTCTAATGTTCTGAAGCAAGTAAAAAAAACCTGTCATCATTTTTTGTAGGAAATGCTGGTCAAGGAATTCCATGAACTGCGTGCAACAGTGAAGAAGATGGGGCTCTTGAAGTCAAGATTCAGCTTTTTTGCTTTCATGTTTCTGCATGCTTTCATACTAGACATTGCATCTTGGTTTACTATCTGGTATTTTGGAAAATCCTGGATGCCTTTCCTTCTTGGAGTAGCAATGTTCACCGTTGGACAGGTAACCTCTTTGAGTTGCAGAGCATAGCAGTGTAGAACAGTCTTCAACATATATAGAGCAATTTAATTGTTTTCATTAGTAATTTAACACCTTGTGCACTTATCTCGGTTTTCAATTCTTTGAACTGTTGAATCTGTTCATAGTACTTCAACTACACACAGATTAAGAGTTGCCGGGGGAAGGTCTTGATCGGACTTTGTGGAGCAAGTTTCAACTTGTCGCTCCTGAGGAAGTGGACAAAGCCATGGGAGCGGTGAATGCCTCCACCTGTTTACTGGACCCGTGTCCCTCCTGGTCTCGGCCAGCAGGGAGGTGACACGTGGCTGGCTCCAGAGGATTGTTAACACTTCTCTTCAGGAGGGATCCTTCCCGCACCCTCTAAAGGATGCGGTGGTGAGACCCCTCCTTAAGATGGATCCAGCCATCTTAAACAACTATCGCCCAGTCTCCAACCTCCCGTTTGTTGGGAAGGTTGTTGAGAAGGTGGTGGCCTTTCAACTCCGACGGACCTTGGATGAAACAGATTATCTTGATCCCTTTCAGTCGGGTTTCAGGCCTGGTTACGGCACCGAAACTGCTTTGGTCGCGCTGATTGATTATCTCTGGTGGGCCAGGGATAGAGGACATTCCTCTATCCTAGTGCTTCTTCACCTCTCAGCGGCCTTCGATACCATCGACCATGGTATCTTTCTGCGATGGTTACAGGAGGTGGGAGTGGGAGGCACCATCTTTATGTGGTTCTCCTCCTACCTCTCGGACAGGTCACAATCGGTATTGCTTGGAGGACAGAGATCGACGCCTAGGCACCTCAAATATGGTGTGCCGCAGGGTTCGGTCCTGTCCCCCCTCCTATTCAATATCTACATGAAGCTGCTGGGTGAGATCATTCGACGGCACGGGATCAAATATCATCAATATGCGGACGATACTCAGCTGTATCTGTCTGCCCCGTGCCAACTCAGCGAAGCAGTGGAAGTGATGTGCCAGTGCCTGGAGGCTGTCTGGATCTGGATGGGAGTGAACAAGCTTGCACTCAATCCACACAAGACCGAGTGGCTATTGATGTTGCCTCCCAAGGATAATCCAGACATTCCACCTCTTAGCCTGGGGGGTGAAACTATACACCCCTCAGAGAGGGCCTGCAATTTGGGTGTCCTCCTGGATCTGCAGCTGACATTAGAACACCATTTGTCGGCTGTGACCAGGGGGGCTTTTGCCCAGGTTCGCCTGGTGCACCAGTTGCAGCCCTACCTGGACCGGGAGGCACTTTGAATGGTCACTCATGCCCTCATCACCTCAAGACTGGATTATTGTAACGCGCTCTACATGGGGCTGCCCCTGAAGAGTGTTCGAAGACTACAGTTGGTCCAGAATGCAGCCGCGCGAGCGATATTGGGTGTACCTAGATACATCCATGTTACACCTATCCTCCGCGAGCTGCACTGGCTCCCCATTGGTCTCCGGACATGCTTCAAGGTGCTAGCCGTTACTTTTAAAGCCCTACATGGTTTAGGACCTGGCTACCTGAGAGACCGCTTCCTGCCACTTACCTCCCAACGACCAACAAGATCGCACAGGTTGGGCCTCCTCCGGGTGCCGTCGACCGGACAATGCCGGCTGGCAGCCCCCCAAGGGAAGGCCTTCTCTGTAGCTGCGCTGGCCCTATGAAATGACCTACCCGTAGAGATCCGGACCCTTACCACTCTCCCAACCTTCCGTAAAGCCACCAAGACCTGGCTATTCCGGCAGGCCTGGGGCTGCTGATCAATATCCAGCCCCACTTAGATAGAATGGATGGTGTGTAATTTTAATAATTGTATCTTTTATCTTAATTTTTAAATGCTTTTTTATCTTGCCTGTAAGCCTCCCAGAGTCCCAAGGGAGTGGGAGGCATACAAATTTTATTAAATTGAAATTGAAGAAAAGTGCTTCAGGATCTGAGCAAGTTATACTGCAGAATATGCATAATATTGCTTAATCCTTTTTGTCAGCTGAAATTAAAATGTTTGAAAGGAAGGCAGCAAGTAATAGTATTTGCTGGCAGCATACAGCATATAAAGTCTTATGTATGTATTGTACGTATGTATGTGTATGTATAGACACAGACATGTATCTATATATACAGTGTATAATCGCACAATATGTGTAATATAATTGTGGTTCTTTTTGATCACCATTAATTAATGGTGATTAATGATGCTCCTCTACCAATTAATTCATGCAGGAAAAATGTGGAGAAATTATATACATATGTGTCATGTTTGTTGATTCCAGATCCAGTATGGTTTTCTCCAACATGATCTTGGCCATGTGTCAGTCTTTGAAAAGCTCAAGTGGAACAGAGTAGCTCACTTCGTGGTAATTGGCATTCTTAAGGTCAGAATCCATCCAGGAGAAGGAAAATTTAAGTGATGATTTGTGATTATTTATATATTTGAAATTGGGTCTGCCTATCCATCGTTATTTTCTGTCTCTAGGGTTTTGAAAAATAGGATAAGGATAATGAACACTGATATAGAACACTTTAAGCACTGAAGGGCTGAAAATATAAGATCATCTTTTTGCAATATCTCTGTAAGATGACAGTATTATTAATGCTTCCTTACAGAAAAGGGAGATGGTGTTAAGAGAAATATAGTCAGTCTGCATTTTATGGCTATGAATTATTTTTTAACAATACTGCACTATATTTGCTTTGATTTTTCACTACTAAAGAGAAAGTAATGGAAGCTGCCATGTAAATATTTTCCAAATGAGGTGCTGTACAAGGAAAGACAGGGCACAGAGTCTCTGAGATTCATGGACAGATCTTCACACTCCTGAAATAAATCTAACGACTGAACAGACAAATTATTTCCTGCAAAAGCCCACTCCCCTTTCGCTCCTCTTTTATTTCCTATGGGAGGAACCAATCACCTTCCACCTGTGACTTTACTCCCAAGTCTACCCTGATTTTGGAGTTGTTCTTTTCTCCTGGCAGCTCTGCACATGCGCACACTGGGAACAGGCTGTAGCTGTTCCTCTGCCTCACTGCTGTCTAGCTCCATAAAAGAGGTGTATGCTGCCACTTTGCACCAGTTTGGGAGACTCAGACATCATCAAGGATCTTCTGTGCATGCCCAGACATGTGTGCTCCCTCTACATAACTGGTAGTGAAGACTCCTCCGTAGGCACCTGATCTAGTCTATTTCTAGTTTATTTTTGTTTCACACAAACACATTTAGCAGCAAAATTGGAATTTTCAATAGCCAGTCTTGGAATGAAACTTTTTCAGATGCTTAATAAGAAGGAGAAGAAATGAAGCTAGTTTACACAAAAATGGTGGAGGTCAGAGCACTGTCACTGTACACAATTCAATTCCTGCTGGATGAAGGAAGTGTAAACCAACAAAACTGCAGGTGGTTTTTGTTTTATTTTGTTTGTTGATAGCTAGTGGGTAATACATAGGATACATGATTATTCACAAATAGATGGAATTCATGTTTGTTCTTCTGTACTTCTCCAGGGAGGACCGGTGAGCCTATGGAACCACATGCATAACCAGCATCACGCCAAACCCAACTGCTTCCGCAAAGACCCTGATCTCAACACGCACCCATTCCTTTTCAGTCTGGGGAAGAAACTTTCTTTGAAGGTAAATAAATAGAAAGTCTTAGGCAAACAAAAGACCCTGAAAAAGGATTCGCAGTACAACAAGAAAAAACCCGACACCACCATAACTCTCATGAGCAATCTAGGAAAATAGAAAAAATATTTCTTTCCATCTCCCATATTTCTTTATAACAACTCTTATTGCTGTTGGATCGGTTCAGGCATTGCCTTATTTTCTAGTCTCTGCTTCTGTAATAATTCTGTAAAACTTATTTTCTTATAGACTGGAATGGAATGGAATAGAATAGAATAGAATAGAATAGAATAATCTCCTTGATCAGTTTCCACCCATTGCTTCTTGTCCTGCCCTCGGGTGCTTTGGAGAATAGTTTGATTCCCTCTTTTTTGTGGCTGCACCTGAGATATAGGAACACTGCTATCATGTCACCCAGAGACTTTCTTTTCCTTAAACTAGACATACCCAGTTCCTGCAATCGTTCTTCATATGTTTTAGCCTCCAGTCCCCTAATCATCATTGTTGCTCTTCTCTGCACTCTTTCTAGAGTCTCCACATCTTTTCTACATCGTGGCGACCAAAACTGAATGCAGTATTCCAAGTGTGGCCTTACCAAGGCATTATGAAGTGGTATTAACATTTACGTGATCTTAATTCTATCAATTTATGCAGCCTAGAACTGTGTTGGCTTTTTGGCAGCTGTCTGCACACTGTTGGCTCATATTTAAATGGTTGTCCAGTAGGACTGCAAGATCCTTCTCACAGTTACTACTATTGAGCAAGGTACCACATATACTGTATATGTGCATTTTGTTTTTCTTGCCTAAATGTGGGACCTTTCTTTTTTCACCATTGAATTTCATTTTGTTAGATAGTGCCCAGTGTTCAAGGTTGTCAAGAGCCTTCTGTCTTCTGGAATGTTGGCTATTCCTGCCAGCTTGGTGTCATCTGCAAATTCCCCATTTATCTCCTCTTCCAAATCATTGATAAAGATATTGAAGAGTACTGGGTCTAAAACAGAACCTTGTGGTACTCCACTGCATACTTCCCTCTATGTAGATGCAGTTCCATTGAGGACCTCACCAGTGGTGGGTTCTGGATCCCATTGCAACTGGTACGCTGCAACGGGCCCTAGCATCTAATAAGTGAATGCGTGCAGCACACTCACAGTGTGTGCATGCATACTTACTGCCCGCAATGCTCCAGCTGCTCGTCAGAGTGTACACTCCGTGCACATGCTTGAAACCCTGAGCAGCTCAAATAGCGGTAAGGATAGCGGGCGAGCGGGTGGGCCCTCAGGAGCACCATACCAGAATGGTACTTGGTGCTCCCAGCAGGCACTGCTATGCCTGTACCAATGTGTACCGATCGTATCCCACCACTAGACTACACGTTGAGTGCGGTTGATCAGCCAGTTATGAATCCATCTGGTGGTGATGCTGTCTAACCCACATTTTTCTACTTTATCTAATAGTAGGTTATGATCTATTTTATCAAATGCCTCACTGGTCCAATAAATTATATCAACAGTATTCCTCTAGTCCACGAATTTTGTCAAAGAATGCCATAAGATTAGTCTGACATGATCTGTTTTTGACAAACCCATGTTGACTTTTTGTTATTATTATTTTTTTTTGGCTTCTGTTGGCTTTTTGTTTGCTGATTTTTGCTTGATTATCTTTTCCAAAATCTTCCCTGGCATTGAGGTCAGGCTGATAGGTCTGTAGTTTTTTGGGTCTATTTTTTCCCATTTTTGAAGATGGAAACTATATCACCTCTTTTCCAGTCCTCTGGTAGTTCCTTGGTGCTCCAGGATCTTTGAAAGATATTGTTCAGTGGGTCTGAGGTCTTTGTCTGCCAGTTCCTTCAGAACCTTGGGTATAATCCACCCGGTCTCAGTGATTTGAACTTGTCTAGGGTAGACAGGTGCTCGCTTACCATTTTCTTCCCTATTCTAATCTGTTTTTTGTCGTGCTGTTTTTGATAGGTTGGACTGGCTTTTTTCCCTTTGTCTCAACACACATGCAAAAAACAAGTTAAATAGTTCTGTTTTCTCCCTGTTGCTTGTCACCTTCTTTCCACTTTCTCCAGTGATCAACCAATTGTTTCCTTGACTTTTTTTCTTGTTTTTAACATGTTGGAAGAAGCTTTTTTGTTATTTTTTACATTTGTCGCAAGCCTTTCTTCATTACGAGCTTTAGCTTTCCTCACTTCATCTTTACAGGCTTGGGCTGTTTGCTGATATTCTGCCTTAGTTATGTGCCCCCCTTCCACTTTTTATACTTATCCTTTTTGTCTTTCAATTTAACACAGAGTTCTTTATGCAGCCATGTTGGTTTCTTTTGAGAGCTGTGTTATTTTTCTTCTTTATTGGTATTGTGCTAGACTGGGCTTTTATAATCTCACTTTTCAAAATTTACCAAGCTTCTTGAGTTGTTTTCCCCTTGAGGATTCTCATCCATGGAACCCTTTCTAAACTCTCTCTAAGATTATTGAAATTTGCTGTCTTAAAGTCAAAGATTAGTTCGACTTTGTTGTCTACTACTTGTGCTTGCATAATGTTGAATTCCAATATTGCATGATCACTTGCCCCCAAGGTTCCTGTAGCTTATACACCTTCTATCATTTCCTCTCTGTTAGTGAGAATTAAATCGAATATAACTGATCCCTTGTTCCCTTCTCTACATTTTGAGAAACAAAGTTGTCTACTAGGTTTGTTAGGAACCTGTTGGATCTTCCACTTGGTGCAGAGTTTGTCTCCCAGTTGATGTGAGTGTAGTTAAAATCCTCCATTACTATTGTGGTGTGCTTCCTACATACCTTAGTTACAGAGGTGGGTTGCTCCTGGTTTGGCCTTGTTTGGCCAAACCGGTAGTGGAATTCAGGCCTGGGTTGCAAAACTGGCAGTGACCCAGACCTGCCACGTCCCTGAACTGGTTTCCTTGCCACCACTCGGCTGCTGCCATTTTGGTTTTTAGTGACTGCTCATGCACAGTTCACTGTAAATTGTTCTGCGCATGCACAAAGAACAATATACATTGAACAGTGCATGCGTACATAGCGCTCTTCGTTTTACTGGTAGTAAAACTGGCAGCAACCCACCTCTGCTTAGTTAGCTGACTAGCAAAAACTAGCATAGACCTATGGCAATTCATTCCCCACCCCATTAATATTGACCCAAATGCATTCAAGATAATTAGATCTGTTAATAATTCTGAGCTACATTTAATGACACAAATCTCCACTGCACTTCTGTATTAATCTGTACATTTTCCAAAGAACATGTTTTGATCCACATTTTCCTGTGAAGTGCAGTCTAATAATGCATTCCCCTTCCCAAAAGTTGTGCTTAGATGAATGCAAAGTCAAGTAACTTAACTAATGAATTGTGCATGTTCAAGGCTGCAGTAAAATACGGTGCCTCTCCAAAAGTTGACAAACTATAACTTTTAATATCACAAAAAAGAGAAAATAATGTAACATTGGTGATTCAATGTATGAATTGAAACAAGTGAATTAAATTCAATCAAATTAAAATGAAATCACATTTAAAATTGGTATTGCCTTGTCCATGTTTTTCCCCCTGACCCTGTCTATTTTGGAAAGGTAGCTTCCCTCAGAGATCAGAGGCAACCCTCAGTGCACAAAGACTATATGTACAGCAGAAAATCAAGAGAGACAGATCAAATAATCTGTGATATAATAATAAGCAAAGATGAATCTTTTCAAGAACCTATATTGTAAAGAATGGGCACAGACAACATGACCCTGATGTGGAATTTACATAGTTGACAATTTAACTGTTTGTTCTATTTCTCTTTGTGCAGCTTGGAAAGAAGAAAAGAAAGTATATGCCTTACCAGTACCAACATAATTACTTTGCCCGTAAGTGTTTTACCATGTTTACAGGAGCCTAAATTTGGAGGAGAATAACCAATAAAGTCATATATCTGCACTATAAAGCAGAACAGACTAAGAAACCAATGCCTCACAGGTCGGGATTACTTTTATTGGAACACCTAGAGCAGGTGTGTCACATTGGCCACACCCAGCCCATTTTAGCGAAGGGGGGGAAGTCCTGATATGTTACGTGATGACAACATGACACCGTGAGTTTGACACTCCTGACCTAGAATAACAGGATCTTGGAAATATGAATGTGTTTCCGCCCTTAATGCGAAGCAGGGAGCTACCTGAGATATTTACACAAATTACTCTCTTGGAAAGGGCTCAGTGACTTGATAGCAACTCTTTCTCCTGGCTTTCAAGGCCATTCCTTATTCCCTCTACATCAGGTTTCTGACACAATTAATATAGAAATACCCTGATGAGCAATGGGGCAATAGGTCAGAGAATAAGGTGGTTAGTTTAATGCAAAAAGGGATTCAGAGACAGATGTTTGTTTCCTTTAGGATATGTTCTATTTTTATTTTAATCACACACTCATTTTTGTATTCTCCTTTTGCATTTTTATATTAGTCCTTGCCCCATTGATATTTACAATTGGTGTCCAACTGGTTTCCTATCGCTATGTATTTCAAAGAAAAAAATGGTTGGTAAGTCATAGCACCTCTTTATTTTAGGGGATTGGTGTATGGTCAAGTGTAACACATAATGGTCCTGAATCCTCTTTCTTTCTAATGAGCCACAGGAGATGCATTACAAAATGCAAATTGCTTTCTTTCCTTCATTCCCCACAACATCATGGGAACATTCCCTGCCATTCATTATTTCATTGGCCTTCCCTCTTGTCAGCACCATTGAACAGAAAATGTACCTTGTTTGGGAAGGGAAGGGAAGGGAAGGGTGAGCAATAGGCAAATATTACAATCCAAGCCAAGGAATGCTTATCACAGCTACAAAGAGCTGACCACAGTCTCTACCCTGATGTTAACAATGAGCCTGTTCCACTGGGTTACATCAGGCATTGGGGAAGTTATCTCCTAGACTGGGAATCTTTTCCAAACCAACCTGAAAGTCAGATAACAACCATACGCTCCTCCAGGCAGAGACAGTGGCAACAGTGAAACAGAAAGGGATGAGGAGCAGAGGAAGAGATTGCCAGGAGATTACATTTCTAACTACCATGGATATTAGGGTGCACTTCCAGAGGGATGGGGGAGAGATTATCTGGGCACTGATATGGGGAGTACAGACACATTCTAATAATGCAATGCTCTAATTAAACATACTGTGGGTATGAAGCTTCATTCCTTCCCATGAGTACAGAACCCACCCCCACCCCCACTACTCAAATTGAGCCATGCCACTACCCATTGCAATTCTCAGCCACTGGAAATGACATCAAAACCTTTAGCAGCTTCAAGAATTCCATTTCTGCCCTAGAGAAATTCTTTCCATTTTGATGTAGAGCAAGGTTTCTGCACAACTGATGCTAGTATGCTCCATCCCCACTCCTTTTTATCATTGTGGGAGTTTTATTAGATACACAAACGAAGAGACCCTGAAAGTCCTTCAGCACTACATTGCAGACTGCCTATTACTCAACATGTTATTGCATTATAGTCTTTAGTTTGCCACATTGTAGCTAATTAATCTGAAATTGACAAAGGACCTCATAATAATGATTCACACATTGTTACCATTGTGCTTATTTAACATTCTGTTCTTTGACAGGAGCTGTTTAACAATCTTTTCTATAACTTCCGGGTCTGCCTCATGTATGTTCCTTTAATGGGATTTAAGAGCTTTATGGCTTACTACTGGTTAGCAAGGTAATAATTATATAAAACGCTACCCTGCTTCTATGACTCAACTAATGCTTTTAAATGCTGTGAAGTCAAAGAGACCTTCAATATGTACATTGCTAGCTTTGTGTAAACAAAAAAAATAATGAGGTCTCCATTTCTTGTTGACTTAATATGGGGATCTAAAACAAAATAAAAAAATTAGTATACACTGTTACTGATCGCTATTATACTACAGTGATACTATACGGATGCTATAATATCTGTATCTATGACTATATGGCTTGGGCTTTTTAACTTAAAAAATGATGTGTCATCCTTCGTCAAGCTCACCTCAAACTAGTTTGTAACATAAAAATGAAAATAAAAACAACCATGCTATTGAAAAGAGCATAGCTCACCACAATAATTTTGATCCAACTCTTGTTATTGCTTGGTCATCATCAATTAGCAAAGTATTACTTACCAATACCTCTATACCAGCAGTGAAATCCTCCTGGTTAGGCCTGGTTCGGCCGAACCAGTAGGGATATTTGTCTGTGGTTCTGGGAACCGGTAGTAAAAAAAAAAAAAAGCTTCTGAGGGTTGCACGTGATCATTGGAAGCTTTTTTCCTTCTTTTTAAAGCATTTTTTCCCTGCCGGTTCACCCTCTTTAAAAGTTCTTTAAAAAGCTTCTGATGATGTGCAGCTCACAGCTGAGCTGAACCGGCAGGGAAAAATGCTTTACAAAGTGAAAAAAAGTTGGCCACGCCCACCCAGCCACATGACACCCCCCCCCAGCAAGCCAGAATGGGGGGGGGATTAGATTTCACCACTGTTCTAAACAGCCAGTAATTATCAGTTTCAAATGTTCTTCACTAATTGCCAAATAGCTTCATCTGAGAACAGAGGTTGGTGTTTAAAAGCTTGATCTTGCACTATGAGAAGGTTAGTACAGGAGGAGACATTTCTTTAAGGATTGGTCTGGTACTTTCCATCCTCAGAATAAAATATTGTTATTGATTTGTCCTGAACTTCACAGTTGGATAAAAACTGCATTTCAATGGCTTCATCCAAGGAATGAGGGCATTTGGAGAGCCGCCTCCATATGCATATACAACAGGGATGGGTTATGGCCAGCTTTACTGCCGGTTCACTCGTGCACATGTTTTGTCTGTGTGCACGTGCTGGATCCGTGCTGGATGCGCATGCGCAATTCAGTTAAAATTGTCCTGTGCATGCGCAGAACTCAAAAACAAGATGCCAGGGGCAGCCACCAGGGAACCAGTTCGGGGGTGTGGCAGGGCTGGATCGCTGCCAATTTCAGCAACCCAGGCCACCATACCACTACTGCTTTGGCCAAACCGGTCCGAACTGGTAGGAGCCCACCATTGATATACAACCTGTCTCCCAACATGTGTTTCATCCAATCTACAGTACCTCGTGTCAAAAGGCCTCAAATGTAGTGTTTCCAGCATGCCATTTTTAGCCCAAAAATCCTCTTGGATGTTGGACCAATTAGCTATAAGGCTGATCAGGGAAATGAAGGAATTTTAGATTTCTTTAATGTTTTCACAAATCAATCCTTTCTTACAATCTGGCTAGCAATCTACCTGAAAGATTGTTTCCTAAACAAACTGACAAAGACACAAATGAATGCTGCAAAATGCCTAGATGGGTCATATTGTGGAGGAGGGAGAACTAGAAATTTCTTTGGGACAGTGGTTAAATCTATTCCCCCCCCCCAGTGGTTCTGAGGACGTGGCTTGGTGGGAGGTCATGTGACTGGGTGGGTGTGGCCAACATTTTTTTCATTTTTAAAAGTATTTTTTCCCTGCTGGTTTGGGTGAACCGGCAAGGGGGAAACTGCTTTAAAAAGTGAAAAAAAATTTCCAAGCTGCACGACCATCAGATGAACTGGGAGGATTTCACCCCTCCTTTGGGATCTTTTGCCAAAGGAAGGAGCTGTTTGTAACTCATATGCCATTAAAAACTCTGGAGACAATGTATGTAGTGATATTCAATCCAGAAGAACGTCACTATTCTGTTTAGGGGCTGGGATTCTTTGTGTAGCTGTTGGCCAGTTCAAACTGAGCAACAATTGGCTCAGACTGATGTGTGTGAAACCCAAACTCACAAGTATTGCAAATGAGAAGTGATTATGGAAAAGGAGCTGCAAAGGGAAATACAGACAAATCTTAAGCACTTCCCCCCTTCTTTAGGAACTAAGCTGAATTTAAGCACCTTTATCCATCTTTCTTGCCCAATAGGTAATCCAAATGTGGGCAGTTCATCAACTTGTGTAACTGATAATACTATTTACTCAATTGAGAACTCTGAAGAATATAAGTTTTAGAATACCTGAAACTTCTAGAGGGATTAAAGTGTGACAGATTGCATAAGATTATTACAGAATGCCATAGCTTTAACTCCCTGCTTTTACCTATAAAATTATGTTTCTGTATAATCCGTGCAATAAAGTGGTAACAGTAATGATCATGTTATGTTTTGGGCTGAGAAAAGCAGCTTTACTAGTGAATGAACCATTTAAAGAATTTGTTTGAATCATTATTATTGTTTTTATGTCCACACAGGTACTTAGAATCTGGATGGTTTATCTGGGTCTCACAGATGAACCATATTCCAATGAATATTGACTATGATCAGAATTTAGATTGGTTCTCTGCCCAGGTGAGATAGTTTCTATTTAAAGGGGAAATTTCTTGTCTTCAGATAATCTTATTCAGAAATGCTGGGTCCTTAGTTCTGAAACACAGGGCCAGATCATGTTGTTGTTTTCTTAAATATTTCATGCCCTTATTTACATTGAAACATTGTCTTATGAAGAGCAGGTAGTACAAATGAAATGTCTGTGCTGGCAGCTAGAAATCACTTTCATATTGCAGTTTCTGGGAAATCACAATTGCAGCATGATGCCCTTTCTCTTCTCATGGAGAAAAGTTACAGGGGCCAACAATGAACTCATTGTCCACAGTAGATGATGAGATGGTAAACAATGTAGTACATTGCCTATTAATCTTTCTTGCTTTTTCAGTAAAGCAGGAACAGTTTTATTGTTACTGCTGTTTACTACTCAGTAAAGCAGGAACAGCACCAATGCTATTAGTCCTCCATCCAAAAGGACACTTTACGATTCCAAGTCCCCACATGTGGACTCCAATTCACATAATTGTTCTTTTTGGGATCATGAATCAGTTTTTCAATGGCATAGAAATTAACTTTGTGAGATGCATTATCCACAGAATGAGAATATAGATCCATAAGACTAACTGATTCCAGATAGGAATAGCCAAACATTGATGGTGATAGGGGAAATACTGCCATTTTCTCTTTATATTGTAGAGAAGAAAATATCAGAGTGTTGAAAAACATTTTGTTGGAATGTATATTTATGCAACAACTACAATAGTGTGCAGCCAGTAGATAGTAGTATTTAAAAGTTAGGATCTATGGTATATATTCTACGTTTTTTGCACTAAGTAGAGTTTCCTGTTACAGTTGAGCAATTAAGCAGTAAAGCACATGGTGACATTATCTTTATATGAATCTGTGGTGCTATATATAAACAGAATTTCTAACATGGAGGAAGTCTAATTTTCCTAATGGTAATTACAGCAATCTCCCCAGAAAGGGTAGAGTGACTATGTACATGTGGATGTACCCAATGATTCTTTCATTTTTTTAAAAAGCATGTTTCTTCATGCTTTCTTGGCGTCATTTTCCCTTAGGGCTTTTTACCAGTTATTATGGAACTAGAGATTGGCTTGGATACAATCAATTTCTAACTGTGATTTAGACAAGATAATTAAGGGATGGGACTAAATGAATAAATTATGTGACTAGGCCTCCAGCAAGCATTGAGCAATTTAAAGTTGCTACCTGAAACCTTATCACGGTGATGCAAGTTAACAAGAGAAACAGTGTATAGTTGTTGTGACATTAATAAGATGGTTTCTGCATAGATAATCTGTTCTATCACAAAGAAAGAATGAAACATGATGAGAGACAAGACAGGTTTTCTCTCTTTTTTTAACAGTAAATCATAAATACAAATGCAAAATGGCTAGTTGTATATCATCTTATAGGTCCTCCAAATGTAAGCTAGTGCCATCCTTTATTATATCTTTACTGTTGGTCTACCAACCAAGTTTATGTTGCCCATCTATATATTTCATTTGGATTCTACCTTTTCTTTATGGGACTTACAGCCAGTTTTTAAGGTAGCTCTAAAGATTGGTTTATTCATGCACAGTTTTCCTTTTCCAATTTCTTTTTTGTTTTATTTTTGTAATAGCATGATATAATTCCTGGGGATGGGAAATGGTAAACTTTTAATGCATGTTTAATAGTGATGGGATTTAAAAAAATCTATTACAGGTTCTGTGGGTGTGACTTGGTGTGTGTGTGGCGTGGCTGGGTGGGTGGGCGTAGTAGGGGAAAGATACTGTAAAATCTCCATTCCCTTCACATTCCAGAGGAAGGTTACTGCAAAATCCCCATTTCTTCCCAATCAGCTGGGACCTGGGGGGGGGCATTAGAAGTCGTATTTAACAGTATTCTGAACCACTCAAAATTTCTGCTACCGGTTCTCCAGAACTGGTCAGAACCAGGGACGGGGAGGCAGGGGAGGCAGGACCTCACCACTGTCATCATGAAAAGAAAAAAAATTAAAAGGAAAAAGGCTGAAGTAGTTGCTGCCCGAGTCACAGTGGATGACTCTGCTTAGTGCTTAACTGCAGGAGGAGGCGAGAGAACCACGTGCCTCCTTTAATCTATTTTTATGATCACTTGAGCAGAGTTAAGCAAGGGTTAAAAGGTGAAAAATTCCTTATGCAGAGGAGGCACGTGGTTCTCTCGCCTCCTCCTCAGAGGGCACTTTTTTAGAGGCTTTTTTTAAACAGTTAAGCAGAGTCATCCACATCGTGACTCTAGCAGCAACTAGCCCAGCCTGGCTTCAGCAGCTCTTGCCTTTTTCTTTTTACATTTTCATCATGGCAGACAAGAGCAGAGTTGAAATCCTCTGTGACACAGCTGGAAAAGGTATGTGGGTCAGAGGGAGGGGGAGGAGTTCAAAATTATTGTAATTTGTAAGTAATTTTTATTGTAATTTTTGTGTGTGTGCGTACGTTTGCATGTGTTTGTTTCTTCAATTCACTCAAACAAACTCTCAATTTGAGAGAGAGTTTTTTTGAGAAGAGAGGGGCAGCCTTGTGTGAGAAGAGAGGGGCAGCCCGACAGCAGACGCGGGTCTTTTACCCGCCTCTGCTGGCGGGTTGGCGCTTTCTTTCTTTTGCCTGCTGTGCCACCCTTCACTTTCTCCTCTCCCCCCACCGAGAACCCCATCCTGCTACCCTCCCCCTTTCCTCCTCCTCCTCCCCCCTTTCTTTGCCGGCTGCCCCAGCTAGCCAGCCCACCCACCCACCCCACCTGACCTACTCCCCACATCTCGCATCTATGGTGGACACACTCTGTCAAGAAAGAAGCTCTTGGCCGCTCTGGCACTATGTCCGACATAGATGTCGGACATAGCATCGGTACTCATGAGCGCGGCTTGGAACAGCGAGCTCTCCGGTGGTGGTGGTGCTGGCAGCGGCAACAGCAGCAGCAGCAGCAGCAGCAATGGCAAGAGTCCCGCCGCCCAGCCAGATTCACCAAAAGCAGCACCAGCAGCAACGGGATATGCTTGGGGAAGGGAGAGCCAGAGCTGGCTGCCCGGGTTTGCGCTCCAGCCGCCGCCCCCTCTTCTGCTGCTGCTGCTGCTGCAGCAGCAGCCACCAGAGACTCCTTCTACTCCACCACCCGCATGGGATGGGGAGTGAGCACACGAAAGGAGGAAAAGGAAAGGGCCAGCGACCCACGGGAGTGCCAGAGGAACCGGCCGGAGGTTGGGGTTGAAAGGATTTCTTCGCCTCCATCCTGCCCTCCGGCGGCTTAAAGGGGCAGGACCCGGTTACCAGGCAGCTGGCGCTGCGGTGGCAACCATGTTATATATGCACCTGGGCTCGGGCCGAGAAGCGACGCCTCCAAAGGGCTGTCAGCTGAAGTCGCCTCGCCTCATTTCCTCTGCCCCGCCAGGTTGCGGAAAAATGAGCAGCTCGATTCTCCGCTCTCATTTTCCTCAGCCTCCGTGCTATTGGTGTATGTGTGTGTGTATGTGGGGGAGGGGGTTAAAACATCACCCTGTGTCAGAATTGATAGGAAATAAAAGGCTAAATTGGTTTTAGCCTACTTACCTCCCCAATATGCAAAAGATCACTTGGAGTTACGTAAGACCTTTAAATGATATTTGCTTCAAAACGTTTAAGAAACTTGGTTTCCCTACCTTTCAAGGCAGGCTTGGCATTTAACTAGTTCTAATCCATCTCAGTAACAGATGATATTTCTTCAGGCAACCGGCAAACTATGATTTAGGTTTAAGGATTAGATTCTGAAACGTTTTGCTAAGATGGCATATCTGCCAAATCAAGGAACAAAATCATGCCCCCTCCTCCAAACAATTTTGTCCTGTTTAGTTTTGTTCTGTTCTTGGTTATTTTCTGTGAGTTTGTATTTCATCCCTTGAATGAAAAAAATGGAAAAAAATATGTGAAGTTACTTAGCCTAATATACTAAAGTAACAAATCTTCTTTACACATCATGATCAGTTCTAAACTATGGATTTATAGATCACAATGGTTGTGTTCATACAATAGGTTAAGCCAAAAACAAATCATAAATTAGTTGATTGAGCCAAACCAATATGTCCCTTGATTTATACTTTATAACAAAATGAAGCCCCTTTGCCTTAGTACACGTTCATACATCTTATTCAGCCTTAGGCAAAAGAAAGATTATTTCTCTACTTGATATATGGAAAAGAGGAAGTCGCCATGAAGTTTTAAGACACATTAACTTGCTGTCAGGAATCTTTCCAATATCCCACAAAGAAGACATGATTTTTTGTTAATTTGTTTAAGCAAACAGTTGAAGTTCCTTCAAGTGTTTTGGAATAGATTCTTCTATATATAGCTCACATTTCTTATTTAGCTGATGATACCTCTGTTAACATTAACCCATTGTAAAAATAACAGCAATTGAATGTTTTACGACAATCAACGCATTACATGACTGGAGTGAAGTTAGCGGCAGGGCGGTTTTTGCCTCTTGAAAGAGGGCAAAAGCCGCCCTGCCGCCCCAGCGCTATGTCCAACATAGAGGTGGGACGCCTCTATGTCGGACATGGCATCCTGCCTCTATGTCGGACATAGCGCCAGGGCGGCAGGGTGGCTTTTGCCCACTTGCCTCACCAGCCATAAACCTCACCGCACGTCACTGGTCAGAACCTGCTGAATACCACCTCTGATGTTTATATTATTATTTTTATTAAAATTGGAGGGTACATTAATTCATATGATTTGGTTATATCCAGTTTTGTTTGGACTAAAATTAAAGCCCATAAAAGTAGATTTATGAATAAATGTTTTATATTAAAATGTTATTTTGAATACATTCCAAAATCAGGCAAGCTGCTTTTTAAAGGAATTACATGAATTATGAATTATATAAAATATAATTATGAAACAATTTTTGAGGAATTATTACGAGAAATTATATTGGACCAAGTAAATGATATTGAAAGACCTATCTATTTCTGAATATTAAGGACTGTATTCAAGAAAATGTAACAATTTTAAAGCTATTTTTTCTACTCAAAAGACAATAATAATTCAAAATAATTTTATAATGGTACCTTCTTTTGAAAATAGGAGAAAAACAATTGGTCTAAATCTGCTTGCTGATGGCTGAATGGAGATTTGGAGACTGATCTATTTGATCCCAACCTAATGTCCTAACTTTTACAGAAGTAATTGCATAATATTTCCATGTCTACTTCTAAAGAAATAGTTCAATAAGAATGACTCAGGGAAGATGACTTTAGATTCACTGGTTGGTTGATTCACTCCAAAAGAGAATTACATTTCTCCTGAAAAGAAGCCAGCGTGTTAAGCAGAATAAGCCATTGAATCTGAAATGTTACCAATATCCTAGTCTGTGCAATTTTTTCCCCATGCATATATATCACTGGATTTCATCCCATGCACACAGCACCAGTTCAATAGTTGGCCTGGATTGCCTGGTCTGGATTCAGAAATATTTCTAATTTCCTTCTGGACAGGGACCACACTATAAATGTAACAAACATTTGGAAATGAATGATGGTCTACTATACCGTAAATTGGAAGTTATTGGAAGTCTACATATTTTTTTTATTTCCCCCTTAGCTCGCAGCAACATGTAATGTGAATGAATCTCTATTCAATAACTGGTACACTGGGCACTTGAATTTCCAGATTGAACATCAGTAAGTACAAGCTATATGGAAAGGTTGTATAGTATATAATGCAACGTTTGTACAGCTTTTGTCACCACTAAGCATCACATGCACATTATGGTCCATGTTTGAAGCCAAATGATGGCTGTGGCCAGGAGTTTTGGCTAGTTTTAAAGAAAGCAGATCTTGTCCCAGTAATACATGCTGTGGCTATTCCAGACTGGACTTTGGGATCTATCCTGTAAAAATGCCTAGAAACAGCATTTCATATAAAATGCAGCAGTGAAACTAATGTCTATGAGCCATGGTGGCACAGTGGTTAGAGTGCAGTATTGCGGGCTACTTCTGCTGATTGCCAGCTGCCTGCAATTCGGCAGTTCAAATCTCACTAGGCTCAAGGTTGAATCAGCCCTTCATCCTTCCCAGGTGGGTAAAATGAGGACCCAATTTGTTGGAGGCAATATGCGGACTCTGTAAACCACTTAGAGGAGGCTGTAAAGTGTGTAAAGAAGTAAAGTCTTACTTCTAGATATATAGCAGATTATATGGTTGATAATTATAATTCATTTCTGGACCAAGTCAAAATGCTGGTTTTCACCTTTAAAATTCTTAACTAAGATTTCAAAACCTGTGAGCAACTGCATAGTACCCTACTACAAAGTAACTCATTAGGAAGGATCATGGTTCAGCAATAATCAGAAGGACCTCAGCTTGTTCATCCCTACCTCAAACTCTTTGGGAACCAGACAGGTGAAAGGTTATCCTCTTCTGTATCCACCTGCCTGTATGCAATACTGAATATGAAACCCTCTGACATTGAAATGGGAAGGGCAGTAATGACAGCAGGATCCAAATTACCGTAGAAGTGTCTTCTACTGTGTCCTCTTGATATTTTTCCTCTCTTTCCACAGTCTTTTTCCAACCATGCCTCGACATAATTATTACAAGGCGGCTCCCCTGGTGAAATCCCTTTGTGCCAAGCATGACATTAAGTATGAGTGCAAGCCCATGCTCACTGCTTTTGCGGATATATTGCGGTAAGTGTGAGCCACCAGGAAAAAGGCCATTTGCAGGCATGTCACCAAGAGAATATCTCAAGTGAAGAGTAGCCTGAAAGAACTCATGGCTGTGCAAATGTGCTTTTGATTAATGTGTTCCATGTTCCTTTTTCCTTCTGCAGCACCCTGAAGGAATCAGGAAAGGTCTGGCACAATGCTTATTACCAGGAAAAAAATCAATACAGTGAGGAATTGGGATGACTCCTTTGATATTAACACCTGCTGTTTTCTCTTAGCCTTTGTGATTTTAAAATAATTTAAATAATAATAATTTTAATCTATTGATTGTTTTATAATGTTGTTGCCACCGTCTGTTTTTCATGAGATGGATAGCCATGTACAGTGGATGACTAAATAAATAATATTGAAAAGGAATCTTGTGGTAAATTATTCTGGATGGATGGATGGATGGATGGATGGATGGATGGATGGATGGATGGACAGATGGACAAACAGATTAGAGAAGAACAGGCCAAGATGGTAAATGACCCATTCCACAAAGAACCATCCAAGATGTACTCCCAACTGCAGTGCAACACATAGAAACATGAAAGCTGCCTGTCAGCCAGCCTGCTGCTTGCTGTCATGGAAGGGGGGGAGGAGTGCTGCTCATTTGAAAAATTTCCTTTGCAGCTTTGCATCTACCAGCCTTAGTTTTGCTTATCTCACCATGGTCATTTCTTCCAGCTTTGTATGCCGCGGCCAAAGACGATGGTCTTGAATCAAAGACCTTCTCAAAACATTTCTTGTCCTGTGCTTGCCCTCTGATTGCCTAGATACAAGGGTGTCAGGCTCTACGGTTTGTTTCAATTTGATGCTTGATGAGTTTGCTCCGCTTATTGCAAAAACGCTGCCAGTCGCCAACTCCTCTTTCGTACTTGAAAAGCTCAGCCAAGTTGGCTCTTTCGGTACTTCCCTCTCCGCGTTTGCTCTCCACGAGAGCAGCGTCAGTGACGTTGTTGGCCAATCGGTGATGGAACTCCCTCGTCAGGACCCGCCCAGTCCGCCCTCCCAATGGTGGTGAAACGGAGAGCGCCAAGTTCCCCGAAGCTTCAGTCGGTGGGGAGGGGGTGGCTTCCCAGCAAGGAGAAGCTGGGATCAGACGGAGGAGGGAGGCTGATCCCACGACCGATCAGTCCGGTCTTCACGGCGGTTCACCTGGGAAGAAATCACGCTGCGCAGGGAGCCCGCCATGAGAGCGCTGGCGGGTGATTGATAGGAAAGTCTATGACATCAGCCGGTTCTACAAGAGGCACCCGGGGGCCTCTCGGACCATCTGCTGCTATGCAGGCAGGATGCCACCGTAAGGCGCGCGGCAGGTGGCGAGAGGAAGACTCCGGTGTTTCCAGTTCCTTGCAGCCGCGAAACTTTCACTCTTCGTGTCAAAGCAGAATTCCTTTTTCTTGCAGTTGCCACCTCTTCTTTTTTAGCTTCTTTCATTTACCTTGCACTAAGATATGTGTAAGGATAAATATGAATAAAAAATAAAAAACATTAAACAGAAACATGTTCTTTCTCTTTCATCCATCCACCACTTTTCCTTTTTCTTTGGCAAACAAGTATGCTGAACTTGTTTAAATTTTATGAATCTAGAACTTGATTTTTTTAAAAAATAAAAGAACATAAAAGTTTTATAGCAGTAGACCTTGTGCAGCATGAAACTTAACAGATATTAATTAAACCTTTTGGGAATGGGGGGGGGATGAATTCAACTTTCAATTTTGGATGGAGGAAAGAAAATAAACATTTTTTGGGCGGCAGGAGTTAATTCAACCTGTTTAGGAGAGAGAGGTACTCTGTCATGCTCTGAAGGTTCTGGGGTCTGAAGCAGGCCAGCTTACCAGAACAAGGCTGCTCCCTGCCATCTAAGGAAAAGGCCCCAAACTCACTGCCTCAGCTTCATTGCCCTGGCATTGCTGCCTGCATACTGAGGGGAAATTCAGCCAGTGTCAGAGTAACACCGAGCAACCTTTGTTGCTGCAATTAAGTTGAATTGGTAAACTTCTGCAGGATTTGTTATGAACTGCAAGGCTTTTTCCTTTCCTTTTTCCTTTCCTTTCTCTTTTCCTTTCCTTTCTTCTTTCCCATTTCCTTTCCTTTTTCTTTCCTTCTTTTCTATTTCCTTTCTCTTTTCCTTTCCTTTCTCCTTTCCTCTCTTTTTTCCTTTCCTTCTTTCCATTCCCTTTCTCTTTTCCTTTCCTTTCTCCTTTCCTTTCCTTTTTCCCTTCCTTCTTTTCCTTTTTCCTTTCCTTTTTCCTTTCCTTTCTCTTTTCCTTTCCTTTCTTCTTTCCTTTCCTTTTTCCTTTCCTTCTTTTCTATTTCCTTTCTCTTTTCCTTTCCTTTCTCCTTTCCTCTCCTTTTTCCTTTCCTTCTTTTCCATTTCCTTTTTTCCTTTTCTCTTTCTTTTCCTTTCCTTTCCCTTTTTCCTTTCCTTTCTTCTTTCCTTTCCTTTCCTTTCCCTTTTTCCTTTCCTTTTTTCCCTTTCCTTTCTCCTTCCTTTCCTTTTTCCTTTCCTTCTTTCCTTTTTCCTTTCCTTCTTTTCTATTTCCTTTCCTTTTTCCTTTCCTTTTCTTGTTTCCCATTTTCTTTCCTTTCCCTCCCCCTCCCTTCCCTCCCTCCCTTCCTGGGGGTCTGAGGGAGAGGGAGGGGACCCTTTTCTTCCTTGCCCCCCTCCCAACATCTGCTCTGATAGCAATTATGGCTAAAAAAATTCAGGTGCTCAGGCATGAAAATGTGCCGCTCGACACTATACTTTTCCGCACACACTGAAAAAAAATTAGAGGGAACATTGGTCCTCAACCTAGGACACAACTGAGTCTAAAATTTATGTTGCTAAGCGAGACAGTTGTTAAGTGAATTATGTCCTAATGACAGTTGTTAAGTGAATTTTACCATGTTCCTTGCCACAGACGTTATGTGGATCACTGCAGTTGTTAAATTAGTTACAAAGATGTTAAGCCCAGAGTCCCAAGGGAGTGGGCGGCATACAAATTTCAATAAATTGAATTGAAGCATCTGGATTTTGATCACATGACCCTGGGGATGCTACAATGGTTGTAAGTGTGAAAAACGGTCATAAGTCATTTTTATCAATGCCACTGTGACTTTGAATGGTTACTAAATGAACTGTTGTAAATCAAGGACTACCCATACAGGATTTCCAACCATTGCAAAATGCTGCACCATCACTGTGTGGGCACATGATATCATTTCAGGCACTTGATAATCATTTCACATTTACATTTTTAAAATAAGATCCCTGTTGTTTTTTAACCTATGTGGCTCTTTAAGAGTTTTGGAATTGCAGTAACAATTTAGCTCTTTATTCTCATCAAATCCTTATATTGAACACAAGAGGTCAGCAAAGAACTAAAGATTTAGCTCTTTGCTCACCTCAATTAGTTTAATGCATACAGTTTCTGATTTTAGACTGAAATGAAGCTGTGCAAAGTACTGCAGCACAACTCCAACTCCCAAATAGATGGTGGTTGGCCTCCCAGGACTTCCTCCACCACCCTGAAGCACCCGGTATTTCTTACATGGGATTTGTCCACTTAATGACCCACAGTCCTTGCTTAACGACTGCAACAAGGAATGTCGGGATTGTGGTCATTGAGTAAAGTGTTCCTTTGACATGACACTTAACTATTATTTCACTCAATGACCAAGATTCAGTCCCAATTGTGTTTGTTAGTTGGTGACTACCTGTAAGTAAAAAGAATTTTAAAGGAATGTATCTTCAAATATGCAAATAACAATAAAAGGTCAAAGGTCAGAATTGTATAGTCACTCTGAACTATTTCAGAATCCTTCAGTTTCCATTTCATATTCTATTTAAGAATTTTTCAGTTCATTGAAATCTCTCCACTTTCAAGGAACCCTAACAGCTACCATTCTGGAAAAGGTTAATTCAAGGCAAAAGTAAAGATGAGAATGGGTGTTGGTTCTTACCTGGTATGCTCATTCTCTGAAGTAGAACAGTTGAACTGAAGTTGAAGTAGAGACAGCAGCCAGACTGGGTTTACTCCATCCAGTAACCAATCTACACTTATAATGTCATTGGGCCCAGTTTCAAAGAAGTGGCTCTCATAGGTTCAAAGAGTGAGGAAGTCAGAGCCTCTAGGACATGAGGCAAGTCCCAAGTTGGATATCTATGGATGGCAGGAGGACGCAGGTTGGATGCTCCACAGAGAAATCTCCAGATGAAGAGATGAGAAGGTAGATGGTCAGAGGCAAGATCGTCTAGGACAGGAGCCAAAGCAGCCACCTGTCAGCATAATGTATTAGGGGTAAGGCCATGATCAAGCCCCCTTTGTAAGAAGTCCGATATCTGTGGAATGGACACTTTAAGTGGGTTAAAAGTGTTGTTGGTACACCACAGTGCGAATGCCCGCCAAGTTGCATACTAAATCCGGTTAGTAGAGCTTCTGTGTGATGCCTGAATGGTAGCAATGACGTTGAGGGAGATGTTATCGGCTGTTAGGGCTTGCCGCTCAATCGGCATGCAGTTAATTGTAGCCACTGAGATTCGGGATGACAAACTGACTCTTGGTGTAGAGCAGTGGTAGTCAACCTGGTCCCTACCACCCACTAGTGGGCATTCCAGCTTTCATGGTGGGTGGTAGGGGTTTGCTGTAACTCTGCTTTCTAAATTTTATAAAGTAAAGTTACTTCCCTACTTTATAAATCACCATTACTGTGGAACTGGTGGGCGGTTAGAAAATTTTACTACTAACAGAGATACAAAAGTGGGCGGTAGGTATAAAAAGATTGACTACCCCTGGTGTAGAGACAGGCAAGACCGTGGAATGTGCCATGGAGTGGAGATTGACAGAGTCACTAAGTCGGCATACCAAGGCCGGTGTGGCCAATTCGGCGCTAGCCGCAATAGTTCTGCCTCCTGCTCCAAATTACTCTCTGAATGAGGGGAAGGGCGGAAATGCATACAGGAGACTTTGGGCCAATGGCACCTGAGGGTGTCTACTCCTTCTGCCATGGGATTCATGAACTGCGAATAATACTTGGGTACCTGGTTGTTGTCTGCCGTCGCAAACAGGTCTAGGACAGGGAGACCGAATCGTAGTGTCAGTTAATGGAAGAGGTTCGGATGGAAGAATGTGAATGAATGCCAGGAGCGAGGTGACTCTTCTTGAGATTCACTCTGAACCCGTGATTTTGCAGGGTGTGAATGGTGAGAGCAAGATCCCTTTCTGCTTGAGACCTGGACAACAAGAGGATGTCATCCAGGTAATAGAGAATCTGAACTAGAGAAGACCTGATGTGGGCAGCTAGGGCAGCCAACACCTTTGTGAATACCCTGGCGGCTGAGGACAGTCTGAACGGAAGACCTCGGTACTGGAAGTGCCTCCCCCCGCCATAAGAGAAACAGAGATATTTTCGGTGGCCTATGAAGATGGGAATATAAAGGTAAGTTTTGGTCAAGTCCACCAATGTGAGGAAGTCGCCTTTCCTGATTCCCTGCAGGATGGTGTGCAGAGAATGCATTTTGAACTGCTGGTAGACAATATGGCGGTTCAACGACTTTAGATCCAAAATTGGTCTCCATCCCCCGGAACTCTTCAGTATCACAAACAGGCAGGAATAAAAATCCTTCATTGAATATTATTGAACATATAAGGTAATTTGAAGAGGTGTGGATAACCTCCTGGTGAATTCAAACTGTTTGCACTGACTATTGATTAACATTTAAAATTGTGACTTGGAAGTTTGGCTTTTTGAATTAATGAACTCTAGACAGTGGACTAAAAAAGAGATTGACTAAACACAGACACAACATAAGATGGAAGTGAAGAGGACTTAAACAGAATGGAGCTTTTTCAAAGCATTGAGAAAATATTTGATCTTAATATAGACCAAAAATTGAGAAATCTAATGTAAAGAATAACGGACAATGATCAGGACAAGGAAGAAAGAATGGAGCTACCAGAGGAAACAGTAGGGAAAGTGGAGAAAAACCAACAAGAAGAAGATAACAAGGAGGAGATGTTGCCAAAACGAATAGTGGTTAAGGAACTAAAAAAGGAGGGAAATAATGTAAAAGATTTAAAAAGGGAATGGGAGAAATAAGGGGAGAACTGGGGAAAAGAGATAAGAGGTGGAATGGATAGTTCTGGAATTAGACAGTGGGAAAAAGTAGAGTTGGGAGGAAAAGTTAGATTCCATAGGCAAATAGAGGGAATAAAAGACCCTAGGGACAAATCTGGGAGGAAAACTAAAAAGAAAATAAGATCAAAGGTTCAGAAGTGGGTAAGAGATAAGGGAAAATAGAGTAAAAGAATAATTTTATCAATATATTTCAATAATGTGTATTAACACCAGAATTATACAGATTGGATTACTATTTTAGCAGTGTGACAGATATCAGGATAATATTGTTATATAAATGGTATGAAGAATGGGAAAAATAGACTTTGAATGAGTGTACTACTAAATATATACAAAAATATGAATAACAGTGGAACTTAAGGGGCAATTAGGGGAATATATAAATATATATTAACATAAATATGTGTATTAATAGTAGAATTATATGGATTGAAGAACTATTTTCCAAGCAAGCCCATTTCATTGCTTGCTCAGAACTACCCTCTGCAAAGAAGCTAGCGAAAATGTTTGTTAAACACATTTACCGCCTTCACGGAGTACCCAGAAGGATCATCTAAGACCACGGAGTTCAGTTCACTGCCAAGTTCTGAAGAGAGTTCCTGAGGTCCATTTTGTCCACACAAGGACTTAGCTCGGTTTTTCATCTGAGCACAAATGGGGCAGCGGAAAAAGTCAATGCAATGGTGGAATAATACATCCGTCGTTATATGGATTACCAACAGGACAACTGGTCGGATTTGCTACCTTTTGCTGAAGTAGCATACCACAATGCTGTCCACAGCAGCACTGGATTAACTCCTTTTCAAGTTTCTAGTGACATGGAATTTGTTCCCATGCCTGAACTGCCCAGAGAATGCCCCCCCTTCCATGTTTCTGAATGGATGGACACTCTTAAAAAGGGGTGGGAAATACGAAAAAAGCTCTGGCAGAAACAGCAGAAGAGTACAGGAAACAAGCTGATAAGCATCGCTCGCTTCAAGCCCCCTTCCATGTGAGACAGCATGTGGACAGAGGAAAGTGAGAGGCAGTAGGTCATGCATCCCCTCAACCTGAGGCGGAGGATAAGCAAGCGGCATGTGGGCATAGGTCCCCTGGAAGGTGAGATAGGAACTGGTGCATCCCTTGACCCAAGGTGGAGGGCAAGCAGGTTGCATGCAGGCAGAAGAATAGCAAGAGCCAGACCCAAAAGACAGCAGACCCTCACCATGTCCACCCTGAAGTGGCCATTCGGCTGAATGCCTTACGTTTGTAGGGAGCTGTGATGAGCATAGGGGGCGAGGCATGGAGATAAGCTGGTAGGCCACGGCCAGAAATCTGTCCAGATATCTGGATCATGCAGACTGAGAAACTCAGCCTTGTGAAGATGATTTTTCAATGTTTTTCCCCTCTCAGGTTTATCACCTTAATGACAAGTTAACCTTTTAAGAATGATGGCACAACTGGAAGAAAACCTGTAAAAGGATTATTGATCATTCTGCAATTTGTATGTGTCACCTTCACATACACATTTTTTTTTTGCAATTATGGCAATTATGGCCATCTTTCCTTTCAACAGAGCAACATGTTTGAAGGTGAAAATCTTCTGCATGAAAAGGAATTTTTGTGAGATTGGGGGGGAGGGTTACAATCCAAACTTCGTATGGCAATATACTCTCCTTCTTGTAATTTCTTTATTTCCACTCCTAAATAGTTCTTTATTTCTCCTAGACTCTTTTACTGAAATTCTTTTTCAAGCTATTTTGCAAATGAGGAGATATGTGATTGTTCTTTTGTTATGTAACAATTATCATCCACAAATGCTAACAATATAGAACTTTTGCCTTCACAATTTTTAGTATACAAGCATGGATCAGCTTCATTTCTTCTGAAACCCATTTTTTTTCAAACTGGCATCTAAACATCATTTCTAATTTCTTGATTTAAGTTATATATGGCTTTGTTAAATGTATACACTGTTCCTGGTTGATCACTCTCATAACCAGGGCCTTGTGTGGTATATTTGTAAACCTCAAGTTACAAATGCAATGGATCCAGCTTTCCATTTTTTCTGTTCTGCCAGAGGTAAATATAATACTTCTTAGTAATTTTGTGGCTCATAAAAAAATGCTACGTACTTTTACCGCATCAACTGTGAATCTTTCAGGAGGAAAACCTTTGTTTGCTCTTTCAGAATTCCTTGGAATAAAATGTTCCTGTTTCACTGGAATCTCACTGTCCAAACATTCCTCTGAGCTGTACTCAGAGCCTGAGCTACTCTCGGATTTCTATTGAATGTGACTGTGAATGTTTATTTATCGGAGATTTACAGACATAAAAAAATTCAGTATTGGCAGGTACCTTTTCCCAATTCTCATCTTCAGAAAAAATTGCATCAAATAATATGTTTGTGTCTATCTGTAAATCTATATGCCTTTGATCCCAATTGATAATCTTTACGTTTTGATTTCCTTGCCTTTGGCCCTCCTTTCCTTCTACTTGTTTTGGGAATGTGCACCCATGCATTACTGCCAAAGCTTCTTAAATGTGCCAAAGATGGTTGTCTTTTAAAAACATGTAATATGGAGTTTCATTAGTTGCTGAACTCCATTGTTGTCCTCAGTTCAGGTCTGAGCCTGGTGCTCAGGCCAATGAAGGACACCAGACACAAGGTGCAGGTTTTGTTTCCTTTTATTGAAGCACTCCAAGAAAAGGGCTTCTGGCCAAAATGCCAAGAGCTCAGAACAAAGGATAAAGAATGCTTTTCACTAAAACAGAAGGCAGAACAAGGCAGGATAATAATAATTAATCTAATAAATATTTTAGTAATGGTCTAACAATTTATCCTATTGGTCTCTAGCTGTCCCTATTCCTAAATCTTGGCTAATGAATGTTCCAGGAATTATCTATTACACATTCTATTTGCTCCAGGCCATCTTCATTCCTAACTGTTAGCTGGACTATGCAAGATGTCTAATTCTTTGTTACTGTTTATCAGTCCCGTAACCACCTATAATTGTTACAAGCTGTACACATGCGTATTCTCTGTGAATAAGCGCTCTTTGTTCTTGCCAGACATATTCCACAATAGTTTTGATTCGTGGAGACAACCTGCTTCAATTTTCTTGACAAGATTTGCAGAGGTGGTTTGTTTTTGCCTCCTTCCTAGGGCTGAGAGGGAGGGACTGGCTCAAGGTCACTCAGCTGGCTTGTGCCTAACATGGACTAGAACTCATGGATTCCAGCTTTCTAGCCTGATACCTTAACGACTACACAAAACTGGCTGTCTTGTTTTCTTTTGGCATTTATTTCTCTTCTCTGACCCTTTTGCTATGTCCTGTGTCTCAACTCCTGAAGTTTTGGAATTAATTTAATAAAAGTACACAAGAAACACTTTGAAATTTAGTTAAAAAGACTTCGAGTAAGGAATGTTCTACATCCTGTTTCATCCTAACTTATTAACAGAGTGCTGCTGTTGCTCTAAAATATTCAAACTTGAGGTGGAGGGGAGGTTTATCAGCTGCAAAGTCTTATACTAAATATAGCTAGGCAAGGTACATGGTCAGAAGGTCATTTTTAAAAATTGGTTTTCAGGCCATCATCTACCCAAATCAGAGATTCTATTATTTCTAAAGGTGAATCTGTTTGTGAGTTCTCATGGTCTCAAATGTGAGTTCTTCAACAAGATTTATTTTAGATTTTTTAAATCTCACTTTTACTGCTTTTTTCAAAAATAGAGCAGTGAAGATATCTATGACTCTTTCTTCCTCCTATTTTTTCCCACAACCACCACCCTGTGAGGTGAGTTGGACTAAAAAAAAGTGACTGGCCCAAAGTCATCCAGCCGGCTTTCCTAAAGTGGGACTAGGAGTCACCACTCCTGGGTTCTATGCCAACACCTTAACTGTTAGACCAAACTGGCTCTCAGGGTGATTTCACTGATTTTTGGGTGGCTAAAAAGTAGGAGTAGGGTGTAATAGCCAACCAGGAGATCTAAATATGATTTTTGTATTCTTGGTCAAATCGTAAGTATTCGTAATCTCCCAGGAGATTAAAAGTATCAGAAATACTTGCTTCTGTTGAGAATTACATTACCCAACTTCCTGTCCTAAAGGTTGCAAAGCAAGTTGTACAAAACCTCAAGCATGGGAATGTGTGATAAATTGTAACAGCTCATTCTTTCAACTTGTTTTAGCTTGTACATAGAAATGAGAAAGCAGGCTGATTAGCTGACAGATTGAAAGGTCTGTAGACATTATCAGTTGTCAGAAGCTTTTTAAATTTTTAATTGGCATTTTGAAAGTATACCTTAATATTTATTGCAGTTATGACACTTTTTGGGGAACTAGGGTTAGAATAGCCTTTAATCACTTCCTTTGTTATGAAATTGGCTAGAAGAAGAGAAGCTTGTTTGTCTTTGGAGCTATTAGCTTCTCATATTGCCATCTTAATCAGAAGTGGGCTATGGTTCTATCTAGAAAAAAAACTGGCATTTTTTTCCTCTACTCCAGAGGAATGTTATCTTACTTGGATCAACAAGAAATCCAGAAAAAAATCAGTTAAGCACTTCAGTCTTTAGACATAATCTGTCTGACCTAGATCATTCAGAGTCTACTGGACAGTCACTTATCTGAAGTGGTATAGCGTCTCCTGCTTGAGCAGGGGGCTGGATTGGAAGACTTCCAAAGTTTCTTCCAGCTCCATTCTGATTGATTGCGCCATCATTTCTAAATGTTCATTCTCTAATGAGCTTGCAAACATGTTGTTAACCAAGGTTGGTTTGTGGTCTCTTTCTAAATAGACATCTACTATAATGACCCATCCTAGCACTAATTTCTGGACGTATGGAACATTGTGGGAACCACTGATCTGAGCTCTTACTTTGTGGGCTTGTAAGATATCTCTTCCTAGGAGCAAGATTATCTGAGTCTAAGGATCGAGCTCTGATATCAGGAGTACTACGCAGTTCAAATGTGGGTGATGAATTGTGCATCTGGTGTAGGGATTTCAGATCTATGGTTAGGAATCTGGTTGCATTCAATAAGAGTTGATAAATTCAGGCATGTTCTCCCATCTACTGAGTGACTTAGAAATAAGATACAAAGTCCACGGAAAAAGAGAAGGGGATTAATGGAACATTGTACTTTCTTTTGCATTTAGAGTCCTGTGTGGTCCACTGCTTTTGTAAGTTATGTGGTAATTGGGTTGACAACTCTGGCTGTGTCAAGGAATGCAAGTCCTGGCAACTCCCCTTCCAAATTATCTACTTGAAGTTCCATCAGTAAGTCATTAAGTTCCCTAAGTTTCTGATAAGGCCTGTTAACTATTTTGGGAAGTCTTCAAGTCTTTTGAATAGTGCATTTTCTACTGCTTCTGATGAACGATAACACTCATCAAGTCTGTCCCAGATCATAAAAAGGCTTGTCACAGGATAGTTTATATTTATTATCCTGATTTGTTTTGCATGCTATGCAAATTCAATTCTGAGCCATTTAATTATTAAGTATCCCTTCACTGCATGACAAATCTAAGCCTCTGATGGCATTTTGAAAATTGCTAGGCTCTATAGCTTTCAGGGCAACCATTAAACCTCATAAAACTCATGTCATTCCAAGAACTTGGCCAAGCCTATGGTGGCTTGATTATCTGACTGGGTATTGCTGTGGTGAAAAAGTGTTGTGTAATCATACCTTTTAAGGGTCTTTGGTTTCAGCTGGCCCTTTCTATGCTGCTCTGGCAGGAAGGCTGATCCTGTAGAATAACTTGCAGACTCAGGTACCTTGGGTGTAGGGTGCAGCTTTGCTTGGAGTTCTCTCGTTTGTAAGTGTGAGGCTTGTCATTGGCTTGTAGTGGTACTGTGTAGCATCTCTGGCTTGCTTCTTGAAGGTTGTCTTTTCCATCTAGGTGAGCATTGTTGCTTGGCCTGAAGTGTTGATAGATGCACACTGAAATGCATTGCAATCCTTGATAGAAAATTAGAATACGAAGGCAAGGAGATTGTAATTTTAAAGCAAATTCCAAGTAGAGTGAGAGAAAAAAGAAGAAAATACCATTTCCTGACCACAATTCTACTTAAATAGGAGTCAACTATAGATGGCTGATACCGGAAGGTTTAATATTTTTATGGAAAGGACAAAGGTACAGAATTGATACAATTGAGAAAGCAGAAGCTTTTTATACAGAACATCTGAGAGGAAAGGCCGAGAAGTCTGGAAAAGAAGAACTTCTAGTCCAATTGTTAGACATACCTATAACTGAAACCAAGAAGATGGAGGGTGCCATAGGTGGGATTGACATTGAAGAAGGTGCCGTAGGGGGTGTAGAGATTAGAGAACAATGGGAACAAAGAACAACTAGAGCTGTAAACCCTAATTATAAAACATAATGATGGAAGGAACAAAACTGCTTTTAATTAATGTAAATGGACTTAATTCGGTAATCAAAAGAAGGAAAATATTTCATAAATTAGAAAAGTTAAAAATAGATATAATCTGCTTACCAGAAGTACATATTCAACAAAGATACGATTATTTATTTTTACAACCAAAACTTGGGAAAACTTTTACTTCCTGGGCGGACTGTAAGAAAAGAGGTGTGACCTTTTATATTAAAGATAAAATCCCAGCAAAACAAATCTATACAGATGAAGATAGAAGAATCTTGATGATGAAAATTATGGACAATGCAAGGAAAATACTCTTAATTGCAATCCACGCACCTAATGAAAAACAGGATGAATTTTATAAAAAAAAACTTCACAAGAAAATACTCGACTTAGATTATGCTGATATTTGTATGATGGGAGATTTTAATGGCATTATAAATCAGAATATGGATCATAAAACCCATAGAACAATAAAATCAAATAGAAAAACCCTCCCAAAATCCTTTTTCAGGATGATGGATGAAATTAATCTAAAAGATATCTGGAGAGAAAGAAATCCTACCAAAAAACAATATACCTTCTATTCAAATAGACACCTATCATTCTCTAGAATTGATATGATTTGGGCTTCAACTGATTTATTTGGCAGTATACAAGAAGTGGAAATTGAACCAAGTATTTGGGCAGACCACAATCCAATGACAATAAAATGGAGAGCGCAAAGAACAAGATCAAGATGGACTTTAAACAACACGATATTGAAAGAGAAAGATTTTTTTAAAGAAAATGGAAAAAGAATTGATTTTCTTTTTCAAAGAAAATAAAAAAGAAAATACATCCTTGCAGAACCTTTGGGATACAATGAAGGCCTTTTCTAGAGGTCTGATAAGAGACTATACAAGAATGAGAAACTCAAAGAAAAGACAAATATCAAAAAATCTAGAAAAACTATAGAATTTTGGAAAAAGAACTACAGAAATCTCCACAAAAGAAAGAGACTAATATAAAAATGGATACAATTAAACATAAAATGGACTTACTGGAAAAGGAGGAACTGGCACAAAAAATTAGAGGCACTAAACAGAATTATTTTGAAAATGCAAATAAACCAGGGAGATGGTTGGCATATAAACTGAGAAAGGAGAGAGAGGCTAAGAAAATACAACAACTAAAAGCACTGTTCCCTCTAAGGTGCGCGGCTGCGCGGCCGCGCACATGGCAAGAAAACACCATGCAGCAGTTTCTAACTGCCGCGCAGTAATTTCTGTCACAGGCTCTGGAAGCTGAGGGGCATCAGAAAATCTAGGGTTACCACGGGTGCGGGGACGGTGGCAGGAGGTTACACAGCACATCTGGTCTTCTAGGACCTCCTAGGCACCGGCTGCACCGCTCATTACCGTCAGTCGCCCCATGCTCAGCAAAGCAAACACGGGGAAGTCCTTTGCAGGCGGCTAGAACTGGCCGCCCGCAAAGGACCTCCCCAGACTTGTTTTGATGAGCATGGAGCGACTGACAATAGTTTGTGATGGCTGCCGCCGCTCAAACTAGCATCAGTCGCCCCATGTTCAGCAAAGCAAACCCGGGGAGGTCCTTTGTGGGCGGCCAATCCTAGCTGCTTGCGCCCGGTTCTGCAGCTGAAGTGAACCCCCAAAACCCCCGCCACCACCAGAATATCTGCTGCCGCCTCCTCCTTCTCCAACAGCACTGCCGGATTTGCCGCCCGACACTGCAGCTGAGGTGAAGCTGCCAAAGCTCCCACCAGCACCCCCACCGGTGGCAGTGGTGCCTCCGCCTCCATGTGGAGCACCTGAGCTGGCATCCGTGTTATCCCTCCCCCTTTCTCCTCCGCCATCCTTTTGAGGAGCCATGAGGCCATGGGAGCTAGTAGGAAGGCGGCAGAGGGGGCGGGAGCAGGAAAAAAAGGCCTCATGGCTTCTCAAAATCACGGCGGAGGTGGAAGCGGCGGCAGGGGTAACGCGGTGCCCAGCTGAGGTGCTCTGAGCGGAGGGGGAGGCACCACTGCCACCGGCGGGGGTGCTGGCGGGAGCTTTGGCGGCTTCACCTCAGTACTGGGGGAATAATCAGAAGTCAGTTTTGATAGATTTCTTTTCTGTATTTTTCTAAGAAATGTTTCCCACTTTTCCCCCAGCCCTTCTATTTTTTCCCATTGTGATTTTGTATTTCATCGTTCTTTGGAAATTTGATAAAGTTATTTGAAAGGCTTTGAGCACTCAAGATATGCAAGGAGAGTCACTGACTGCCATTGCTCTGTTCGCCATTGCATACCATGTGCTCTGAGGCTGAATGGTTTTTCCAATTACAATGCCTCACCATCTGACAGCAGGCACAGCTGCTTTTAGTGACTATTGATCAGCAAAACTCCTGATCATGTTGATTAGCCTCACTGATTGAATCCTTGAAGCTTCCTCAGATTGAAATGCAACCTGCTGTCCCACAGGAGAATCTTACGTGTCATACTCCTCAGTGTCAGCATTAGGCAAGAAGAACTAAAGAAGAACTAAATAGGTTGCCTTTCCACAGTAGGGACAGAATCAAACAGGGTGTGTGGGAATCGGCAAGATATCTAAATGACCTGATCTCTCCAAAACAAAGAATAGCTTTCTTCAGAGCCAGATTTAACATTCTTCCTTCAGCACTCCTCCAGGGCAGGTATAAGAGAACACCTATAGCCGAACGCGTTTGTATATGTGGTAAAGGAGAAGTGGAAGATAATTCACATGTACTATTACACTGCAAGCTATACAGAGCTTGTAGGTCTGCATATATTCTCCCCTTATTAGAGAGATTGCCAGGGAGGGCAGACAATTTTTATCTAGGCTTTCTCCTCCAGGACACTAACCCGGTTACCACATATGCAGTGGCAAAGTTATGTGCTGCTGCAATGTCCATAAGAAAAAAATTGGCTACAGTATAGTACCATCTTGTACCAATTATCTGGACATACCTTTAACAATCTTTGGACCATAATGTTATTATCCACTTTTAATGTAAATACTTTTAATTATATTTTAATGTTGGTATTTTTAATATAGTATAAAGACAAATGTATATTGTCTTTGACCGTAATAAAGATCTTACTTACTTACCTCAGTGTCAGCATTAGGCATGCCATGTAGACCAGTGGTGGGATTCAATTTTTTTTACTACTGGTTCTATGGGTGTGGCTTGGTGCACATGGCAGGGGAAGGATACTATAAAATCCCCATTCCCTCAGCTGGGACTCAGGAAGCAGAGAACAGATGGAGGCGGGGCCAGTTAGTATTTACCAGTTCTCCAAACTACTCAAATTTTCCACTACAGGTTCTCCAGAACTGGTCAGAACCTGCTGAATACCCCCTGTGATTTAGACATCTGCATTTGACAATCCTAAGCATTATTTCTGTAGTATGTGAATTTAAATATATTGTACAATAGTTTGTTCACTTTCTTAAATCTCCTTTCTTTAATATCAATACATGGAGTTACCTCTTCCAATCTCTAAATCATTGTGTTGTTCCCCAGATTTGCTGATGGGTTCGGTTAAAATCTTTATGGATTCTTCTTTTGGTTCTCATTTTTCTGTAGATATTCCATCAATACCATTAACCCCCTGACTTAGTAACAATTGGAGTGCTGACCTGTCATCACTTCGACTACTTGAGGCTCTGATATATAAAGAAATAACTTCTGAAGTATTGTGGATGCTGCCATTGCTAGTATACAAGACTTCAGTAAGCTCCTATTTTTTGTTTAATCATTTTTAATCAATTGCTAATCTATCTAGTATACCAATTTAGTGTTAGAAATTTCTGAGTTCAATGATCTTTTGAAATTCTTTCATTATTTTTCTGGGTGTTTTTCTATTTTTTGTGTTGGTATATATGTGTGTATACACAGAAACACAGACAACACACATGTATATGTGAGTTCCGACAGGCACTACTGCCAGTTCGCTCGTGGGCACATTGCATGTGCATGCACAGTGCAATAAAAATTGTTCTGTGCATAGACAGAAGCGAAATGCAAGATAGGGGTGCCTATGCCACAACCGAGACAACCGGTTTGGGGGTGTGGCAGACCTGGGTCGTTTCCAGTTCCAGCAACCCTGGCTGCCAAACCACTAATGGTTCGGTCAAACCGGTAGGAGCCCACTATTCACACACACACACACACACACACACACACACACACACACACACACATACACATGATATATATTTTGTTTTCTGGCTGTAATTCCATAATCAAGATTAAGATTGATGTTTTATTGTGTTCCTGCTTGCTGTCTTTTCTAAAAATATTGCGAAATCCTTAATTAAATTGCTTCTTGAGATCTTTATCTTTCTTGCCTTTGGCTTCTTAACAATTTCTCTTCTTGATAATTTCTACAATTAATTTGAATATCCCATTTGCTTTCTTCTGTTTCTTGGTTGTTGGCTGTTTCTTTTACATATATTCTTAACAACCTCTTTGATTTAATTCCATAGTTCCTGCTTTCTATCGATGGGGATTTCAAACAGTTTCTGATGTTATCCTTAAAATGGGGATATATTCTCAAGAGATGACAGCAAATGGCTGTCTTCATTTTTCCTCTTTAGCTTGACTTGAAAATTACACATGAGCATGAACTTGAAATTCAGAAAAATAACTGGATTGAAAGAAAACAATGAACTATTACAGTACTTCATTTCTATTTTCTAGATGATATAGTTTGGTTATATTTCCCTCCTTTTTATTACAATACAAAACAAAATACAATTTTGACATTCTAGTCCCCAACTATAGGTAACACTTCCAGTTTCTAGTTTCTGTAAGGACTGAAGTTCACCACAAAACTTGTCAGACATCTTTTCTGCATCAGGGTTAGATCATAAACTGGGTCTCTGTCATTTTAATATGTTGTCTATGAAGTTCTTGACTGCATTGTAACCAAGTACAGCCCTTGCTGTTTTTTTCTTGGTTATAAGGACAAGCGTCCAATTAGAGTATCTTTCTGTTACCTGGTGCCTCATATATTAAATGAGTTCATTCCATTTTTCACTGTTTTGAACTTTCCCACATTGAAGCTTGTTTTTCTTTCAGGTTCCTACTGTAACTATCTTTACATCTTTAGAATATCTTTCACCGCATGACAACAGTGGCAACTAAATATTCATAATTCTTTAATCTAGTTACCTGATAAGTACTAAGTAGTCTGCAAGATATATACTCTGTCTCCATATTATGTTCCGTCAGACCTTGAAGCCATCTTTTACATTTGGGCCACGTTTTCTACTGTGGGAAAATGAGAGGGGGAATTGTATGGAGTTTGGGTGAGATATAGTCAAAATAACATTCTTTCACAAACGAGGCAGCAGAACAGGACTGAGATGGGGAGATAGTCAGGATCTAAAATTAAACTTTCAGACAAGTTCACAGCATGTAAGCAGTCTTCTAGAAATTTTAGACTATAACTCTTTAATCTCTGTCTATTAGCTCTGCTAGTTGGAATAGGCATTCATAACAGAAAGCTGCAAGAAGGCAGATGGTTAGGAAGCTGGAAGCACCGCAACAGGAACAGTTGGAAAATAACAAAGCTCTGAAGACTCTGCAAAACCCAACTGGACACCCGCTACCAGGGACCTTCAGATCAAAACCATTCTGGAGGAACAAGTGAAAAAGAAGAAACATCTTGATAACCAAAGAGGAACTGGCAGTTTCTCGAAAGGTCTGAGATAAAGTTCTTCAAATTAGCAGTGGCAGCGGCCACATTAATGGCGGCTTTAAAGTCGGGGCAACCGGACCAAACCATTTGAGCAGGAGAGGTGCTGAAACAAAGTGTTGGACCTGGGTGAAAGAGTGATCAACCCAACTTTAAATTTGGAATTAAAAGAGACCTGGAGTGGAAATCAGCGGCTATTTGGCAGATGGGGGATTTAACAGAGGAAAAAATGAAAGGGCAGAGACTAAAATGGAAAGCCCTAGAAGATTTTTTATTCCCAAATTTGGACTTGGAAACATCAAAAATAATAAAAGAACTCAGGGGGAAATTTCCTTTCTTTCTTTTTTTACCTTTTTCTATTTTTTCGTGGAATAAATACGGATTTTGACAGCTTTTGACAGCTAGAACACATTGCCTACAGCAGAGAGGGAGACATCTACTGGTGAGGATACTAAAGACTTAATAGAAAATAACGGGGAGGGGGGAATACAGCTGTAATCTTCAATGTAAAGATACATTGAAGGTGTGAAATAACAAGGAGGATTTGTTTTTGGAACAGAGTTATGGATTGGATTTACTGTTTCGGTGGAAGAAGAAAAGTAAATAAAAGTGGAACTGAACTTTAGAAATTGGAAATAAGAAAAGAAAAAAAAAGAAATTTAAGCTGAAGTAAATGTAATACAACAGAAAAAGTTTTTTTTTAATTGTTTAATTAACCAAAGAGACAAAATGGAATTTTGGATGTATAACAAATTACTTGATATGCTAAAAAAATGCACATAAAATGTTAAATGGGAAAAAATAGTGGAAACTCAGAGGGAACACCTAGAAAAAGGAGAAGGAGAAAAGGAGAAAGAAAAGGGATTGAATGAGGAGCAAGAAGACTCCATAGAAGAAAAAGATTGAAAAAGAAAAATACTTAGATGATTATACTCTGATTTACAGATATATATTTAAAGGAAACAAGGGAGAAGTGGCCCCCAAAAAGGGAATGTTAAAAATCAAAGGTGGGATTAATGGGGAAAGATGGGGGGGGGACTGGAGAGAGGTATTAAAACAACAGAATTAAAAAGGAGAAAAAAGATTGGAAAGAAAAAAATATAGAAATTTCAAGATTAAGAAAAAGAAGAAACTAAGTATATGAGTGAAGAAAAGAAAGTATAAAAGAAGTGAATTTCCTGAGAAACTAAGAGAAAATGGTTGAAAGGATGAAAGAAAGAAAAGGATTTACTAATAAAACAAAATGAAATTTGGTAAGTATAGCCAATGGTATATATCCAATACAATGTGAGGGGAACAGATTAATAGTATTACTTGTGGATAACTAACTAAATGAAATGTTTATTATATAAAAACATATAGAAATGATACGTAAAATGTGATTAATTTGGAGAGGCAAATATTGATATTGTTTATATATTAAGAATAAATTAAATTAAGCAGGAAAATATGGAATGAAAATAAGATAACTGAAATGTAAAATGAAAATATGATGTAAAATGAACTATGCATAATAGAAGATGTAAAGGGGAAAAACCCAGACAACACTTTCTTTAAAAAAGAAGTTAAAATATGTACCCCAAAAAATAAAATAAAAAATCTTTTTATTAAAAAAAAGAAGAGAGATGGTCTCCTATCCAGTTTTATGTTCTCTGAAAGAAGAGATGCCTTTGATAGGGGGAGGAGAGGGAAGCCTTGCAAGAGTACATCTGGAGCAACAGAAAGTTAATTGCAATGTGGGTGGCTAATAGAGGTGTATATAAAGTTGGCTGCAACATTTAGTCGAATGAAGAGATAGAGTCGCTTCCACTTTCCACAGGCTTAAAAAAAAACAGTCCAGGAGTTAGTGGAGCAGCATCCCTCAGTGCTTCCAGCCAGGATGCCCCCTCGGTCAGGAGCCAGTGCAGGGAAGCCAGAGATTGAGCCAGGGATTCCCCGTCTCTTCACCTGGGAGGAGGTGGGGCTCCGCACAGGCAATGGAGACTTGAAGGAAGAGAGATGGCTGGTCATCAACCGAAAGGTTTATGATGTTAGTCAGTTCTATTTGCGGCATCCAGGTGGGCCTCGTCTCATCAGACACTATTCTGGACAAGATGCCACGGTGAGTCCTTGCTGAGGGGAAAGACAGCCATGGAATGACCTGAAGGGTGCACAAAACACTTACTTTGCATACACACATTCCGGGTTGAGGTTGTGTCTTTCTCCAAGGGTCTCAAATAGCAGAATGGGTGGAAAGGAATCTCTCTTCTCTGAAGCTGAAAGGAATTCTGACATTACAGAACAGTCATTCTGGGTTGGACAGTCCAATACTTTAACACAATGTAAGGAAGTTCCAGATGGTGGTCATATTGCTTGGCAATTTTGTAGTATTGATTAACAAAATCTGCCCAAAATTTAGAAGTTTGGAAAAAAGACAGGGCAGCAGCTAGGCAGCTAATGTACAGATGTACAAATTGATGTGATTTGCAGGCTTTCTTTTTTCCAGGTTGGGTCAATGTTTGACTGCAGTTAAGTTACATAACTTTATTGACATCTAGACAATGTGAACAAAATACAGCGTAGGTTTGAGGACCTGATCAGAAGGTGTTTGTGAAAAAGCATGGACACAGCTTATATTTTGCCTAAGCAAAATTCAGTCTGGCAGACTTTCTCGGTGAGAATATATGAGTAATATTGGTAGCATAGAAGTGTGACCTCTACCAAGTATTGCAGGATTTCGTTTCGTTTATTGGTTTTGTATGCCGCCCACTCCCGAAGGACACCGGGCGGCTCACAATAAAACAGGGGAGGGGATAAATAAGACGATACAAACAATATTAAAATCCACAACAGTCACAATTGAAGCGGGGCTGGCACTTCAACAGATTTGTGCTGCACATGAAGCATGTCCTCATAGAAGTTGTAGGAAAAGATTTGCAATCCCACCACTGGAAAGAAGGAACTGGCAACTTTCTAAGTCAGGGCTCTCCAACCTTGGCAACTTAGAGACTTGTGGACTTCAACCAACCTCAAGTTCAACCATGCTGGCTGGGGAATTCTGAGTTGAAGTCTACAAGTCTCTCAGGACTGAATTCTAGTTAAGTTTAGAACACAATAGTTTATAGAATTTGATTAACATTTTGATAAAATGTTTAAATGTACAGACACCTCTATACACACACATACATGTATGTCTATGTCATTATTGCTTCAGTATATGAAGAAAATATAAATATAAGCTAAATAAAAATTATCAGAACAGAGATTGACTTTTTCTATGTTCCTGTTGTAACTCGCCTGTTGTACAAGGATCTGTAGCTGTGGCTCAGAAACATCTTCTGTGTTCTAGCATATCTATCAGGACTTTCAATCTTGGAAGCATCTGCAGCAGGTGAAAAAGGACCACACTTTCTAGAGACATTCTGTCACTTCTAGACATTTCTGGTAAATACCTGATGTATTCTGCCTTCAAGTTAACCTCTGACTGAAGGCTCTCTTTAAATAATAACATCTATTATGGGACATTCAGGCATTGATGACATACTTGAGACCAAATCTAGCACTGATATTATCAAAATGTCTTCATTGCCATCTGAATGGAAGAATCTATATGCAGTCACTGCATGAATATTGTCTTCAAGGATGAAGCTGGGAATTTATGGACGGAGGTGGTAATGGGAAGGAAAGGGAATGGGAAAGGAAAAGGGAAAACTGGGGTATTAGCAGATGAAGATTCCTTGATTACATAACCATGATGGGTTAAAACCCCACTGTTTTTGTTAAGGCCTTCTGAGGTAGGCGGATACTTCTTGCTATATGTAGGTTCAGCTGTCTCAAATTTTGATCTGGTGGTGAAGGTTGGAATGTGTGTCCATCATGTTTTTATTTTCAGAAAAGTGGACTTATTGGATTCATCTAGGCTTAGGTTGATAATGGGATTGAAGTATTGGAAGTGTTGCAATCCTGATAGAATTTAATGAGGGATTTTCATGGGTACAGATCATGGAAATGTCATCAGTAAATTTCATATAAATTCAGGAGTTGAGAACATTTGAAATCTTCTGTGAATACATTGGCATATTGCAGAGTGATGTATGTGCACATAGGTATGCCGTTCATGTGCAGTTATAACTTTGCCAATGTAAAAATAGTGATGGATGAGATCAAAGTCTTGAATTTCTCCTTATTTCTAGATTGAATCTCTCCTTGATCAGTTTCCATCCATTATGCCTTATCTGGCCTTCAGGTGCTTTAAAAAATAGGTTTAACCCCTCCTCTCTATGATAGCTCCTCAAATATGGGAACCCTGCTATTGTGTCTCCCTTGTTCCTTCTGTTCACAAGACTAGCCATGCCCAGTTCTGTTACTGTTCTTCATATGTTTTAGCCTCCAGTCCCCTTATCATCTTTGTTGCTCTTCTCTGCACTCTTTCTAGAATCTTAACATCCTTTTTGTAGTGTGGTGACCAAAACTGGATGCAATATTCTAGGTCTGGCCTTACTAAGGCTTTATAGAGTAGTATTAGTACCTCATTTGATCTTGATTGAATCCCTCTGTTAATACAATTTAGGACTGCATTGGCACATTATAGGCTCATATTTAATTGTTTGGCCACTAAGACTCCAAGATGCGTCTCCCAGTTACAGCTCTTAAGCCTGGTTTCTCCCAATTTTTATATGTGTCCTTTTGGTTCTTCTTGCCTAATAGTAAGACTTTATTTTTCTCTACATTGAATTTCATTTTGTTAGTTAGCGCCGAGTGTTCAAGACTATCAAGAACCATCTGGATCTTCAGCCTATCATCTAGGATGTTGGCTATTCCTGCTAGCTTAGTATCATCTGCAAATTTGATAAGTTCCCCTTCTATTCCCTCATCTAAGTTGTTTACGAAGATATTGAAGAGTACCTTGCCTAAGATGGAACCTTGTTCTACCCCACTGCTTACTTCCCTACATGTAGACGTAGACCCATTAAGGATTACCCGTTGAGTAAGGTTTGTAAGCCAGTTATGAATCCCTCTGGTGGTGATGCTATCTATCCCACTTTTTTCTAGTTTACCAAAAAGTAGGTTGTGCTCTACCTTGTTGAATGTCTTGCTGAAGTCTGCTATGCCCACAACATTTTGCTGGTTTACTAATTTAGTCACTATATAAAAGAATGAAATAAGATTTGTTTGGCCTGATCTGTTTTGAATAAACCTGGGCTGACTTCTACTTACTACTTTACTTGTTTCTAGATGTTCACAGATCTGTTTCTTGATTATCTTTTTCAGTATTTTCCCAGGTATTGATGTTAGGCTGATTGGTCTGTAATTTCTTGGGTCTGTTTTCCCCCCTTTTTTTGAAGATGGGAATCACATAAGTTTTTTTCTAGTCCTCTGGTAGTTTGCCAGTGCTCCAGGATTTTTGAAAGATATGGTACAATGTTCTATTGCTTGTCAAACATGTTTTCGATGGATGGTGGCTGTATGTATTCTTTTTCCTGTCTTGAAAATATTCCTTGAGCAATGAAAAAAAATCAAGGTTTCTATAGAGTTGAGTTGTATAATTTTTGAATGTTTATTTCAGCTCCACTAAGTAGACCAGATCAGGAAATCAATTCCACAGTAAGGATAAAACTAATTTTATTAAGACTGGTTATAATAACAGAACCTTGCAAGTCTGACTGGGCAGCCAACCAAGTCCAACTATTGCAGGGAAAGATGGTTCTGTCTTATTTTAGCAATAGCAATAGCAGTTAGACTTATATACCGCTTCATAGGGCTTTCAGCCCTCTCTAAGCGGTTTTACAGAGTCAGCATATTGCCCCCAACAACAATACGGGTCCTCATTTTACTCACCTCGGAAGGATGGAAGGCTGAGTCAACCCTGAGCCGGTGAGATTTGAACAGCCAAACTGCAGAACTGCAGTCAGCTGAAGTAGCCTGCAGTGCTGCATTTAACCACTGCGCCACCTCGGCTTTTCATTTCAAGTAAACTACAGTAGCACAGTTTTAGTCTTCAAAATTAATCAAAGTCATAGAGTTGGCCACCTAGAGAGCCAGTTGTGAAGCATCACCTACAATACACTTTTCATTATTTCCAAAAAGAACACATAGCCAACTTAACTGGAATTTCCATCATGTTAACCAGATATTCTTCTCCATGTTAACCTTATTTGTATGTGTGTGTTTGTGTGTTTAGGATGCCTTTGAAGCTTTCCACAAGGATGAGGATCTGGTAAAGAAATATTTGAATTCCCTCCTAATTGGAGAGCTTGCCCCAGATCAACCATGCTGTGAGCCCACAAAAAATGTGAGTATTGGGTGATCTCAGCTGTTGGATTCCCTTTGCAGAACCTTTATTTTAGATAGTTAGGCGTACATGTGTATATGTATGTGTATGTATATATCCCCATCACACTAATCCCTTTCAGGGAAAATATCATTATGCAAAATTCAGGGGCGTAAAGAACATTAAACCAAAGGAATTAAAGATATAAGGTTAAAAAAATAGAAAAGGACCGTTAAATCTAGGTTACATCCATACTATCGACTTTATCTCCTCATATTTTTCTATTAGAAAGTGAAGACGAGTAGCCACCACAAATGTGATAGACAGATAGACAATCAAGAGATATTCTTACAAACTTTAATTGCTTCATCTATGTCTATTTATCATTTCATTCATTATCCATTGCACTTTTAACTTCTTTCTCTCATTTTAAGGATATCCAGTCATAAATTTCTCAGTCTTCCCTTTGGCCAATTCACCTCTTAATAGTTTGTTTTACAGGTTGTACTTGTCACAATATTGAGTATTGAGTATTGAGTAATTTATTCATTCATTATTTTTCACTGCTCAAACCACCTCAACCTATTTATTTCATACAGTCACTAACATTTCTACTTAATAAACTTCACTTAGGATCTTTAACCCTATCTTTTTCTTTTACAGCTTCTTCAGTATTTCATTCCTATTAGAGATTTTTTTTACTATTGCTGTTATATTATTAACTCCAAATGTTGATGGCTTGGTTCTTTCTTTTAAGATCTGGATGTCCTATTAAGTATAATGACAGAGGGGCATTGGAAAGCATTTTCCAGATGAGACATTGACTTAGTCAATGACCTAGATCAGTGATGGCAAACCATTTTTGACTGCCGTGCCAAAAGCTAGGGGACCATGGGGGGGGGGGGCATGCGCCAATGTACCACACCCATAATGCTATGCATGCAACCGCCGCCAGCACGCCTGCATGTACGTGATCAGCTGCACACACATACACACACCACTTTGGCCATGGTTATTTCACCATTCCTAGGCTCCAAAGGCTTTCAAGGAGCCTGGGGAGGGCAAAAACAGCCTCCCCCTGGACACTCTCCGGAGGCCTCAGGAGCTTCCCTAAAGCCCCCAGAAGGAAAAAAACTGACCTACAAGGAACCAGGAAGTTCAGGAATGGTGACTTCCGGTTTGTCTGTAGGGCTATTTTTCACCCTCCAGAGCCTTCAGAGAAGCCTCCTGGAGGCTCTGGAGGTCAGAAATTGGCCCTATAGACAAACCAGAAGTCACCATTCCCAAACCTCCGGTTTGGCCGCAAGTCCAGTTTTTCACACTTTGGAGGCTTCAGGGAAGCCTCCTTAGAGTGAAAATGGCCTCAAAAGAAGGCTGAAGTCAGCTGGCCAACACGCACATGTGCGCTGATCAGCTGACAGGGCAATGCCTCATGTGCCCTGACAAATGGCTCCACGTACCGCCATCATAGACCTAGATAATATTTTCTGGTCATCAAGTGAAATAAATAAATAAATAAATAAATGTCAGTGTTCCAATATCATGCAGAATTAAATCAGAGTCCAAGGCAGAGCTTTCCTTAAAATTCCAATTTAATAAGACAGACATTTTGGCACAAACTGTGGAATCCCAAATCTAAAAGCTTCCTGGGATTCCACCCAGTTGAAAGTTCATGATCTTATCCCCACACCCATAAATCCATCACATGGTCCAATCTTCTTCGGCCACACTGGCATTTCCACCCATCTAGTTCCAGTCAGATGCAGAGGTGCGGAGGCAAAAGATGATCTTGATTTCTAGAAAGGAATGACAACAACACATTCTAAAATTTTACTCCTTACTATTCCCCCTCCCAATTACTTCACTAATGAAACAGCATAGGAAAATAATAGAGGGCCAAAAATCCTAAAAGAAATATAACTGCAGGCCTGACAACTTCGGTTATTGACTTCATTCCCTTTGTTTTTCATTGAAAGAAAAATGCGTAGTAATTTTTGAAAGCACTCTAGTTACCATTCTAAGGAGAAAATATTAGGTCCCACATATGGGACTCCAAAATCCTTTGGGCTGCGGAACCAAGATGATAGACCATTATTTAATTATGTATTGCATTTATATCATGTACTTTTTTTGAACCTCCAGATGACATAAATGGGGGTCTCCCTAATTTATCCCAGCAAGTCTGTGTTGCAACTTGGTCTGAAGGATGATAGTAGAAATTACATGTCAGTAAAACTAACTGGGAAGTCGGGGGGGGGGGGAGGTTGGGGGGTTGGGTGGGGAGGGGAGTGGGAGAGAGGTAAACATTTGTAAAAGTTTTTTTTTCAAAATTTTTCAATAAATAATAATAATAATAATAATTTAAAAACTAAAAATGAAAATAAAATGTAATTACTAGGAATAATACTGTTATGTTTATTGGTATTGAACTGGATGACTCTCAGGAATCAAGCCATTCACACAATGTGGGGTATAAAATAAAAAACTTTATTAATTAATAAGCTGAATGGTCAAATGATTCATCCTGGTACAAATCTAACCTTAGGTTTAATACATAAAACTCCGATTGCTTTTGATCTAGTCTACCAAAAGGGTTCTAATGTTCTGAAGCAAGTAAAAAAAAACTGTCATCACTTCTTGTAGGAAATGCTGGTCAAAGAATTCCATGAACTGCGTGCAGCAGTGAAGAAGATGGGGCTCTTGAAGTCAAGATTCAGCTTTTTTGCTTTCATGTTTCTGCATGCTTTCATACTAGACATTGCATCTTGGTTTACTATCTGGTATTTTGGAAAATCCTGGATGCCTTTCCTTCTTGGAGTAGCAATGTTCACCGTTGGACAGGTAACCTCTTTGAGTTGCAGAGCATAGCAGTGTAGAACAGTCTTCAACATATATAGAGCAATTTAATTGTTTTCATTAGTAATTTAACACCTTGTGCACTTATCTCGGTTTTCAATTCTTTGAGCTGTTGAACCTGGACATAGTATTTCAACTACACACAGATTAAGAAAAGTGCTTCAGGATCTGAGCAAGTTATACTGCAGAATTTGCATAACATTGCTTAATCCTTTTTGTCTGCTGAAATTAAAATGTTTGAAAGGAAGGCAGCAAGTCATAGTATTTGCTGGCAGCATACAGCATATAAAGTCTTATGTATGTATTGTATGTATGTATGTGTATGTATAGACACAGAAATGTATCTATATATACACTGTATAATCGCACAATATGTGTAATATAATTGTGGTTCTTTTTGATCACCATTAATTAACAGTGATTAATGGTGCTCCTCTACCAATTAATTCATGCAGGAAAAATGTGGTGAAATTATATACCTATGTGTTATGTTTGTTGATTCCAGATCCAGTATGGTTTTCTCCAGCATGATCTTGGCCATGTGTCAGTCTTTGAAAATGTCAAGTGGAACAGAATAGCTCACTTCGTGATAATTGGCATTCTTAAGGTCAGAATCCATCTAGGAGAAGGAAATTTTAAGTGATGATTTGTGATTATTTATATATTTGAAATTGGGTCTGCCTATCCATCGTTATTTTCTGTCTCTAGGGTTTTGAAAAATAGGCTAAGGATAATGAACACTGATATAGAACACTTTAAGCACTGAAGGGCTGAAAATATAAGATCATCTTTTTGCAATATCTCTGTAAGATGACAGTATTATTAATGCTTCCTTACAGAAAAGGGAGATGGTGTTAAGAGAAATATAGTCAGTCTGCATTTTATGGCTATGAATCATTTTTAACAATACTGCACTATACTTGCTTTGATTTTTCACTACTGAAGAGAAAGTAATGGAAGCTGCCATGTAAATATTTTCCAAATGAGGTGCTGTACAAGGAAAGACAGGGCACAGAGTCTCTGAGATTCACGGACAGATCTTCACACTCCTGAAACAAATCTAACTTTACTCCCAAGTCTACCCTGATTTCGGAGTTGTTCTTTTCTCCTGGCAGCTCTGCACATGCGCACACTGGGAACAGGGTCTAGCTGTTCTTCTGCATCACTGCTGTCTAGCTCCATTGAAAATGTGTATGCTGCCAGTTCAGACTAGTTTGGTCGACTCAGACGTCTTCAAGGATATTCTGTGCATGCTCAGATATGTGTGCTCCCTCTACATAACTGATAGTGAAGACTCCTCCGTAGGCACCTGATCTAGTCTATTTCTAGTTTATTTTTGTTTCACCCAAACACATTTAGCAGCAAAACTGGAATTTTCAATAGCCAGTCTTGGAATGAAACTTTTTCATTTCATTTCATTTTTATTTATTTATTAATTATCTTTATGTAATGACATAAACCAATGACTACACCTGGAGATTTTTTTTTAATTTTTTTTTGACAAATATTTATTTTATTTCTTAAAAAAAAAACCACACAAATATTTCGTCATTTGTCAATCATTAAGACATTGAAGTACAATTTTGTGTGTGTGTGTGTGCCCCTCCCTCTCTCACTCTCTCCACCCCCCCAATCCCCCTCCTCCTCCCTCCCCCCGACTTCCCAGAACCCGTACACGGTATGGATTTTTAACTAACACAGTCTAAAATCTATTGAGAAAAAAGAAATAAAGAAATTAATGACATTCTACATTGACCTTAGCTTCTTCTTACTGAACTAACTTTTAACAGTTTAAATCATTTCTGCTTAACCTTTTGGCAGGTCCACCATATATGATAATATGTAGCATCGAGAAAACCACACCTCCCTTCCTTAACCTTTGTATCGTCTGGGTTCATTGTTAACTCCAGCTCTTTTCTCTTAATTTCTTCTTTCAGTTCTGTTCGTTTTAACCCTTGCTTATTTCTATGTGTTTTATTTATATTCATCAAGACTCCTCTCATATACGCTTAGCTTGCATCCCATACAAATTCCATAGATGTACCCTTATTCATATTCGAAACAAAATATTCAGATAGTAATTTTTTACAATCATTAATATACTTTTCATATCTAAATAAGTTTTCATTCAATCTCCAAGACCTTCTTGCCTGCACTACCCTTCCCAACTCCATCCAAACTGGGTTATGGTCCGAAAGGACCCTAGCCACAATCTTTGTCTTCTTGACCCTAGAAAGCAAATCATTAGTGGTTAGAATAAAATCAATCCTTGAAAGGGATTCATAGGAAGTCATATTCCTCTGCATTTCTTTCTCGCCAAATATCTCTCAATTCAAAGTCATCCATAATGTCAAAGAAAGGTTTGGATAACTTTGCTCGCATCTTAATATTTAGGCGGGAAATCTTCTTATCTCTCTTAGTATCTATCACTCCATTCCAGTCACCCAATAGTATACAGCTTTCATATCTTCTCTTAAGTATACAACTATACCATTCTTCTTTTCCATAGCGGAAGCTACAAAATGTTGACCAAGTTTTGAGTTGATCAAATATTTTTGATCAGTTGACTTGATATGAATTTCTTGCAAACAAATTACATTGTTCTCAAACTGTTTGAGATAATGAAATATTTTCTTCCTCTTTTGTGGAGAATTCAGTCCGTTGACATTCCATGTTAAAATCTTAGTTGTCATCTTTGGTTGGTTGAAGCATTTTTAGAGCTTCCTGCATGGCCTATTTAACCTTAGATCTAGCTCCTCCCACTGCTTCCAGATTTGTTATTGTAGTTCCTTGATTGATGGCCAATGATTGTTGATGCTGTTGCTTTTTAGCTTGTTTCTCCATACGTCTAGTAGTCATATGGCTAGGTTTTTGTTCCTTGTCTGGTGGTTGTGTAGTTTGCTGTCTATCCTGTCCTTCTTGTGGTCTTTCTCTAGGTCCAGATGGTGCAGGGTATCCGACCTTCAATATATTATAATAAAAATCTCGAGCTTTCCATACAGAGTTGAGGCGGTACCTTTGCTTATCAAATGTAAATATGATGCCAAATGGTGCATCCCATCTATACTGTATCTGACGATTTCTGAGTTCTTCGACCAAAAAAGCGTAGTCTCTCCTGGCTCTTAACATTTGAGGTGGTATCTCTTTCAAAACAATCAGGTCTTGATCGCCAATTTGAAGCTTAGTGTTATAAGACGCTTGCAGTACCATATTTCTAAGCTCTCTTGTAGTAAAATATATAACGATGTCTCGAGGAAGCTGCTTCTGCTTTGCCAGCCAGGAGTTAATGCGGTAAGCTTTGTCGATTTGCCAGTCAAGGTTGGTCCCTGGTCTTCCCATCAAGCGGTCAAAAGCTTCCAATAGGATCTGTTTCAGGTTCTCCTGTTTCTCCTCACGCAGCCCCCTTACTCTTAATGCGGACTCCATTTGTCAGTACTGTATCATAATAATTTCTTTTTCAGCATTTTCCACTTTTTGTTCCACCACCTCTGTTTTCAATGTCAAGTTAGCATTGGCATCATTAAGAACCTCTAGAGTATCTTCCATTCCAGAAATATGTTCTGTTAATACAGTTACAAGTCTCAGCATTTCGTCTCTAATTTTGCCAACCTTAGCGTCAATTTTCTCATACAGCTCCTGTTTAAGTCCTTTTATTTCACTTTTGATTTCTTCTTTCATTTCTTTTATTTCCTCTTTTCTCTCCTGCTTTACCACCTCTCTATTATCTCTAAACTTATCTTCCATTTTAATTGTCTGTGCATTAAGAGCCTCGCTTAGATTGCTCAGGAAAAATTCTTTCGTTAACACATCCCCAGCAGGGGGCGTAGGAAGCGGAGGCTGCAGCTTTGTGCCAGGCACTGAGGATGTGCCCCTGGAAGTAGAGTGTGACGACTTTGAGTTAATATTTGGTTTTGAAGCCATTTCAAAATTTATCTGCCTGCAGTTAATAAAACTCTATTGCCTGAATATGCAGCTTTAAGTAAAGAGGCTGAGTTCCCCTTTTATTTTGAAGTTAAGGCTTGGCAAAACTTTCAGTGAGTAAACATTGTAACAAGACCGTTCAGCAGATTCATCACCATTTAACTTCCAGATAAGCAAGATTAATGAAGGAGTGAAATTCTTGTAAAAATGAAACTAATTAAAAAGCTTCTGCTGGCCTATTGTGAAACCAAAACAAATGATAAGCAATCTCTTTTGTTTTGAATTCTTGTGAGAATTAACAAAAAGTGTTCGTTATTACCGGAGAAACCAGCCTGCTCGGCGCCATTTTAAAAGCCTCTAAGTAAATAATTTTTCGGAGGAGAAAAAGAAAAGAAGCTAAAATGTTGATAAACAATTATTGTCCACGCAAACGGATTCAGCTCGTGATAAGATTAAATCAAACAAAACTTTGAACTGAGTGGGGGAGACCTACTTTGTCCCGCACAAGGCAGTTTGAAGTTCCCAGCACGGACAGCCATTCTGCCTTGGGCTAGCCCCCCTTTCCCTGCAAGCACAAAAGCTGCAAAAATCGAAGAGCATTTGCCAGCAAAACAATTTCTTCTTTCCTTCTTGCCTGAAGGATAAGAAAACCTGATAAGACGTCAGATGGAAGATCCTCTAAACAGGTACGTAGCCAGGAATTTGGAGGCAGCTGATTTTTTTGCTGCCACCACCAGCAGGCTCCTCCCAGGAAGCTCGGAATGAAACTTTTTCAGATGCTTAATAAGAAGGAGAAGAAATGAAGCTAGTTTACACAAAAATGATGGAGGTCAGAGCACTGTCACTGTACACAATTCAATTCCTGCTAGATGGAAGGAAGTGTAAACCAACAGAACTGCAGCTGGTTTTTGTTTTATTTTGTTTGTAGTGGGGAATACAAAGGATACAGCATTATTCACAAATAGATGGAATTCATGTTTGTTCTTCTGTACTTTTCCAGGGAATACCAATGAGCCTATGGAACCACATGCATAACCAGCATCACGCCAAACCCAACTGCTTCCGCAAAGACCCTGATCTCAACACGCACCCATTCCTTTTCAGTCTGGGGAAGAAACTTTCTTTGAAGGTAAATAAATAGAAAGTCTTAGGCAGACAAAAGACCCTGAAAAAGGATTAGCAGTACTAAAAGAAAAAACCCGACATCACCATAACTCTGATGAGCAATCTAGGAAAATAGGAAGAAAGATTTCTTTCCATCTTCCATATTTCTTTATAGCAACTCTCACTGCTGTTGGATCGGTTCAGGTATTGCCTTATTTTCTAGTCTCTGCTTCTGTAATAATTCTGTAAAACTTATTTTCTTATAGACTGGAATGGAATGGAATGGAATAGAATAGAATAGAATAGAATAGAATAGAATAGAATAGAATAGAATAGAATAATCTCCTTGATCAGTTTCCACCCATTGCTTCTTGTCCTGCCCTCGGGTGCTTTGGAGAATAGTTTGACTCCCTCTTTTTTGTGGCTGACCCTGAGATATAGGAACACTGCTATCATGTCACCCAGAGACTTCCTTTTCCTTAAACTAGACATACCCAGTTCCTGCAATCGTTCTTCATATGTTTTAGCCTCCAGTCCCCTAATCATCATTGTTGCTCTTCTCTGCACTCTTTCTAGAGTCTCCACATCTTTTTTACATCGTGGCGACCAAAACTGAATGCAGTATTCCAAGTGTGGTCTTACCAAGGCATTATGAAGTGGTATTAACATTCACGTTATCTTGAGTCTATTCCTCTGCTTATGCAGCCTAGAACTGTGTTGGCTTTTTTGGCAGCTGCTGCACACTGCTGGCTAATATTTAAATGGTTGTCCACTAAGACTCCAAGATCCCTTTCAAAGTTACTACTGTTGAGCAAGGTACCACATATACTGTACATGTTCATATTTTTTTTTGCCTAAATGTAGAACCTTACTCTTTTCACCATTGAATTTCATTTTGTTAGATAGTGCCCAATGTTCAAGGTTGTCAAGATCCTTCTGTATCTTAAGCCTATATTCTAGGGGGTTGGCTATTCCTGCCAGCTTGGTGTCATCTGCAAATTTGATGAGTTCCCCATTTATTCCCGCATCCAAAATCATTGATGAAGATGTTGAAGTGTACTGGGCCTAAAACAGAGCCCTGGGATACTCCTCTCCATACTTCCCTCTATGTAGATGCAGTTCCATTGAGGACTACACCAGTGCTGGGTTCTGGATCCCATTGCAACTGGTATGCTGCAACGGGCCCTGGCATCCAACATGTGAATGTGCGCAGCACACGTGCAGTGCGTGCATGTGCACTTACCACCCGCAATGCTACAGCTGCTCGGCGGAGTGTCGTGCAGGTGTCATACGCTCTGTGCACGTGCTTGAAAGCCCTGATCAGCTCAAATAGCAGTAAGGAAAGCGGTTGGGCGGTTGGGCCCTCCGGGGCACCATACCGGAATGGTACTTGGTGCTCCCAGCAGGCACCGGTACGTCTGTACCAGGGCGTACTGGTCGTATCCCACCACTGGACTACACGTTGAGTGTGGTTGATCAGCCAGTTATGAATCCATCTGGTGATGATGCTGTCTAACCCAAATTTTTCTACTTTACCTAGTAGTAGGTTATGATCTATTTTATCAAATGCTTCACTGAAGTCCAAGTAAATTATAACAACAGTATTCCTCTGGTCCACAAATTTTGTCAAAGAATGCAATAAGATTAGTCTGACATGATCTGTTTTTGACAAACCCGTGTTGGCTTTTGGTTATTATTTTGTTAGCTTTTGTTGGCTTTTTGTTTGCTGATTGTTGCTTGATTATCTTTTCCAGAATCTTCCCTGGCAGTGTGGTCAGGCTGATAGGTCTGTAGTTTTCTGGGTCTATTTTTTCCATTTTTGAAGATGGAAACTACATCATCTCTTTTCCAGTCCTCTGGTAGTTCCTTGGTGCTCCAGGATCTTTGAAATATATTGTTCAGTGGGTCTGAGGTCTTTGTCTGCCAGTTCCTTCAGAACTTTAGGGTGTAATCCACTTGGTCCCGGTGATTTGAACTTGTCTAGGGTAGACAGGTGCTCACTTATCATTTTCTTCCCTATTCTAATCTGTTTTTGTGGTGCTGTTTTTGATAGGTTAGACTGTTTTTTCCATTTGTCTAAAGATACATGCAAAAAACAAGTTAAGTAGTTCTGTTTTCTCCCTGTTGCTTATCACCTTCTTGCCACTTTCTCCCAGCAATCAACCAATTGTTTCCTTGACTTTTTTCTTGTTTTTAACATGCTGGAAGAAGTTTTTTTGTTATTTTTTACTTTTGTCGCAAGCCTTTCTTCATTGTGAGCTTTAGCTTTCCTCACTTCATCTTTACAGGCTTGGGCTATTTGCTGATATTCTGCCCTAGCTATGTGTCCCCCTTTCCACTTTTTATACTTATTCTTTTTGTCTTTCAATTTATCAGAGAGTTCTTTATGCAGCCATGCTGGTTTCTTTTGAGAGCTGTGTTATTTTTCTTCTTCATTGGTATTGTGCTAGACTGGGCTTTTATAATCTCACTTTTCTGGTAGTAAAACTGGCAACAAGCCACCCCTGCTTAGTTAGCTGACCAGCAAAAGGTTCATCTATTTCCTCTGTTTGGTTGGGTGGACCTATGGCAATGTCATTGCCCCCCATTAATATTGATCCAAATGCATTCAAGATAATTAGATCTGTTAACAATTCTGACACAAATTTCCATTGCATTTCTGCATTAATCTGTACATTTTCCAAAGAATATGTTTTGATCCACATTTTCCTGTGAAGTGCAGTCTAATAATGCATTCTCCTTCCCAAAAGTTGTGTTTAGATGAATGTAAAGTCAAGTAACTTAACCAATGAATTGTGCATGTTTAAGGCTGCAGTAAAATACAGTGCCTCTTCAAAAGTTGACAAACTACCACTTTTAATGTGACAAAAAAGAGAAAGTAATGTAACATTGGTGATTCAATGTATGAATTGAAATAAGATGAATTAAATAGAATCAAATTAAAAAGAAATCACATTTAATAGTGGTATTGTCTTGTCCATGTTTCCCCCTTGGCCCTGTTTATTTTGGCAAGGTAGCTTCCCTCAAATATCAGAGGAAACCCTCAGTGCACAAAAGCTGTGTTTACAGCAGAAAATCAAGAGAGACAGATCAAATAATCTGTGATATAATAATATGCAAAGATGAATCTTTTCAAGAACCTATATTGTAAAGAATGGGCAGAGACAACATGACCTGATGTGGCATTTACATAGTTGTCAATTTAACTGTTTGTTCTCTTTCTCCTTGTGCAGCTTGGAAAGAAGAAAAGGAGGTATATGCCTTACCAGTATCAACATAATTACTTTGCCCGTAAGTGTTTTACCACATTTACAGGAGCCTAAATTTGGAGGAGAATAACCAATGAAGTCATATATCTGCACTATAAAGCAGAGCAGACTAAGAAACCAATGCCCCACAGGTCGGGATTACTTTTATTGGAACACCTAGAGCAGGTGTGTCACATCGGCCACACCCACCCCATTTTAGCAAAGGGGGTGAAGTCGTGGTATGTTATGTGACGACAACATGACATCGTGAGTTTGACACTCCTGACCTAGAATAACAGGATCTTGGAAATATGAATGTGTTTCCATCCTTAATGCGAAGCAGGGAGCTGCCTGAGACATTTACTCAAATTACTTTCTTGGAAAGGGCTCATTGACTTGATAGCAACTCTTTCTCCTGGCTTTCAAGGCCATTCCTTATTCCCTCTACATCAGGTCTCTGACTCAATTACTATAGAAATACACTGATGAGCAATGGGGCAATAGGTCAGAGAATAAGGCGGTTAGTTTAATGCAAAAAGGGATTCAGAGACAGATGTTTGTTTCCTCTAGGATATGTTCTACCTTTATTTTAATCACACACTCATTTTTGTATTCTCCTTTTGCATTTTTATATTAGTCTTTGCCCCATTGATATTTACAACTGGTGTCCAATTGGTTTCCTATCGCTATGTATTTCAAAGAAAAAAATGGTTGGTAAGTCATAGCACCTCTTTATTTTAGGGGATTGGTGTATGTCAAGTGTAACACATAATGGTCCTGAATCCTCTTTCTTTCTAATGAGCCACAGGAGATGCATTACAAAATGCAAATTGCTTTCTTTCCTTAATCCCCCACAACATCATGGGAATATTCCCTGCCATTCATGATTTCATTGGCCTTCCCTCTTGTCAGCACCATTGAACAGAAAATGTACCTTGTTTGGGAAGGGAAGGGAAGGGTGAGCAATAGGCAAATATTCATTTCATTTTCATTTTCATTTATTTGTATGCCGCCCTTTTCCCTAAGGGGACTCAGGGCGGCTCACAACTCAAAGGGAGGGAAAAACAAACAAAATTACAGAAAACATAAAACCATACATAGTGAGTGTATGTATGTATGTATGTATGTATGTATGTATGTGTGTGTGTGTATGTATATGTGTATGTATGTATATATATATATATATATATATATATATATATATATATATATATATATATATATATAAAATCAAAGCCAAGGAATGTTTATCACAGCTGCAAAGAGCTGACCACAGTCTCTACCCTGATGTTAACAATGAGCCTGTTCCACTGGGTTACATCAGGCATTGGGGAAGTTATCTCCTAGACTGGGAATCTTTTCCAAACCAACCTGAAAGTCAGAAAACAACCATATGCTCCTCCAGCCAGAGACAGTGGCAACAGTGAAACAGAAAGGGATGAGGAGCAGAGGAAGAGATTGCCAGGAGATTGCATTTCTAACTGCCATGGATATTTGGGTGCACTTGCAGAGGGGATGGGGGAGAGATTATCTGGGCACTGATATGGGAAGTACAGACACATTCTAATAATAATAAGAGCAATGCTCTAGTTAAACATACTGTGGGTATGAAGATCCATTCCTTCCCATGAGTACAGAACCCACCCCCACCCCCACTACTCAAAATGAGCCATGCCACTACCCATTGCAATTCTCAGCCACTGGAAAAGACATCAAAACCTTTAGCAGCTTCAAGAATTCCATTTCTGCCCTAGAGAAATTCTTTCCATTTTGATGTAGAGCAAGGTTTCTGCACAACTGATGCTAGTATGCTCCATCCCCACTCCTTTTTATCATTGTGGGAGTTTTACTAGATACACAAACGAAGAGACCCTGAAAGTCCTTCAGCACTACATTGCAGGCTGCCTATTACTCCACGTTATTGTATTATAGCCTTTAGCATCTCTACTTGCCACATTGTAGCTAATTAATCTGAAATTGAAAAAGGACCTCATAATAATGATTCACACATTGTTACCATTGTGCTTATTTAACATTCTGTTCTTTGACAGGAACTGTTTACCAATCTTTTCTATAACTTCCGGGTCTGCCTCATGTACGTTCCTTTAATGGGATTTAAGAGCTTTATGGCTTACTACTGGTTAGCAAGGTAATAATTATATAAAACTCTACCCTGCTTCTATGACTCAGCTAATGCTTTTAACTGCTGTGAAGTCAAAGAGAGACCTTCAATATGTACATTACTAGCTTTGTTTACCACTTTGAAAAAATAATGAGGTCTCCATTTCTTGTTGACTTAATATGGGGATCTAAAACAAAATAAAAAAAATTAGTATACACTGTTACTGATCGCTATTATACTACAGTGATACTATATAGATGCTATAATATCTGTATCTATGACTATATGGCTTGGGCTTTTTAACTTAAAAAATGATGTGTCATCCTTTGTCAAGCTCACCTCAAACTAGTTTGTAACATAAAAATGAAAATAAAAACAACCATGCTATTGAAAAGAGCATAGCTCACCACAATAATCTTGATCCAACTCTTGTTATTGCTTGGTCATCACCAATTAGCAAAGTATTACTTACCAATACCTCTAGACCAGCAGTGAAATCCTCCTAGTTAGGCCCAGTTCGGCCGAACCTGTAGGGACATTTGTCCGTGGTTCTGGGAACCAGTAGTAAAAAAAAAGCTTCTGAGAGTCGTACGGCTCAGCTGTGAGCCTTGCGATCATTGGAAGCCTTTTTCCCTCTTTTTAAAGCATTTTTCCCTGCCGGTTCGCCCTCTTTAAAAGCTCTTTAAAAAGCTTCTGATGATGTGCGGCTCACAGCTGAGCTGAACCGGCAGGGAAAAAATGCTTTAAAAAGTGAAAAAAAAGTTGGCCACACCCACCCAGTCACATGACACCCCCCACCAAGCCAGAATGGGGGGGGGGATTAGATTTCACCACTGCTCTAAACAGCCACTAATTATCAGTTTCAAATGTTCTTCACTATTTACCAAATAGCTTCATCTGAGAACAGAGGTTGGTGTTTAAAAGCTTGATCTTGCACAATTCAGTTAAAATTGTCCTGTGCATGCGCAGAACTCAAAAACAAGATCCCAGTGTGGCAGCCACCAGGGAGCCAGTTCGGGGGCGTGGCAGGGCTGGATCGCTGCCGATTTCAGCAACCCAGGCCACCATACCACTACTGGTTTGGCCAAACCGGTCCGAACTGGTAGGAGCCCACCATTGATATACAACCTGTCTTCCAACATGTGTTTCATCCAATCTACAGTACCTCGTGTCAAAAGGCCTCAAATGTAGTGTTTCCAGCATGCCATTTTTTAGCCCAAAAATCCTCTTGGATGTTGGACCAATTAGCTATAAGGCTGATTAGGGAAATGAAGTAATTTTAGATTTCTTTAATGTTTTCACAAATCAGTCCTGTTTCCAATCTGGCTAGCAATCTACCTGAAAGATCGTTTCCTAAACAAACTGACAAAGACACAGATGAATGCTGCAAAATGCCTAGATGGGACATATTGTGGAGGAGGGAGAACTAGAAATTTCTTTGGGACAGTGGTTAAATCTAATTTTTTTCCCCACCGGTTGTGAGGACGTGGCTTGGTGGGAGGTCATGTGACTGGGTGGGTGTGGCCAACATTTTTTTCACTTTTTAAAGTATTTTTCCCTGCCAGTTGGGTGAACCGGCAGGGGGAAAATGCTTTAACAAGCGGAAAAAAAATTTCCAAGCTGCACAACCATCAGAAGATTTTTTTTTTACTACTGGTTTACAATACCAAAGACAATCGTCCCTACCGGTTCAGACGAACTGGAAGGATTTCACCTCTGCTTTGGGATCTTTTGCCAAAGGAAGGAGCTGCTTGTAACTCATATGCCATTAAAAACCTCTGGAGACAATGTATGTAGTGATATTCCATCCAGAAGAACGTCACTCTTCTGTTCAGGGACTGAGATTCTTGGTGTAGCTGTTGGCCAGTTCAAACTGAGCAACAATTGGCTCAGACTGATGTGTGTGAAATCCAAACTCACAAGTATATAATTAGCATTGAGCTACAAGTGCTTTGATTAATTGATAGAACACAGTGGAGAAATCAGGCTGGCTTTAAAGTATATTGCAAATAATTTGCAAATGAGAAGTGATTATGGAAAAGGAGCTGTGAAGGGAAATACAGACAAATCTTAAGCACTTTCCCCCTTCTTTAGGAACTAAGCTGAATTTAAGCACCTTTATCCACCTTTCCTGCCCAATAGGTAATCCAAATGCGGGCAGTTCATCAACTTGTGTAACTCATAATACTATTTACTCAATTGAGAACTCTGAAGAATGTTTTAGAATACCTGAAACTTCTAACTAGGTATGAGGGATTAAAGTGTGATAGATTGCATAAGATTATTACAGAATGCCATAGCTTTAACTCCCTGCTTTTACCTATACAATTATGTTTCTGTATAATCCGTTAGCGCAATGATGTGGTAACAGTAATGATCATGTTATGTTTTGGGCTGAGAAAAGCAGTTTTACTAGTGAGTGAACCATTTAAAGAATTTGTTTGAATCATTATTATTGTTTTTATGTCCACACAGGTACTTAGAATCTGGATGGTTTATCTGGGTCTCACAGATGAACCATATTCCAATGAATATTGACTATGATCAGAATTTAGATTGGGTCTCTGCCCAGGTGAGATAGTTTCTATTTAAAGGGGAAATTTCTTTTCTTCAGATAATCTTATTCAGAAATGCTGGGTCCTTAGTTCTGAAACACAGGTTCCAGATCATGTTGTTGTTTTCTTAAATATTTCATGCCCTTATCTACATTGAAACATTGTCTTATGAAGAGCAGGTAGTACAAATGGAATGTCTATGCTGACAGCTAGAAATCACTCCCATATTGCAGTTACTTGGAAAATCACAATTGCAGCGTGATGCCCTTTCTCTTCTCATGGAGAAAATTTACAGGGGCCAACAATGAACTCATTGTCCACAGTAGATGATTTAGAGATTTTTTTTTTAGAGATTTTATTAATATTTGTAGGCCGCCCTTTTCCCTGATGATGAGATGGTAAACAATGTAGTACATTGCCTATTAATCTTTCTTGCTTTTTCAGTAAAGCAAGAACAGTTTTATTGTTACTGCTGTTTACTACTCAGTAAAGCAGGAACAGCACCAATGCTATTAGTCCTCCATCCAAAAGGACACTTTACAATTCCAAGTCCCCACATGTGGACTCCAATTCACATAATTGTTCTTTTTGGGATCATGAACCAGTTTTTCAATGGCATAAAAATTAACTTTGCAAGATGCATTAGCCACAAAATTAGAATATAGATCCATAAGGCTAACATTGATTCCAGATAGGAATAGCCTTTCTCTTTATATTGTAGAGAAGAACATATCAGAGTGTTGAAAAACATTTTGCTGGTATGTATATTTATGCAACAACTACAATAGTATGCAACCAGCAGATAGTAGTGTTTAAAACTTTGGATCTATGGTCTATGGTGTTTTTGTACTAAGTAGAGTTTCCTATTACAGTTGAGCAATTAAGCAGTAAAGCACATGGTGACTGTACTCTTTATTTGATCTGTGGTGCTATATATAAACAGAATTTCTAATATGGAGGAAGTCTAATTTTCCTGATGGTAGTTACAGCAATCTCCCCAGAAAGGGTAGAGTAACTGTGTACATGTGGATGTACACAGTACATTCTTTCATTTTTTTTAAAAAAAGCATGTTTCTTCATGCTTTCTTGGTGTCATTTTCCCTTAGGTTTTTTTTTTTTATGGAAGTAGAGATTGGCTTGGATCCACTCAATTTCAAACTGTGGTTTAGGCAAGATAATTAAGGGATGGGACTAAATGAATAGATTATGTGACTAGGCCTCCAGCAAGCATTAAGCAATTTGAAGTTGATACCTGAAACCTTACTACAGTGATGCAAGTTAAGAAGAGAAACAGCATATAGTTGTTGTGACATTAATAACAGATGGTTTCTGCATAAATAATCTGCTCTATCACAAAGAGAGAGTGAAAGATGATGAGAGACAAGACAGGTTTTCTCTCTTTTTTAACAGTAAGTCATAAAACAAATGCAAAATGGCTAGTTGTACATAATCTTATAGGTCCTCCAAATGTAAGCTAGTGCCAACCTTTATTATATATTTACTGTTGGTACATCCCTACCAACCATGTTTATGTTACCCATCTATATATTTTATTTGGATTCTACTTTTTCTTTATGGGACTTACAGCCAGTTTTTAAGGTAGCTCTAAAGATTGGTGTATTCATGCACAGTTTTCCTTTTCCAATTTCTCTTTTGTTTTATTTTTGTAATAGCATGATATAATTCCTGGGGATGGAAAATAGTTAACTTCTATTTATTTATTTATTTACTTATTTATTTATTTATTTATTTATTTATTTACAAACATGTAAATTACACACACACAAAACTTAGACGTACACCACATTTACACAATATAATACGAACAGGAGCTTCCTGTTCTTTCTAATAGCAATTATCAATCGATACCGCTCACCTTATATTATTTCACCTTCTATTATATTTCATTTGGATTTCATCATTCTTAACTCTCTTATTTTACTCATAACTATTATTTTTGAGTTTTGTTATATTCCTTCATTGATTCTTGTTTCTTTCCTCCATCCACCTATACCATTTATCCAATATCTGGTAGAATTCTGATTCTTCTTTTCCCTGGATTTCTTTAGTTAGTATGTCCATTTCAGCACAATCCATAACCTTTCTTATTATTTCATCTTCGCTTGGAGTTAATTTGTTCTTCCATGGGAAATGGTTAACTTCTAATGCATGTTTATCAGTGATGGGATTAAAAAAAATTACCACAGGTTCTGTGGGTGTGACTTGGTGTGTCGGGTGTGGCTGGGTGGGGGTGGTAGGGGAAGGATTCTGTAAAATCTTCATTCCAGTCACATTCCAAAGGAAAGTTACTGCAAAATTCCCATTTCCTCCCAATCAGCTGGTACTCAAGAGGCAGAGAAGATGGGGGCAGAGCCCATTAGAGGTGGTATTTACTACTCAAAATTTCTGCTACCAGTTCTCCAGAACTGGTCATAACCTGCTGAATACTACCTCTGATGTTTATATTATTATTTTTATTAAAATTGGAGGGTACATTAATTCATATGATTTGGTTATATCCAGTTTTGATTTTTGTTTGAACTAAAATTAAACCCCATAAAAGTAGATTTGTGAATAAATGTTTTATATTAAAATGTTATTTTGAATACATTCCAAAACCAGGCAAGTTGAATTTTAAAGGAATTACATGAATTATGAATTATATAAAATATAATTATGAAATGATTTTTGAGGGATTATTAAGGGAAATTATATTGGATGAAGTAAATGGTATTGAAAGACCTATCTATTTTTGAATATTAAGGACTGTATTCAAGAAAATGTAACAATTTTAAAGCTATTTTTTCTACTCAAAAGACAATAATTCAAAATAATTTTATAATGGTACCTTCTTTTGAAAATAGAAGAAAAACAATTGGCCTAAATCTGCTTACGGGTGGCTGAATGGAGACTTGGAGACTGCTCTTCTTGACCCTAACCTAATGCCCTTACTTTTACAGAAGTAATTACATAATATTTCCATGTCTACTTCTAAAGAAATAGTTCAATAAGAATGACTCAGGGAAGACAACTTTAGAGTCACTGGTTGGTTGATTCACTCCAAAAGAGAATTACATTTCTCCTGAAAAGAAGCCAGCGTGTTAAGCAGAATAAGCCATTGAATCTGAAATGTCACCAATATCCTAGTCTGTGCAATTTTTCCCCCAAGCATATATATCACTGGATTTCATCCCATGGACACAGCACCAGTTCAATAGTTCGCCTGGATTGCCTGGCCTGGATTCAGAAATATTTATAATTTCCTTCTGCGCAGGGACCATACTATAAATGTAACGAACGTTTGGAAATGAATGATGGTCTACAATACTGTAAATTGGAAGTTATTGGAAGTCTACATTTTTTTTTATTTCCCCCTTAGCTCGCAGCAACATGTAATGTGAATGAATCTCTATTCAATAACTGGTACACTGGGCACTTGAATTTCCAGATTGAACATCAGTAAGTACAAGCTATATGGAAAGGTTGTACAGCATACAATGCAATGTTTGTACAGCTTTTGTCACCACTAAGCATCACATGCATATTATGGTCCATGTTTGAAGCCAAATGATGGCTGTGGCCAGGAGTTTTGGCTAGTTTTAAAGAAAGCAGATCTTGTCCCAGTTATACATGCTGTGGCTATTCCAGACTGGACTTTGGGATCTATCCTGTAAAAATGCCTAGAAACAGCATTTCATATAAAATGCAGCAGTGAAACTAATCTCGATGAGCCATGGTGGCACAGTGGTTAGTGTTTCATATCTTACTTCTAGATATATAGCAGATTAAATGGTTGATAATTATAATTCATTTCTGGACCAAGTCAAAAAGCTGTTTTTCACCTTTAAAATTCTTAACTAAGATTTCAAAACCTGTGAGCAACTGCATAGTACCCTACTACAAAGTAACTCATTAGGAAGGATCGTGGTTCAGCAATAATCAGAAGGACCTCAGCTTGTTCATCCCTACCTCAAACTCTTTGGGAACCAGACAGGTGAAAGGTTATCCTCTTCTGTATCCACCTGCCTGTATGCAATACTGAATAGGAAACCCTCTGACATTGAAATGGGAAGGGCAGTAATGACAGCAGGATCCAAATTACAGTAGAAGTGTCTTCTACTGTGTCCTCTTGATATTTTTCCTCTTTCCACAGTCTTTTTCCAACCATGCCTCGACATAATTATTACAAGGCGGCTCCCCTGGTGAAATCCCTTTGTGCCAAGCATAACATTAAGTATGAGTGCAAGCCCATGCTCACTGCTTTTGCGGATATATTGCGGTAAGTGTGAGCCAACAGGAAAAAGGCCATTTGCAGGCATGTCACCAAGAGAATATCTCAAGTGAAGAGTAGCCTGAAAGAACTCATGGCTGTGCAAATGTCCTTTTGATTAATGTGTTCCATGTTCCTTTTTCCTTCTGCAGCACCCTGAAGGAATCAGGAAAGGTCTGGCACAATGCTTATTACCAGGAAAAAAATCAATACCAGTGAGGAATTGGAATGACTCCTTTGTTATTAACACCTGCTGTTTTCTCTTAGCCTTTGTGATTTTAAAATAATTTAAATAATAATATTTTTAATCTATTGATTGTTTTATAATGTTATAACATCAGTTTTTCATGAGATGGATAGCCATGTACAGTGGATGAATAAATAAATAATATTGAAAAGGAATCTTGTGGTAAATTATCCTGGATGGATGGATGGATGGATGGATGGACGGACGGACAGATGGACAAACAGATTAGAGAAGAAGAGGCCAAGATGGTAAATGATCCATTCCACAAAGAACCATCCAAGATGTACTTCCAACTGCAGTGCAACACTATAGCAACATGAAAGCTGCCTATCAGCCAGCCTGCTGCTTGCTGTCATGGAAAGGCAGGGAGGGGGTGCTGCTCATTTGAGAATTTTCCTTTACAGCTTTGCATCTACCAGCCTTAGTTTTGCTTATCTCTCCATGGTCATTTCTTCCAGCTTTGTATGCCGCAGCCAGAGACGATGCTCTTGAATCAAAGACCTTCTCAAAACATTTCCTGTCCGGTGCTTTCCCTCTGATTGCCTAGATACAAGGGGGGTCAAGCTCTACAGTTAGTTTCAATTTGATGCTTCCTGCACTTTTGCCTCAGATCTTGGCTGAAACTTGTTGCATTCAGTTCTCTCCTAGTAAAAGTATCTTTTCTCTGAATCTATGGAGCCAAGGGTTTTTCTTTCCTAGGCAGTAGATGGGGGAAACCCTAACATGAGGCAAAATCTTCTTCACCCCTGAGACAGGTGATCAATACCAGTAGGATGTGAGATTTGTCACTGTAATGCTTTGACAAATGAAAAGCTGTTTCAGATTCTGCCAGTCTCTTTTTTGTGTAGCAGGTAAAAATTCTCAGCCTGTGGCATTCCAGGGATGAAGAGGAGGAGGAAAGGGAAAAAGCCACTCTGAATCTTTTCAATCACAAGTCAGCCTATTCGCCAAAATGAACAAATACTGGCAAAACTGATTTTGATCCCATCACTACCAGTTGGAGAGGTCAAGCTTTACAGAGAGACTCCAAAACTTGTTTGCCAATTTACTTGCCTTCCACGACATCACCCTAAGGGTCGTTCATTCTTATCGCTTTGCTTGCGAAGAAATTTGATTTTTATGCAACCAAAAAATAGAGTTTGCTCGGCTTACTGCAAAAATGCTGCCAGCCGCCAACTCCTCTTTCGTACTTGAAAAGCAGAACATCCGAGGCTCAGCCAAGTTGGTTCTTTCAGTACTTCCCTCTTCGCGTTTGTTCTCCACGAGAGCAGCGTCAGTGACGCTGTTTGCCAATTGGTGATGGAACCCTTGTCACCTCAAGGCTGGATTATTGTAACATGCTCTACATGGGGCTACCCTTGAAAAGCGTTTGGAGACTGCAGTTAGTTCAGAATGCGGCCGCGTGGGTGATAGTGGGTGTGCCGAGGTACACCCATGTTACACCTATCCTCCGTGAGCTACACTGGCTGCCTATTGTTCTCCGGACTCAATTCAAGGTGTTGGTTATCACCTTTAAAGCCCTACATGGCTTAGGGCCAGGATACCTTCGAGATTGCCTGCTGACGCATACCTCCCAGCAACCAGTAAGATCCCATAGATTGGGCCTCCTTCGGGTGCTGTCGGCCATAAAATGTCGGCTGGCGGGCCCTCAGAGGAGAGCCTTCTCAGTGACTGCTCCGACTCTTTGGAACCAGCTCCCCCTGGAAATCCAGACCATACCCACTGTCATGGCCTTCAGGAAAGCAGTAAAAACTTGGCTGTTCCGGCAGGCCTGGGGCTGTTGATCTCACTATTGAGGTCTGGCCCCGACTAGAATGAATTTGATGGATGATTGTTTTTTTTTAATTATATTGTTTTTATGTTTTTTATATTTTGTTTGTAAGCCGCCCGGAGTCCTTTGGGATTGGGTGGCATATAAAAGTTTTAAATAAATAAATAAATAAATAACTCCCTCGCCAGGACCCGCCTAGTCCGCCCTCCCAATAGTGCTGAAAAGGACAGCGCCAAGTCCCCCGAGGGGGGAGATGGCTTCCCAGCAAGGAGAAACTGGGATCAGATGGAGGAGGGAGGCTGATCCCGCGGCTGATCAGCCCAGTCCTTCATGGCGGTTCACCTGGGAGAGATCACGCTGCGCAGGGAGCCCGCCATGAGACCGCTGGCTGATGATTGATAGGAAAGTCTATGACATCAGCCGGTTCCACAGGAGACACCTGGGGGGCTCTCGGACCATCTGCTACTATGCCACTGTAAGGCGCACGGCAGGTGGCGAGAGGAAGATTCCAGTGTTTCCAGATCCTTGCAGCCGCAAATCTTTCACTCTTCGTGTCAAAGCAGAATTCCTTTTTCTTGCTGTTGCCACCTTTTCTTTTTTAGCTTCTTTCATTTACCTTACATTAAGATATGTGTAAGAGTAAATATGAATTGAAAAGGAAAAAAACATTAAACAGAAACATGTTCTTTCTCTTTCATCCATCCATCACGTTTCCTTTTTCTTTGGTAAACAAGTATGCTGAACTTGTTTAAACTTTATGAATCTAGAACTTGAATTGTTTTTTAAATAAAAGAACATAAAAGTTTTATAGCAGTAGACCTTGTGCAGTGTGAAACTTAACAGATATTAATTAAACCTTTTGGGAATGGGGGGATGAATTCAACTTTCAATTTTGGATGGAGGAATTTTTTTTTGGCGGCAGGAGTTAATTCAACCTGTTTAGGAGAGAAAGGTACTCTGTCACGCTCTGAAGGTTCTGGGGTCTGAAGCAGGCCAGCTTACCAGAACAAGGCTGCTCCCTGCCATCTGAGGAAAAAGCCCGAAACTCACTGCCTCAGCTTCATTGCCCTGGCATTGCTGCCTGCATACTGAGGGGAAATTCAGCCAGTGTCAGAGTAACACCGAGCAACCTTTGTTGCTGCAATTAAGTTGAATTGGTAAACTTCTGCAGGATTTGTTATGAATTGCAAGGCTGGAAGTTTTGGCATTGGTCAATAACTTTACCACAGGTAATCCTCATTTAGTAACTACAATTACTGACACTAAATGAAATACTTGTTCAGTGGCATGGTCACTGAATGAACCATATGACACAGAGAGAGAGAGAGAGAAAGGGATGCTGACAGATGGCTGGTTGCTGCCATCACATTCAGATAAAATTGTCTCATGCAGAAACACTAGCTTTACTTTCACTCCAGGGTATGTTGTAGTCAAGTGTGGAAATTTTGGAATAAGTATACATATTTGTCAGAAAATGGTTTTGTTATAGTTTATGACTGTTTTTGACTATCAGTTTAACAGTTTTATTAGTTTATGTCAGTGGTGGCAAACCTTTTTGTAAAGGTGTACCAAAATAACCCACAATTCAATGCACCCCACCCATCTGCTCATGCGCACACAACATGGGGGTGTCATGCGCCTCATGCATGTGTGCATGACACCCCTCCTATATTGGGGAGTTTTCACCCTCCACAGACTCCGGAGGCTTTTCTGAAGCCTGTGGAGGGCAAAAATGGCCTCCCTCAGTCTCCCAGAGGCCCTCTGGAAGCGGGAAATTGATCTTTCCAAACTTCCGGTTAGTCCATTGGACCTGTTTTTCACCCTCCCCAGGCTCCGGAGGCTTTCCTGCAGAACAGATACAATATCAAGAGATCTTTAAGATCTTTTTGGATTGAATATACAGCTAAAACACATAAAGTAATTCAGGCGATGGGAACAAAGCTTGAATTAAAACTTGACACATTTTCAAAGGAACTCTGTGAGGAGATACAACTTCTGATGGGAAATATTGAACAGGTGAAGAATAGAGTGGATTTTAGGGAGCACAAACTGCAGAAACAAGACATTTTCTTTGAAACTGATCTGGATGAGAGAAATCTTCTGGAAGCCCAGATGAAAGAACTTCAATTAAGATTTAGAGGAGGGGTAAAATGCTACCGGTTCGGACCAGTTCGCCCAAACTGGTAGTTTTAAAAATGGTACTAGTTCGGATTCTCTGCGGTGACGTCACTTCCATGTGGCCGAAGGAATGGGATTTCTGCTAGCTTTGCTTGAGTTTCTGTGGTGAGGATCCTGGAAAAGGACGAGTTGAACCTGGAGGGATCAACGGGAGAGATGGGGAGCCTTTAAAGCTAGAAATCACGAGAAGAAATCGGCATTCATGGCGGAGCTTGGGTTGTGACAGCCGCACATGTGGGAGAGAAGATAGCAACACAGCAATATCCGTGAGAATAAGTAAAACAACTAAACTAAAACGGTATAAATTCTACTAAAGACTCTTTGAGCTAGAATTTCAAAACTTTGAAATGAACTGGATACAACTCAATATCGGCAGCTATAAGGAGGGCTGAAAGCACGTGATTTCCTGTAGCAATAGAAGACTTGGAGTGACTTGAGAACGGAACGGAATAACCAGAGGAGGAAAGGACTGTTGGAGCGATTTGGACAATAAACAGAAATTGGAGCCAGATAAATCAGTGATAACAGCAAAGAAGGAGAGAAAAATACTTTGGAATACTTGAGAGAAAATATCGGATGTTTGAAGAGCCGGGGAAAAAAGCCTATACGAAAGAAGAGTAACAGCACCATCTAGTGGAGAAAGAAATAAGAACTGAATAACAATGTATAGGACAAATCTGATGCAACCTGAAAATATTTTTTCCCTTTTTGGTTGTGATCTCTGAAATTGGACTTTAAAAAATCTTTTCTTTTGAAGGAGAACATTGAAAGAAGAAATATAAAGCTAAACTGAACTGTGGTGAGATAAAATATTGTTGAATTGTATTGAACCATATTATAATTGTAAGAGACAGCGTAGAGCGTATGAACTATCTGTGATACTCTGAAATTATCAACGTTATAAATAGATGACATAATATTATATAATAGTATATAAGAATTAAAATTAATGATCTATTAGCCTAAACACACTGTATACCTTGAGAATATAAAAAATAATAAAAGTAATATAGTGTTGAAGTAGGAGGTGATAGTTTGTAGTTATTAAAGAGACGATATAAGATTATATACTGAATCAAATCAAGAACATGTTAGGTTAAATATATTGAATATTGCATGAATATTGTGTGGATTGACTTACATACAAACCCGAATATATAGAAATTAAGTTCTTAGATTGTGATATTGAATTGAATTGAATTGAAATGTACATGGAAGAGAGAAAGTTCAAAGATTGAAGGGGCTGGTAAGAGAGTGGAAACAGACAGTGGGCAGAGAGAAGTATATGCTATTGTGGGAAAAAATTGTAAGGAAATTAAAATAAAAAATGACAAGTACAATAACAACAATTAGTAAAATGAATAGGAAGGCAGCATCCAATCCAGCATCAGCAACGTCTTCACCCTCAAACCAGCGTACAATTGAGAGCACACTGGGTCTAGAGAAAGCAAACTCAACAAGAACCTTCAGTGTATGTAAGATGCATTAGCAATGATACAAGAAACAATGCTGAAAACACAAGAAATAATTACAAAAACACAAGGACAATTACAAAAAATCACGAAGAAATTAGGAGAAATCATGAAGAAATTAACCTAGAAATGGGAGAAATGAAGACTGAGAGTAGAAGAATAGATGATAGAATAGGGAAAATACAAAGTGAAATAACAAGAAATGAACAAAAATATCAAAAAGTAGAAACAAAGGTAGAAAAAATGGGGAAGAGAATAGAGATGATAGATGAGAAGCTGACTACATTAAAAAGATAATTAGGGGGAAAATAGTGTTTTTGGAACTTGAAAAAGCTGGCTTCTTTCTGCAATTTCAAAATAAAGTAGAAGAAGAGGAGGATTTAGGGGAAACAATCACAGAGATTGTTGCGAACATATTACAAAAAAACAAACAAGAAACGAGAAGGGACATAGACGAGGTGTATCGAATCCACACAAATTATGCCAGGAGACACAGGCTCCCAAAAGAAATCCACGTACACTTTACTAGAAAATCGGTAAGAGATGAAGTATATAAGAAAGTGAGAGAAGAACAAATAACATATAAAGGAAGAGAGATACAAATCCTGAGACAAATCCCGAAAATAGTGAGAGACCAGAGAAGGCAATATCAGTTCCTTACACAACAACTAATAAAGTACAATGTAATATTCAGATGGCTCACACCAGAGGGTCATGATTACCTGACAGGATAAAAGATATAAAATAGACACAGTCGGGAAAGCACATGAGTTCTTTGAACATCATTTCACTGCTGAGGAAGAACAAGAAAGTAAAGTGGAACCAGATAGTAGAAGTCAAGAAGAACCGTCAGTTGAAAACAGGGAGGAAGAAAGAGAATAAAGAAGAAGACAGGAAAGAGAAAAAATAGAACAAGAAGGTAGTAAAATAGGAATAGAGACAAGAAAGGCAAGGAAACTAAGGGCGGCACACAAATAACACAATGGAACAAGAAATTAAGTTACTCTCACTAAATATAAATGGATTAAACTCACCAGAAAAGAGAAGGCAAACTTTGACTAGATTACAACAAATGAATATGGACATAGTATGCCTTCAAGAGGTACATATTAAAAAACAATATAACAAACTACTAGAATATCCAAAGTTAGGGAAATTATTTACATTAGCACACACAAAAAAAGGAATTGCAATATACATCAAAGAATGGATAAATGCAAAAAAAATGTGCAGGTGATTGGCTACTTTCAATCCTAACATTTTCAAAAATTCAAGTTTGTTTGTTTTAGCACATAAACTCACTCAAAACCTTAAAAAGGCTTTGCTTACATTAATAAAAATTATGCATCTCAATCCGACTGCAGAAATTTTCATCAAAGTACTAATTTTGCATGGTTTGTATGGGTGAAAAGTTGATTAAACATGTAAATACAGCTTAAAATTGAAAGTGTGCAGGACTTTTTCATACAGCTGTACATCCTGGGAAGCCAGACTCTATTTACTTTAACCATCTGAGGAAATTGAAGCACCAGGAAAAATCCAGCCTAATCTGTGACACACGTTCATCTGAGGACAAAAATCCACACAGGATTGCTGGTGAGATTTAGATTTATCTGTATTTATTAATTGTTATGCTCACCAGCAACTCAACACTGCTTATTTTGTATTGAGTTCTTATTGAGAACCTTGAGTCGCCATGAGTGAGTAGGAGGCAATATAAATTTTCATAAACAAAATTTTGTATATATTTCTATTTTTCCCAGTTTCACCCCTCCTGCCCTTTATTAAAGCATCCAGATCTATGTATACAGTCGTTTTTATTGGAGGATAGGTGGGTTTAGCTGCATGTAAAGCTGGTAATGTGTAGTGAGGACAGAACAGTATTTCTGCTGGATATAGTGTATGTACACATACAGTTTTTTCTCCAATAATAATAATTTAAATGTACAAGAATAAAAAAACCTCCCCTTTTATGACTGTAGTCCCTATTCAGGGTTGAGTCGGGGTGACTGGATGGAGCTGAGCATTTATTGCCTGGATGCACTTCCTAACACCAGACAGAGTTCACAGCAGATATTTTTTTCTTTGCAACTTAGGAGAGAAACCACTACCAAGGATTAATCTCTCAACCATCTGAGTGGGAGACAAGCGTCTTCAACATTAGGCCACCATGCTGCTCATTTAAATATACAGGAATAATTTACAATAAATTGCATTCCTATTTGTTTGTTTCTTTAAAAAAGTTATAAAAGTAAATAAAACTTACATAAGTTATAAATCTGTATCTATTATTTAAAGATAATTAACTATATATGCTGCCCAAGATCAATAGTTCAGTTTTGATCTGGATTATTGCTGTCACAATGGTTAAATGCGTCTTTCCATGGCTGTGCTAATCACCTACATTTGAATAGGTGGAAGACTATATTGGCATGAAACATATTGTCCCCATAGGTAATCCTTATTCTAATTCTATTGTATCTCTTGTTTCATTTTTTTTAAATTGGAACAGCTTTAATAACAGAACCTTACAAGTCAGAAGGTGCTTCCTCTCGCCTCTCTTTATTTTTATGTGAACCAGGAAGAGGCTTGTCCAAGACATTTTCTTAACTTTGTTTTTTGGCCTGGGCTCAAGCCCCCACCTATCTGACCTTGGCAGCAGCTCTTCCTCCTGCCCTTCAAGGCCTTTTCCTCTGCCCTTTTCATCACAGCAGGCACCAAGCCTCCTCCCAAGGTACTGCTGATAAAACCTGATAGTTTTTATAAACTTGATGCTGTCCTCAGGGTTAAAACAAAAGGGAAAACACTACTTTAACACTGGCATGTGACTTGTAGCTGCTTCATTCTTGGGCTGCAGAACAAGCAGACGTAGAAGAAGGAAGATGATGCCAGAGCAAGTTTGTGCTGTAGCTAAGTGGAAATCAGGAAAAGTCCTGAGACAACACAAAATGGGAGATCCTGTTATAGACTCCTATCTGTTTGCTGAGATGACGGTGAAAAATATTTGGTCCACGGGGATTTTGGTAAGAGACGAACCTTCCCTCATAAGGAATTTTAGTCTCTCATGAGGAACAATGTGGGCACATTTTCTTGTTCATGTGTGGGTTTTAAAGAAGATAACCAAACAGAGATTAAATCCTCAAACAAAGAAGAGGAAGAAAAACCCATGTGCTGCTCAAACGTGGCTTGCTCTTGTTTCTGTTTGTCCTCTCATTCCTTATGATCTGTCTATGCTATGGAGTTTAATGTTTGAGGATGTTATGAGGACAGCAAATACGTTGCATCATTTTGTACCATTTTTCAAGGGACAGGTGAACACATTGCAGCCTTTTTAGAGCCACCCAATATTTAATCTTGCTAATTGAACAGTGGCCTCATTTTCTGATTCTATAATCAATCCTCCCTTTTGTCCTTAGATTTCTCTGTATGAAGCCAATTAAGAAATATATTTTTTCTCATTACAGAACTGTATGTAGCATTTGTTTCTAAGGCCATTTAATTAAATGTCAGAGAAGTATATGGATGCATATGTAGAGAACAGAGATAAATATAATATCTTCGTACTTGTTAGGGTGCAAAACACAAAATAGTATCTTCAAGTCATTGGTGGTGCCTCCATCTTATTTTGCAACAACCTTACTCCTTCTCAACCTCCCTTCTCTTCTTAGGGAAAGCAGAATCTTATGGTCTTACATTCCCCATGAGTGAAGAGAAAACATACCTGATCTGGAAATGGCATAGAAACTAAAACCTTTTGGAAAATTCAAAGGAATCATGGTCTATTTACCTAACCATATTAAATCTTTTCTCAAAATTGAAATAAATAGTAACAGATGGGTTCTGTTTATTTTGAATTATAATAATCATTTAATTAAGTGTCCTCTTGTAGCATTTTTATGGCAACCTATGAATCCAGCATGAGTTGGGAGCATAATTTTGAAAAAGTTACCTGCAAACCATAGGCTCAAATAAATTTTAGCATTACATTCCTCAAGGGAAGAAGCCTATAACTGAAATATGGTACTTTGAAATCATTACTTTCTGATGTAACACAATACTTCAGTTAGTGCAGCCCAAGATTATTCATTTCTAGATCTCCATAATACAGTTTGCTCATATTTGTCTGAATATATCATCCTAAATTTGTACAGGAATAGAATTTTGCAGCTTATGATCTTCTTCAAGGCTACATCCTAATAGATTAAGGTGACCAGATTTTCAGATTGGAAAAGAGGGACGCCCTTGACGGGGGGGGGGGGGGGGGGGGGGGCGCTTGATTAAAAAAAAATTTCTTTGTCAAAAGGTCACCCCAGGACACTGAAACCAGCATAAATACGAATCTGTTGCCAAACAAAATTTTGATCACGTGACCATGAGGATGCTGCAACGGTCGCTAAGTGTGAAAAATGGTCGCAATGGTCGCTAAGTGTGAAAAATGGTCATCAGTCACTTTTTTCAATGCCATTGTAACTTTGGTCACTAAATGTTTTCCCCCTCCTCGAGACTCCTCACTTAGCGACCATCAGAAATACGAATCTGTTGCCAAACATCAACATTTTGATCGCATAACCATGAGGATGCCACAACGGTCGCTAAGTGTGAAAATGGTCGCTAAGTGTGAAAAATGGTCATCAGTCACTTTTTTCAATGCCATTGTATCTTCCTGATTATTAAAAGTGCAAATTCACTCAGTGTCAATCATGACTCCTGAGTCCATTTCAAAGTATTGTGCATAGAAATTTTTAAAATGGCTTGTTTCAATTTATTTTGGATAGAATCTTTTTTTAAATAGTCTAAGACAATTTAAAAAAAGAATCAACACAGAATACCACTATTTTAAAAAATCATATGCACAATAAATAACATATTATTTTAAAATACATTGAGCCTATACTCCTTACAGTAAATGACTCATCTGGAAACAAGCCAATAGCATTTTTTGTGCTTTCAAATTTACAGATTTTCCAAAATCAGCTTAAAGTCCAAATATTTAAAGACCACCCCCCTCAAAGCTATCTTACCAGAGCTTTAAATATCTTCTGGGGAGGCCCTGCTAGTAATCCCATTCATGACAAAGGTAGGGCTTTCTCAGGAGGAAGGTCTCAGCTGGTGCCCATCCTTTGGAAACCTCCTCCAGAGCAGGGAGCCCTAACCTGCTGTCCATTCAGGAAGGCTGTACAAATTATTCTGTCTTCTAGAATCTAGAGCCATTGGGATTTAATATGGTTTTATCACTGGATTTTCTTTTTATTGTTTTTGTGGAATTGTTACAATGATTTTATAATAATATAATTTTATTTGGCATTTTTGTTGCTGTAAACTGCTGAAAACCCCTGATAGAATACAAATTATTTAATAATAAATTAGGAAATGTGTAGCTGTTTTCTACACATTGGTTTGTTTGAACAGCTGAAATCAAGCCTGTTCACCCAAGGCAATTCTAGAGTAACATGTGCTTCAGGACAACCTCCCTCTTAGACTGCTTTTTAAAAATGAATTATGCCTTGCTTTTTCTATATTATCTTCACTGACACTGTTAGTTTTATTGTTTTCTTGAAGAGATATTTTATTATTCTTTTGTAAATCCTTTTGGATTTTTTCATGAAGAATTCCAGTATAAAAATAAAAAAACAACACCATAGAGTAAGCTATCTTTTTCAAATACACTTGCAGTGGCAACCTATTACATATTACCTGGGAAAAGAAATCAGTGTTTCTTAAAATCTCTCCTTGGAGTCCAGAGGGTCAGACCCAATCAAGGGTACTCAAAATTCAAATTTGCCAGCCTATGTTGAAATCCCATCAAACAATTGTGAGAATCCACAGTAGCAGTGAATACTTAGATTTCAATATTTAATGCAATACATATTGATAAATATAACCCATACAAACAAACACCATTTTGGGATCCTGAGAGAAATTTTTTAAAACAAAGACAGTAATATAGAATACAATAGATTGTATTTGTTTCAGAAGTTCCTCTTTTTGGCTTGGTTCTTTAATCCAGAGATACGGAATTTGTGGGTCCTTGATATTCTCTGTGATTGGCTGTTTTCAGAGGGCAGCAAGACCACCCAGTTCAACCCTGAGCTACGCACATTTTTTTCTATCACACAATTTAATAGCCTAGGGCCACATGTGACTCATGGAAGCCTTCAGTTTGGTCCAGCACAGCTCCCTATAGGTCAGAAATTAAAAAGTTTGATGCGATACAAAAGGGAAATGATTCAATCCATTGGGATGAATATTATTTGCTATGTTTAATTAATTAGTATAAATTAATTCAATTTAAAAAAATTTTTGTCCTACATCTGTCCATCCTGGCTCTGCCTATTTTTTTGGAGAACGATCTCTGGAATCCCATTCAGTGCTCACTAGGAACCTCAAATTACTGCATGCTGCTGCTATAAACAATTGTAAACATGCATGTTATTTGATCTATATTTGACTACATGCCTACTCAAAAATAAAAAGTTATGAATATGAGTACTCTTTTTGATGGGGGGTACATCTTATAGAACAAGGAAAGTTCAAGTAAATATGTGTATAAACTGTATAAATAGATCTGTGCTGCAGGCTATTTAAAGCTGGATGCAAGATATGAAAACACTGCAAACTATTGTTCAAGATAATTTGAGAAAAGGGAATCATTCACCAAGAGTGCTAAGTAGGCATTCTACATGAACCTGCAATTTTATTGCTATAATATTTATTATTAATTTAAAAACTCAGCCAAGATTCAGGCGGCTAACACATACAACTGTAATGTTTTGAACATATTTTTCTCTCTACACTATACAGCCTTCTGATGCATGAAATGAAACTCTTACTCTTAACTCAGACTATAGGCACACAATCTTTCCAGTAGTTCACATACTAGTTGGTAACATCTTAATTTGAGGCTTGATTGGAACATTATACAGAAGTTATTGAAAGACAGTAAAATGGACATCAACAATCTCACACCCTGCTCAAAGTTGTGACAGCAAGTTTAAATTTTTGACCTTAACTATCAAGAAAAAAAACAATTTTAAAACTGGCATGTCAGTGACTTCTTAAAAGTCAGGATGCCTGGTCAAGATTAAATTGCAGGTAGATTTCTTATCACTTTCTAAAAAGAGAAAAATTCAGAACATAACAAATAAAAGGTTGTGAATTTCACAGATGAGACAGTAAACCACAAATGGGCAAATATGATCTAGAAAGGCATGACTCTCCCATATTATGGGAATCCCATAAGCCCTGCAGATGTTCATAATGAAATTATATTTAACTATTTGGGACAGAAAGACAACACAGACTATTTTTTTAAAAAAATTCACTAATATCACACCATAAGATTCTTTATCTTTTCTTTGCAACAATTCCTAATGGCACAAGAAATCTCCATCAATATCTATCCCCAAGAAGAAAATTCTTCTTTCACAGCAAAATAATGTAGAAAAATTACAAACAATAACTCTTTTCAGCTTTATGCACCACCCCAGTAAACACAAATGTTTGATCAGAAAAAATATGTCCAAGATAGGAGCAATAAGCTATACACCATGATTTAGGAGTTTGATTTTTTTCAAAAATAAATGCTAAAATACTAAACTGTATATATGCACATTTAGGTAAAAAATAGTGTTCTGTATACCCTCTCGGAGGCGGCGATCGATCCCAATCACGAACGGACTCCGCGGAAGGGTGGGGCCCGTGGGGGCAGCAGCAGCAGCCCGCAGATAACCTCCACGCGGTTCAGGGGCTTCTGCCGGGCGGCGGGAGCCCCGGAAGCGAGAGGAAGTTGTCTGCGGGCGGCTGCCAGCGCTCCAACCTCTCCTCCTGCCGCGGCGATCCATTTTGATTCACGAACGGACTCCGCGGCAGGAGGAGAGGTTGGGGCGCTGGCAGCCGCCCGCAGACAACTTCCAAGCGGTTCAGGGGCTTCTGCCGTGCGGCAGGAGCCCCGGAAGCGAGAGGAACTTGTCTGCGGGTGGCTGCCAGCGCCCCCAGCTCTCCTCCTGCCGCGGCGATCCATTTTGATTCACGAATGGACTCCGCGGCAGGAGGAGAGCTGGGGGCGCTGGCAGCCGCCCGCAGACAACTTCCAAGCGGTTCAGGGGCTTCTGCCGTGCGGCGGGAGCCCCGGAAGCGAGAGGAAGTTGTCTGCAGGCGGCTGCCAGCGCCCCCAGCTCTCCTCCTGCCGCAGCGATCCATTTTGATTCACGAACGGACTCCGCGGCAGGAGGAGACCTGGGGGCGCTGGCAGCCGCCCGCAGACAACTTCCAAGCAGTTCAGGGGCTTCTGCCATGCGGCGGGAGCCCCGGAAGCGAGAGGAAGTTGTCTGCAGACGGCTGCCAGCGCCCCCAGCTCTCCTCCTGCCGTGGCGAGTGGAAAATTCGATTAGAATTAGATTACTCACCAGTCAGCGCAGCTGCAACCTCTTTCGTCTTTTGGCGAAAGGAAATGGAGACTCGCGCAGGCGTGCTGAAAATTTCCCATCCCAGCCAGCTCACTGATTGGTTGGAGTCCAGGCCAATCCAATCAGTGAGCGGCAGGCTGGGCTGGCTTAAATTTGTAGGTAGTAGGTAAAAGGCTAAAAGCACGCTTTTTTTGGCGCTCGCAGCTCCCGCCCATCAGCTGCTAGCTTGCTAGGCTGGCTCATCTGGTAGGATAGAGAACAGAACGATGAGCCAGCCCAGCAGCAAGCTAGCAGCTGATGGGCGGGAGCTGCGAGCGCCAAAAAAAGCATGCTTTTTAAAAAAGCGTGTGGGACGCGGGAAAATGCATTGGAAAGCGGGGGTGTCCCGCCAAAACCGGGACGTCTGGTCACCTTAGGATAAATGTTTGTCATTTGACTTATCTATGGATTTGGTTAAAGCATCCTGCTCCTGTTGTTTACTATTCTCTCTACAAATAAGGTGTGCTTTTGATTGAAAATGTTCCTTCAATTTTTTTCTGAGAGAGGATTGCTGATTCTCCTTAGTTGTCCCTGCAGCCTCAACCTGGAAATTTTTCCACTGTCTAGAAACCTTTCTCTAATGATAACATGGGTTTCGCACAGTACTCACAATCTAACTTTTTGTCAGCTACTGCCAGTCCATCATACTTTTCTTTGAAGTTTCTGTATTGCTGCAAACTCCAGCAGTCAGTAAGTTTTGGAACTTCAGTGGAGAGATGGACTTGCTGCTTTATCTGACCTCAGGTAATGAAAGTGAGGGTGCTGGTGCTGGTGCTGGCACTGGTGGTGCTGGCGGTGGTGCTGGCGACTGTTGTGGATCAGCTAATGGTTCCTCTCTTGGTTCTTTGGAGAAGCAAACAGTCATACCCTGTTGCCTCTTCATCCTGTTAAATAATACTAACTGCAAAAGAAATAAAAAAATATTGGACTTGATTGTGGTTGTAAGCTGAGGACTACAGATACCAGAAGGGTTCTCTGTTTTCAGCCAACAGTGTACAGTATTTTCAGGAAGGATATCCCCCAACAAACAGGAAAGATATAGTTTTTCATCTAAGAAGTTAGATCAAGAAGAATGAATGTCATAGGTAGATTCAGAGAGCAATACAGATTTCTTTTTCTGAAATTTATTCCTCAGTTCAAAAAACAGGAATATATGAATTAGGTTCAGTACTTAGGTCAGTCCAAGTAGCTATTAAAGAGTTAGTGGTGTCATGGTTAGAAGCAATGGCAAAGCAAGATATGATTTTAAAAACAGAAATATTTTGTGGGTATTTCAAAGGGAATACAATACATATTTAATTTTACATATGTTAACAGCTGCTGAAATTGTGTTTGTAAAACAGTGGAAAAACAAAGAAAATGAAAATGAATAAATATTAAAATGCAGGAATGAATAAATTGACAATTAAAATCAAGAAGATTTTGAATACTTTTTCATGTGGGATTTGTTTTGTCAATTGCTAAGTAACAGAAACAGACATTAGAAATCTAAAGTATGAAAGAAAACAATAATGATGTAAGGAAAGGTCATTAAAATGTATAAGGAAATATTATTAGTACTTGATCATTATTAATGTGTAGATAACTGTGGGACATGACACAGATACAGACAGACAGACAGACAGACAGACAGACAGACACACACAATGACAATGCCAGGAAAACATCAAAAGAATAACAGTTTCCCCCCCAAAAGATAAAACCAGTTTTTCATCTTTTGGGAGGAATGCAGATGCAACGAGTTTTTCCCCTAACCCTAAGGACAGGAAAAATAAAACCACTGGAATAAAAACCATCAAGGCATTGTGGGAAGTTATAAAGGACAGTGCTCACAGAACCAGGAACCACCAGATAAAAACACCAGTTAAAAAGTAAATTTTAAACACACCCATTAAGACAAAACAGGATTCACCAGATGATCACACTTTCTCTTTCTGTTTCCTTCCGTTCCTTAGCCGTCCCCACTTCATCAGCCTAGGTTGCCTTTTGTCGCCAGCTTGAAATCCTTCTCTTGTATCAATCAGAGACTTGTGTTGTCCCTGATATCTGCAAGACATGGTCTTCCTGTTCACCATCTCTTCGGGATGGTTTAGGCCTGATTGGACCCCCCAGTGGCAAAAGTATCGGTTGCAGTCTCAGAACATCGAGACTGCATGTCCATACCGTAGGGACATTCGGGGTTCTATTTTTTTAGGGCTACAAGAGTGAGGGACCATAATGCACCAAGTTGAAAGAAATGTAAATATTAGTAACAAAAGTACGTACTTGGAAAAAAATGAATTGATGGAGACATTGAAATTAACTACTTTGTTTATTTTAAGATTTTATTTAGGTTTATTTTTTTAAAGAGATAATTTTTATAATCTTGCTTAATAATGACGGATAGGTATTTTTGAATTAATGACTGGATAATTAGAATTGCTTAAGATTGTAGAATTATTGATATGCTGTTAAACTTAGATATTGATTATGTTATGTTTAATTTAGAGATTACCTGATTATATATTTGAACTGAAGAAAGTCAGAAGTCTTTCTTTTTCTATATTTCTTTGTTTATCCCTCCCCTCCCTTTTTCCTCTTCTCACTTTTTAACTTTTTCTCTTTTTGTAACCTTCCCCCCCTTTTTATTTTCTATTTTAAATATGAGAAAAAGGAGATCACATGACCCTGGGACACTTCAATAAATATGAGTCATAAATATGAGTCAGTTGCCAAGCATCCAAACTTTGATCCTATGACCATTATGGGGATGCTGGTGATAAGTGTGAAAAACGGTCCTAAGTCACTTTTTCAGTGCCATTGTAACTTTGAATGGTCACTAAATGAAGTGTTGGAAGTCGAGGAGTACCTGTACTATGGTTAATCCATATATTGTTGGAAGGATAAAAATTGGCTTCAAAAACAGGGGAGCCATCTGGAAAAAAAATGACAGGATTTAAAATACTCATATCGAATCCAAGCCATCTATTAGAATATAAACTGTTACTTAGATATTACATGGAGACAGTACAGATTAAAAACTGAATGATAAAATAGATGCAAAACATCAAAGAAACAGTCACAGTAGAACAATGGGAACTAAGAAATAAGTCAATAAAATTCATCCTAAGTATAGCGCAGCCCCCAAAAGGGTCGCTGGAGTTGGGTTCTCCTGGCCCTCTTTTCCAACCAACTATGTGCCTTCCACTACTACAGTCCGTTGTTATAACTGCCAGTCCACATAGATCCCTCACTCAGGCAGCTCCACTTGCTGGGATCAGCTGGACTATACTGTTTTATATGCACATTTAGGTAAATAGTGTTCTGTATACCCTCTCGGAGGCGGCGATCGATCCCAATCACGAACGGACGCTGCCCGCAGATAACCTCAATGCGGTTCAGGGGCTTCTGCCGGGCGGCGGGACCCCCGGAAGCGAGAGGAAGCCCCGGAAGCGAGAGGCTGCGCCGGCGATCGATCCCAATCACGAACGGACGCCGCCCGCAGATAACCTCAACGCGGTTCAGGGGCTTCTGCCGGGCGGCGGGACCCCCGGAAGCGAGAGGAAATTGTCTGCGGGCGGCTGCCAGCGCTCCAACCTCTCCTCCTGCCGCGCGGATCCATTTTGATTCACGAACGGACTCCGCGGCAGGAGGAGAGGTTGGGGCGCGGCCAGCTGCCCGCAGACAACTTCCAAGTGGTTCAGGGGCTTCTGCCGGGCAGCGGGAGTCCCGGAAGTGGAGGAAATTGTCTGCGGGTGGCTGGCAGCGCCCCAACCTCTCCTCCTGCCGCGCGGATCCATTTTGATTCACGAACAGACTCTGCGTTCCCCACCTCTCCTCCTGCCTCTTCGTGAATGGGATCGCCGCCTCCGAGAGCGTGGGGGCAGCTGCAGCCGCCTGCAGAGAACTTCCACGTGCTTCGCTTCAGGGGCTTCTGCTCTGCGGGCGGCTGCAGCTGCCCCCACGCTCTCGGAGGCGGCGATCCCATTCACAAAGAGGCAGGAGGAGAGGTGGGGGCAGCTGCAGCCGCCCGCAGAGAACTTCCACGTGCTTCAGGGGCTTCTGCCGGGCGGCGGGAGCCCCGGAAGCGAGAGGAACTTCTCTGCAGGCGGCTGCAGCTGCCCCCACCCTCTCCTCCTGCCGTGGCGAGTGGAAAATTCGATTAGAATTAGATTACTCACCAGTCAGCGCAGCTGCAACCTCTTTCGTCTTTTGGCGAAAGGAAATGGAGACTCATGCAGGCGTGCTGAAAATTTCCCATCCCAGCCAGCTCACTGATTGGCTGGAGTCCAGGCCAATCCAATCAGTGAGCGGCAGGCTGGGCTGGCTTAAATTTGTAGGAGGTAAAAGGCTAAAAGCACGCTTTTTTTGGCGCTCGCCGCTCCCGCCCATCAGCTGCTAGCTTGCTGGGCTGGCTCATCTGGTAGGATAGAGAACAGAACGATGAGCCAGCCCAGCAAGCTAGCAGCTGATGGGCGGGAGCTGCGAGCGCCAAAAAAAGCGTGCTTTTTAAAAAAGCATGCGGGACGCGGGAAAATGCATTGGAAAGCGGGGGTGTCCCGCCAAAAGCGGGACGTCTGGTCACCTTATAATAGATGGACACCCCAAGCTACTAACCCTAGCATTTATGTGTAATACCATGATCTCATACTATTTCTGTTATTATTTTCAGAGCTTATCTTACAACATAAGTTGATCTGTTTTAATTGTTAGGTGGATGGATTGCAATGTATTTTATTGCAAATATTTTATATGGGTGTAATGCAGATTATCCAATAGATGCCCGTGTAGTTTAATTGTCATTAACTGATGCAAAAAACATTTCCTAGCTGCTTGAAACTAACTAAGATCCAAGTATATCATCCATTGATTTTTCCATAATCATATCATTGGAATATTGTGTCCAGTTCAATTAAAAAAGGGCAATGACAACTGAAGCAAGTACAGAGAAGGGCTAGCAAATTGGGGAAGAATCAGGAAGCCAAACACTATAGGGAATGTTTAAAAGATCTGAGTGTCTTCAGTCTAGATACTTACAGACAATGTGATAGTCCTCTTTAAATATTTGAAAGGCTGTCACATGGAAGAAAAGTGGACATGTGCTTTTGCCCCAGAGAGCAGGACCAGAACTAATAGATTAAAATTACATAGAAATACGTTCAGGCAAGATTCCAATAAGAAATCTTCAGTCAGTAGAACAGATAGACAAGTGATAAGTTATTCAATAGAAATAGTCCAATTGAGTTTTGGTGTTCAGGATTGGTCAGCTCAGGATCCCATGCTGAGCTGTGGGTTTCACTTAGTAACTACTAAGTCTTTTCCAACTCAATGATTCTATGACTTCATTAAAAAAATCCCTTTGTCCCCACTATAAAAGTGACATATAATGCCAACATTCCATGTGTTCGGCATTTGTCTAAGCCAGGGATCCTCAAACTTTTTAAAAAGGGGGCCGATTCATGGTCCCACAGACTGTTAGGGGCCCCAGACCGGCTGGGTGTGCGTGGCTAGGTGGTCATGTGACTGGGTGGGTGTGGCCAATTTAGCAGTACATTTTGCCTTTGTCCTTGCCCCTCCCCTACTCACCCACCGGCCCTGGATTATATGGCTGTGAAAAATATGCTGAAAGGCTGATTTTAAAGCGTTTTTAGACTTTTAAAGCGCTACTTTACAAGCTTTCAGCAGAGCTACTTTTCAAGCCAGCAGCAGCCCCTCCCCTACTCACCCACTGGCCCTGGAACACATGACTGCACTGGCGAGATCACCCCTCAGTCATCTGGTCCTCCCCAGCACCCTTCGGCCCTACCTTCACAACCAGCAGTGTGATCAGAAGTACATCTCAACCAGTGAAATAACTAACCTAAGCAGCTGGAATGGATGCTCACTGGAAGATAAGACCAACGGTGAGGGATGGGGCAAGGGGCATGGCTGAATCCCACCACTCCGAGGGCCGGATACTTTGCATTGTCGGGCCATATCCAGCCCGTGGGCCATAGTTTGAGGATTGGTGGTCTAAGCAGTTTGAAGAAGCTGGAATGGATGGGTGAGAGGTGAGCTTCCGAATGCAAAAAGAATACCCTGAAATAGCAGCAAACTAGGATGAAGCAGGTGTTCTCCCTTTTTGGCTAGCCAAAACCAAAACATTTTAGCCTCCTCCCCCAGGTTTCATGCACCAATTGATTATGTCCACTTATCTTGCCCTTTTTTTCTGCCAGATAGATTAGGGTTAAGTTTATTGATTAGTGATTGGCAGATAATTTTGTGAATTTATGTACCATGCCATAACCACAAAGGTATTGCAACAGTTATGTCTGCAGCAGGCAAGAATTTTTCAGGGGGTCTTTGGTGCTCTTTGAGCTTGGTTGTTTTCTTGTAGACATTTCATTACCCAAATAGGTAACATCATTAATGCTAATATGGACTGGGGCAGTGGTGGGTTTCAAATTTTTTTAGAACCTCTTCTGTAGGTGTGGCCTGCTTTGTGGGGGTGGCTTGCTGGCTATGTGACCAGGTGGGAGTGGCTTGCCAGCCATGTGACTGGGTGGGCATGGCCAACTTGTAAAATGTGGTGAAACTCACTTAACAACGCTCTTGCTTAGCAACCAAAATGTTGGCTCAGAAACTCTGGCATTTGAAGCATGCAAGTCTTAAAGCTGTCAAGTTACAAGACCCTTGCACCCCTAACCCTTTAGAAAAAAACCCCAGGGGTGTTCAAACTTGACAGCTTTAAGACTTGTGGACTTCAACTCCCAGAATTCCTCCTCTCGCTCTTCATCTTGATGATGTGCAGACGGGCGGGGGGAGGGTGCTGGAACCGGTTCTAAACGTCACTGTAGATTTGTGGAACCTCTTCTATAGAAGAGGTTAGAACTGGCAGGAACCCACCCCTGGACTGGGGTTTATTCTCAGTTTTTATTCTAATGGCTGGCCCTGTGACTAGAATATAAACTGAGAGCAACCCCACTCCTTACTAGCACTAGCCCTAGTTTGGGTAATAAAAGTTCTTCAAGAAAGCAATCGAGGTCAGAGAGCATCAAGGACCCCTCATTTCAACCTTGATCTACAAACAACTTACCACAGCCAACTCACTATGGCCAATTCACCATGACCAACTCACCACGGGACTAATTACCACAGGGAAAATTTACTTAATATTAAAGAAATAGAATCATTAAAGAAAGGATCCAAAAGGAGGGAAAAAATGAAATGTGAATGACAAAAATTAAAATTATTTTTAAAATTATTTTAAATAATCAAATAAAATTGTTGAATTGGCCTGTGATGAGTTTTCACATGGCAAAATGGCCACATCTACTTGTCCTGTGGTGAGCTAGCCATGGTGGGTTGACAGTGATGAATTGGCCATGGCAAATTGTCTGTGGAAAGTTGTCTCATTCCGGCTTTCAGATATTAGATTTTAACATTTAGTGGCAGACAATAAAAGCAATAAGAGCCAAGTTTTTTTAAGCTGTGTTTTTCAACCACATAATCATGATGCAGTGAGCGTGAGAGTAAAGGAGGATCTGTCTTAAGTTTTGCATCATTGCAAATTAAATAAAATTGCCAAACTGGTAGAAAAGCTATAGATTAGGACTGGGCTGTGGTTCAGGATCAATTCTGAAAACAAAGCCAGCCTTTTTTTCTATGGCGTGGTTGCTTTAATGAGTTAATGGCAGATGCTGCATTTTTAATCTAGACTGAATCTAGAGAACAGAAGTATGATGTACATCATTTTGGAGATACAGATCAATAGAAGTGTCGGTGGAGGATGGATTATATAGGAAGATTAATCTTACTGTTTGAAAGTAGCGTCTCATCAGAACTGTTGACAGAACACTTCATTGCCATACATGTCATTATTATGGCACAATATCCAAAGTGGAGCTTCATGGATTTGATTCCCCCATTTAAAGGAAAACTAATCCTATGGGGGTGGAGATTATGTATGGAGGTTTACAACAGCAAAAAATAGCAACACAAACAAGTGTGTTTGAACACAACACAACACAAACACATGTATGCATGAAGAGGAAAAACTGGAGCAGCTACAGAGAAGTTTAATTCCAACTTGGCATGAGACACGCTTCCAGAAGCTGTTGGCAAGAGCTATCCAATGACATCAAAGTGCAGGAGATGAAATAAATCAGATCCAAATTCTGCAAAGCTTTCTAGAAACAAAAGGTTGTGAATCAAAGGATAATTTTATTTTTCCGAGTTCTGCCCAGAGATAAGTGTGACTGCTGTATTCTAATAGATGTTCCTAGGTATGTTTCTAGTGCAAACACAAAGATAGCTGTATAAAATGCATTATGAAATCAAACTGAGACAAGTGATTTTATTCATAGAAAGGTTGCAATTGGTTCATTGACCATATTGCTAGAAGGTGCTCCTGATTGTCTCTTCAACCTATGAAGCCATGCAAATGTCTGGTTCAGTGGTGGGATTCAATCAATGTAACAACACTGTGTATGCACAATGTCAGGGTTCCAAATAGCATCCAAAAGTAAATCAGAGTCCAAGGCAAAGTATTGCTCAAAGTTCCAATTTATTAAGAAAGCCATGTTGGCACATCTGGGAAAACCCAAAAGCTTCCAGGTTTCCCCCATTTAGTTAAAAGTTCAAGATCTTGCCCCCCCACCCACCCACCCACAATTCCATCACATGGTCCAATCTCCCACTGCCATTTTGGCAGTTCTACCCATCCAGTTCCAGTCAGGTGTAGAGGTGCAGAGACAAAGGATGACCTTGGCTTTCTAGAAAAATTTTTGTTTTGGCTACACAATAGGTAACTCCGTACAATCCCCCCTCCCATTTTCCTACAATAGAAAAAGGCCTATTAGAATAATAGAAAGTGTGGCAGGCCAAAGATCCAAAAGAAAGCTGCAGGCCTGACATGCAGTGCATTTGAAAACTTACCTTCTACTGCAGCCCCGGTGCACATCTGCAAATGAGATGTGGAAATCTACTCTGCCGCACCTATCAGCTGGGCTTCAGAAAAGGGAATATAGGTCAGTATAGCGCAGGCGTGGACAGGCGGGTCCACCTGATCGTTAGAGCGGACCGGTTCGCTCTCAGCTGCTGATCGGTCCCACCCCCCTGGTCTGGTTTCAGAAGCACTCAGAAACTGCATAAAGCTACTTCTAGATCTAGCGGCAGATCTACCACTTTCTGGAACAGTCATCACTCACAATGAGCACTTCAGATTTGTCCAGATTCAGCCGCAATGTAATATCCCTCATCCAACATGTCGCCCTCGGCAAGCAGGAGAAAACATTATTACCTGGAGATATTACAAAGAAATAGATTTGGGAATCATCAGCATAGTGATGACACCCAATTTCAAATCTCATGAAAATGTCTTCCCTACCCTACCCCCAGAATTCTATGTATTGGAGATAGAATGGGGCCTCAGAAGACATCATAAAAAACCACCCTCTTGCAAATAAATTGACCACTAGTGGACAATATGCCCAGTTCTGTCCAGGAATTGGGCAACAAGCTGTCCAGATGCAGTAGGAGACACTTATTTAACATTTATATTTACAGCAGAACAAGATAGTCAGGAACACAAGAACATCATGAGGTAAATCAAACAGCATACAAATACAAAGAAGAAAGTTATTGTTAATTGCGAAGTCATATTCGACCCATCGCCCATGGACAACGTTCCTCCAGGCCTTCCTCTCCTCTACCATCCTCTGGAGTCCACTTAAGCTCACGCCTAGTGCTTCAGTGACTCCATCCAGCCATCTCATTCTCTGCCATCCCTTTCTTCTTTTGTCCTCAATCTTTTCCAGCATTAGTCTCTTATCCAGTGAGTCCTTCCTTCTCCTTAGGTGGCCAAGGTATTTGAGTTTCATCTTCAGGATAAAGCACAGTCAGGGTTGATCTCCTCTAGGACTGACCGGTTTGATTGCCTTGCAGTCCAAGGGACTCGCAGGAATCTTCTCCAGCACCATAGTTCAAAGGCCTCAATTCTTTGGCACTCAGCCTTTATTATGATCCAACTTTCACAGCCTGGGACGTGCACTGGGAAAAAGAAAGAAAGGGGGGACTCCCCCTTTTTACCCACAGCCACCAATCATAATGTAGATTGCATCATGCATGAGTTAGTACTCTCCAACCAATTAACTGTGTGCTCTGGACATTGAAAACTTTACTGTTCCGGCTACTAAATGTAATATCCTAACACATTCTTATTGGGAATCATCAGAAATATAGCTAGATATTATTTTGTGAGCTTCATGGACCATTGCATATAGGATGATATGTGGGAATGATTTTCAGGATGGGAGGTGGAGACCTGCAGAGTAGAAACAGTTTGATATAGAACAGCTCAGTCTACAGGTGAAGGAAAAGCATGGGAAACATTTTACAAGCAATCCTCCTTAGTTTTCTGAAGAGTAAAAAAGGAGGAGGGGAGAAATACTTTGAGCCTTGTAAGACGGATTGTCATGCCTCCACATAGATAATTGTGTATTTTTATTACTATAGTTAATGTATCTGGAGCTCCATCTTGTGCTCAAACATAAATCTTTATTGGGACCACGTTCTTTAAGGGTCATCTTCTTAGCACGCCTCACTCCAATAACAAGTGCATCTTGGGAAGCCAAACTCCATTTCCTTTAGTCTTCTGAGGAAACGGAAGCACAAAGAAGAATCCAGTCTAATCCATGACACATGTTCATCTGAGGATAAAAATCCTCATCCATACACACAGCATTGCTGGTGAGATATAGATTTAGCTGCATTTGTTAATTGTTATGCCCACCAGCAACTCAACGCTGCTTGTTTTGTATTTGAGTTCTTATTGTATGTAGTGGAATAGCTTGCCTCCAGAAGTTGTGAATGCCCCAACACTGCAAGTCTTTAAGAAGATGTTGGATAGCCATCTGTCTGAAACGGTATAGGGTTTCCTGCCTAGGCAGGGGGTTGGACTAGAAGACCTCAAAGGTCCCTTCCAACTGTGCTATTATTGTATGTATTTCTATTTTTCCCTGTTTCACCCATCCTGTCCCTTTAATAAAGGAACCAAATCTACACACATGGTTTGTTTTATTGGAGGATAGATAGGTTTAGCTGCATGTCAAGCTGCACACAGGACAACATAGAGTGAGGACAGAACACTGATGTTAGTCCTTCAAAATGGTCCAGATAAGAAGCACTACCAGCACCATCTTTATTGAAAAGTTACGTTATTCAACAAGGCTGAAAGACCACATCCTCCCTAAAGACCCACATAATAGGCTGAGAAAAGTCCAGCTGCCCACCAGCCCAGAGGCCCGGCTGAGAAGCACCCAATGACCCAGCTGAGAGATGGCCCGACCCAGCTGAGAGGTGAGGTGGCCCTGCGCCAGTGGTGGGTTTCTACCGGTTTACACCGGTTCTCATGAACCGGTAGCTCTGCCATCAAGCAGAGAGCAAACCGGTTTTCCGTTGTTTTGAAAGTGGGCCTGTCTGCCTGCCCTTGGGTTATACCTACCTTTATTTCAGCTTCTGAAGCCCATCTGATGAGGGGTGGCAGATTGAATTGCTGCTCCTCAGCTGTTTTCCTTGCTTTCCGAGCAAGTGTGCACACGTGCTCAGCGAATCGGTAGGAATGTCGGTAGGACCACACCCTGTGCACAACCTGAGTGGGGGCAGAATGGAGCTGGGTGGCAGCAGACCAGGAGCAGTGTCTGGGAACAACGGGGCAGCAGTGGACCAGTAGCTGGGGAGCAGAAGAGCAACTGAGGCACAGAGCAAAATAGCAGTGATGCAGAGCGCCCAGAGCAGCACACTGGAACAACCAACAGGCAAGAAGACAGGGAGCAAAGGGGTAAGTATAAAACACTTGGAGACAAGGAGGAAAAGGATAGATTTTCCAAGCAGGGAGAAAGCCCTAAAAAGCATTCAGAGATTTCTTGCAAAAACAAATGTGATCTTTCTGCTGCTAATCCCAGGTTCCTATTCAGCATTCCTTGAAGGGAGAAAGCATCCCCTTCCTTTTAAGCCCTTCCCCCTGATAAACTGAATAGAGAAGAGACAAACCACACAAACTCAACATCTATCTCTTCCTCTGCATCGTAACAACTGTACGCTTTCAACTTTTCAAAATAAACTGCATTTTTTTTTCTCTTTTTCTACCCTTAATATCAATTCAGATCAATTTGTCTATCATTTTTATATATACTGTATGTGCATTACAAACTATACTTAGAGGCAACCTAATTCTTCTAAATTTTGGAAAATTTTGAGAACGTTAAAATATTTTAATTTTTAGAATAACTTCCAGAATTTTTTTTAAAAAAAACTGTTTAAATGTTTTAAATAAATTTTTAAAAATTGGCATTTGAAAATGATTTTTTAGAAGTTTTAGGTTAACTAGTACATGGGGACAGGTATGATATAGTTGCCATGAATAAAACTTGGCATGAATCTCACGACTGGAGTAGTAATGGAGGGATATAAGCAGTTCAAAAGAACAGACCTAACAAAAGAGGAGGTAAAGTTATATGTAAAAAATCACTACATCTCTACATGAAATTCATAAAAATGCATTAAAAAGGATGAAAGAGCTGATGTGGCTCCCATTTTCACAAAAAGTGTGGGGGGGAAACAAATCCAGGAAATTATAGAACAATCAGCCTGACATCAATACCTGGGAAGATCCTGTAAAAGATAATCAAGCAACAGATCTGACAACACCTAGAAGTAAGCAAAGTTATAAGCAGTAGCCAACATGGGTTTGTCAAAAACAGATCAAATCAAACAAATCTTATTACATTCTTTGACAAACTGACTAAAGTAGCGGACCAGCAAAATGCTGTAGACATGATATATTTGGATTTCAGTAAGGCATTTGACAAAGTAGACCACAATCAACTTCTTGGCAAGCTAGAAAAATGTGGCATAGACGTAATATCATCAGATGCGGCACTGTTTTGCATCATCTGACTTGTTAGATAGGAATGTGTTGTGGCCCGGCAGGAGCCATTGGAGCTGCCGATTTCATTTATTTTTCATTTGTATGCCGCCCTTTTCACCCGAGGGGGACTCAGGGCCGATGGACTCCGATAGCAAGGAACTCTATGAGTTGGCTATGGAAGAGGTGGAGGATCCTGGGAAGGGTTCCACACAGAATATCACCATCAAACATCCACAAACAAAGCAGACAAAAACCCACACTGATGAGGAGGCACGACCAAAGACCAGAAGCCAGACTGCAAATGCACAATTAGCCTCTTTAAACCCCTCCTATCCTTACATGAAACACAAACCCCCAACCAATCAGAACACACCTCCACCCAATCAGGACACACCTCCACCCAATCAGGACACAGCCAAGCTCCCACCCAATCAGTTCAAACCCCCAATGGCAGTTAAAAGGAAGAAACAGCCGAGATCTCACATTGCTCCTGGAAGCACCAAGCCTGAAGAAGCCTGAAGATGATGAATGAGACTTCGTCGAAACGTCGCCAAGACATCTCCAATGTTACGCGGGAGAAAACCTGAATAACTAGAGACCTACATATATATATATATATATATATATATATATATATATATATATATATATATATATATATATATATATATATATATGACAAATGATGGAAGCAGTTAGCTTCCTCCCATAATTGGGGCTTACCAGGGGTTGTGACTATATACATACATACATACATACATACATACATACATACATACACGTACACACACACACACACACACACACACACACACACGATGGATAATATGAAATTTTATACAAATTGTAAGTGAGGACCATGGAGAGGATGTTGAACAGCTTTGTTATAAAAGATAAACAATTCTATATAGAATAGAATATAAAGATGTAATACTATTGGATGATTTCAGGATGATGCAATGAGATGCCATAATATAAAGTTATTTTAAATTTAGAATATTTTACACAAAAAGGATGTAATAATAGCTATAGTCAAATGAATGTTTAATAGCCGTAACAATTGCATACAAACAGTATGTACTAGATTGATGATATGAGTCTATGTAAACTGCAAGTGAAGTGTGAGAATGCACAAAATTTTTGTAACCAATCGACATACTGTAAGTAATTGGAGAAGGGTTTTTATTTTGTGTGTGTTTATGTTTGTTTTATGTTTGTCTAAAAATTAAAAAAAATTAAAAAAGAGAGGCTTTCTCTGGAAAGATGAGATAATGTGAGGAACATTGGAAAAGAAAAGAAAAATCACTCTCTTTGATTTCCAATTTTGTATGAAGAAGTATCCATCCAGCAGAGTGGCGTGTGAGAAATCTGATTGGAAGCCTGGTTAACCAGGTGTTACTTGGAGTGTATGCTACACCCTATGCTTTGGAACATGGTTCATGTGCAACAGATTTTAGGAGTGAAAACAGCTGACCATATGGACAGGGCAGGACAGGCTTCGGAGGCAATGATCCAGTTTCTAGGTCAAAGAAGCACTATGGATAGGAGACTCATTTTGTATAAGCAGCAGAGGGTCTGTATAAGTAGCAGATCAGAAGTGGGTTGCTCCCGCTTCAGCTGAACCGGTAGTGCAATTCAGTCCTGGGTCGCAGAATCAGCAGCGACCCAGGCCTGCCACAGCCCTGAACCAGTTTCCTTGCCGCTGCTGGGCTGCCATCATTTTTGTTTTTAGTGACTGCACGTGCGTGAAGAACAATTTACATTGAACAGTGCACGTCTGCACAGCGTGCGTCTGGTGCATGCGGGTTGTGAACTGGTAGTAAAACCTCCAGCAACTCACCCCTGCAGATGTCCTTTGTGCTATGGCTTGCATCAGAGGAGCAGCAGACTGATGCAAGCCGTAGCACAAAGGACATCTCCTGCCTTCACCACCCATTGTACCCAGCCAAATACATGACATAGTGTGGGAAGCGCGGGAAATAACAACCTTAGAAATGATCAGGCTGTCTTGATATTGCCATGATTTTCTTTAATTCATTCCTTAAATCAGATTTGGGGTACATTCTGATGGAATGGGAAATGTGGATAGAAGAAAAGTTCTGTTTCCCATTTCCTGATTGATAGACAAGTTTAATAATTGCTAGTCAGTAATTAAGCCGGTTTGTTCTGGAAAATATTTTGCATGCAATTTAAGATCACAATATGAAACAGGAAGATATTAAATTATTGAAAGCTACTTTATTATAGGGAAGCCACTCCTAATAAGAAGTTCCAAAGCTGTTTGCATGATGAAAAATACTTATGCCCTTTTTTTATTTAGGTGGCATGTTTGTCAGATGAGGGCAGAGGGATAGGGATGAGGAAGAGACAAACAATGCAGGTTTTTGTTATTAAATAACTTGCACATTAGTTTATTAATCCTTGACTTACAGACCCAACTGGGACCAGAATTTCCATTGCTAAATAAAGAGGTTAAGTCAATTGTGTCCTTTTGTACAACTTTGTTTTGCCGTGGTTATTAAGTAAATCACTACAATTGTTAATAAATCAGGCTTCTTCCATTGACTATGCCAAAAGTCAACTGGGAAGGTTGCAAATGACAATCACATGACTCCAGGATTCTGCAAACATTGCCAAGTACCCAAATTTTGATCATGTGACCATGTGAGGGTCATAAATGTGAGGGTCGGTTGTGAGCAGTGGTGGGTTTCAAAAAATTTTAGAATCTCTTCTGTAGGTGTGGCCTGTTTGTGAGAATGGCTTGGCAGTCATGTGACTGGGTGGGCATGGCCAACTTGTAAAATGTGGTGAAACTCACTTAACAATGCTCTTGCTTAGCAACCAAAATGTTGGCTCAGAAACTCTGGTATTTGAAGCACGCAAGTCTTAAAGCTGTCAAGTTATAAGACCCTTGCACCCCTAACCCTTTAGGGAAAAAAACCCCAGGGGTGTTCAAACTTGGCAGCTTTAAGACTTGTGGATGTAAACTTCCAGAATTCCTCCTCCAGTCATGTTGGCTCAGGAACTCTGGCATTGAAGTGAGCAAGTCTTAAAGCTGTCAAGTTACAAGACCCTTGCACCCTTAACCCTTTAGAAAAAAAAAACCAGGGATGTTGAAACCTGACAGCTTTAATACTTTAAGGTTTAGATAGGACTCTTAGGGGCGGACAGGGCGATTGGTGAGCCAGCCAATCAGTGAGCGGTGGGCGGGGCAAGTGTGGTGCAGACAGGTGGGAGGAGGGAGCTGGAACCGGTTCTAAATGGCACGGTAGATTTGTGGAACCTCTTGTATAGAAGAGGTCAGAACTGGCAGGAACCCACCTCTGGTTGTGAGTCACTTTTTTAAGTGCTGTTGTAACTTTGGTCACTAAATTAATGGTTGTAGGTGGAGGCCCCCTTGTAATTAAATAATATGCAACAAAATATTTTACATATTTTTTGTTTATTACCTGTAGACTTACACATACAGATCTTTTTAAAACCATGTAAGAAGAAATAAACAACAGAATTTCTGGATTCAAATCTCTTTGTTTCTTAAATCAACTTCTTTTTTAAAAAAAATATTTTTATTTTTAAAACAAACAAAAACAAAACAACACATACAAAAAATTTTCCTCAATTTCGTCAAGTATGTTGTTTGGTTACAAGCTTTTGTGCATCAGTTTTTACAATTAGAAATAAGATCACTGGTTATCCATCAAACATAACTAAACACATCACTATCATTGAGCACAAAGTCATCAACTCATGCCAGTTTTAAATTGCAGAGATTACAATATTCATGTAATTTCTCTGTGTTATAGATTACAGGTAGTATAGATAATGAGCAAGGCAAATTAAGACTAATTATATTATCTTGTTATCTTGGGATTATATTGTTCCTGGAATTCAAAATTGTTTTTAGTACTTTGAAAAACCTGGAGTTACCAGGAATTTGGGAGAACTGGTTTAGCTAGTCCTGGAAATAATATTTTTTAATATGGTTGTTGCATATCTCTGATATTCTATTGGGTGCTTAAAATTCATTTTAATTTGAGTGTATCATTACATCAATGAACACATCATATTTGAACGTATAACAAGGTAATCAATAGCAATCAAAGATTTGATTTCCTAATTAATAAAGCAGTATAATTTAAAATTTGTAAGTGTGCCATCTGATTTACACCCTGAAGGGAAAGCAAGTTTACAAAATCCAAAGCCTTGACTACTTGCCATTTGTGTTGCTTATTCACAAAGAGACAGTGGCATAAGAAGTAAACTTCAGCATCTCCACCCCTTCTGTGATAATTGTCAGATCGGATTCTGCAAGTCCATGTTGAAATCTATTTATTATTTTATCATACTAATTTATATGGCCATCCAACTCATACATACAGATGATTCTGGCCAACATATAACATTAAAAATCCACAACATAAAAATCCATAAAATTGTATGTATTAATAATGGTAAAGGTTCCCCTCACACATATGTGCTAGTCGTTCCCAACTCTAGGGGGCGGTGCTCATCTTCATTTCAAAGCCAAAGAGCCAGCGCTGTCTGAAGATGTCTCTGTGGTCATGTGGCCAACATGACTGAATGTCGAAGGCACATGGAACGCTGTTACCTTCTGTGAGAAAAATTATCCCAGATAATTTTTATAAATAGAAAGAAACGAAGAGATTAAAAGCAACAAAAAGCTTTATTCATTGATAAGAGGCTTCTTATCAATAGACTGCATGTGCATGTAGGATTCTCTAGGCAAAAAGAAAATGGTTACAGGTGGAACAGGTAACTCTTAAATACACAAAATGAAATCTCATAATACGTCATCAAGCAATTACAAAAATACATGTGATCCATGTTCGTGCTGAATAACAATGCTGGCAGATATCATGCGGCTGGCACGGAAATATCATGTCTCACAATACATTTGAATACTTTTAGGTAGTTTCCAGTAATATGAATGTGAAACGTCAGCTGCATTCTCGACATGTCCCTAAAACACCCCAAGAAACCCCTGATCCGGTATTTTCTCAGGGTTTGGGCAATAGTATGATACTAGCCACCTTCTGTCAAAACATCTCTGGAACATAGGGGACTTGCCAAGGGGACTACCAAAACCCATTAAGACATTTTCAGCCAGGTCATGATAACCTCAGCCCTGAATTTCAGTTCCAACTTGTGAATTTCCAAGTAAGCAAGCAATTCATGCTAAGCTTGTAGCATAGTTAAAATGGAGATTCAGACTCAAAATGGAGTTTTCAGATTTTCCCAAATAACCCAATTATCTTTATTCTCTCAATTCACTCTCTCTCCAGTTAGGACAGTTATTTGGGAAACCCCAGAAATTAACTCAATTCTCAATCTCCTGCATCATAATTCTAGCTTCCCTATTGCTTAATTTCTTCTTAGAGCACTTAGATCCTTTAAAGCAAATCAAGCAGCACTGGCTACATTTAAAACATAAAGGACCACATCTCACACAGACACATGTTATCAGGCATAACACAATGGCCACTATGGCTCCCACAAACACCTCTTTCAACCAAGAAAAGTCTGGCAACCATGAAGTCAAGAGGTTCCAGACACTCCTGAAAGCTGAGCTTTCAGTTACATGCCTTAAATGGGTGGTTATATTATGCAAAGCTTTCAGTTTAGCTTCAATAAATTGTAATCGGTCTCCAATCTTGAAACAACAAAGCCCCTCAAATTCCTCACACCCATGGCCAATTCGCAACAATAGGTAATCAATCGCAATATGATTTTGCAATAATGATTTGCAAATCTCACCCATCTCATCTGCCAATGCTGCAATGGCTGATGAAGTTTCATTAATGCTCTTAGCTAAGCCACAAGCAAGATGACCAATCTGAGAGGCATTGTATTGAGTAGCCAACCATGGCCCTATGCCTAGGGCTGCAGCTTGGACTTTATCCAATACTACAACCTCGTCACTGCATCTTGCATCATAATCATTGCTAAATATTCTCTCACTTTCCTCTATATGCATCCAATTGAATATTTTGAATAATATTCACCGGCTGGATAACCCATTTGATAGGGCCCCCAATATCCACTGGCTGAATAGCCCACTTAAACACATGTGGCTTCTGCTCCCAAATAGATGGGTCCCCAGGTTCATGTTCCTTCCCCATATCATGTGTCTGTTCCGGATGTTCATGAGCATAGGTTCCATCCACAGGTTCTTTACCTGCTCTGGCATCCTCTGTGTCATGTTTAGGATGTGTATCATGTACCTCATGATCATGATATGTATGGAGAGGCATCACTTTCTTAAGTAGCATTCTACTTCTATGATAAATATATTGATTCATCATCTCATAATAAAAATAAGTCTTCTGATTAATATCTCGCCCCACTACCATATATGTAGTCAGGTGTCCTATAGTACAAGGACCCCCTATGACATGTGAGGGTACATATGCATAAGCATGCAGACCACACAACAAAAACCATCCTTTTGGTAAATACAGCACTGGTCCCACTGCTTCCATCTCTTCCACCTCAGTGCATCTGATGGGATGATCAGTGGGTATCTGCACATAGATCACCTTCTCCTGCCTCTTTTCATGATGTTTATAATAAACACAATCATAAGCAGGTAACACTGTCTCCAGCTCTATTATTATTTTTTCTGGTTAGTCCATTTATTGGGCTAATGTGGACTCCCAAGGAGAGTGATAATGTGTGACAGATTGTAATTATTGGGCTCAATAGTGAGCTTTGCCTCCTCAAACACAAATTTCCCAGGCACTGATACTCCCACGAAGCATGTTGCCATTATATCTGACACTGTGGTCTCTCCCTTCACACAAAAAGAGGAGCTATTCAAAGCTACTTGCATTAAATCCAAAAAGACATTTCTCTCCTTTTTCCCTCCTTGGATCTAACAAAATTGGTTTGTCACTTCCAGGCTTCACAAGTCCGACTACATTCCTCTTTTGCCTTCCTTGGCTTGCAAGCATATGTGGGAGAAGTTTAACATAGCCAATTGCACATCTTCCTCTCCACACATAAGGCAAATTGGTGAGGCCTAAGCCTCCACACAAAAACATCAGTTTATATGGGACCATTAATTCCACATAAGGAAGAAGCAAGGCTTCCTCAATAATTTTAAACCTTTTATATGCAGGGGTATAATTCCCAAATTTCTCCATGCATTGCTCATATATGATTTCCGTCTTATCTGATAACTCAGTATATCTGGTAACGATATCGTATTTTCGGTTACATCTCGGATATCTGCCCAAGGGCACACCTTCCTCAAAGGTTGATCTAATGCATATTTCAGCCTCAGTAGTGGTTTCAATCAGTGGTAACTGTGGCTGCACTTGAGAATAATTGCTATCAAGCTCAGAATTGAAGCATAACTGTTGCCATGTAAGAGGAAAACTAGGTAACACCCAGACAGGCTCCATTCCCACCTGAGAGGCATCCATCAAGGCAAGCACTAATATCACTGTAAAGCTCATTGTCCTAATGAACTAGGCCTGTCCCCCTTTGTTTAAGATATGTATGTGTAAAACAAAAATGCTTACCCTCAAACGTCCAGGGCTTGTACTGGCTGTACGTTCATTGGACACAACATAGATATCAACTGCCAATTCTTTTCTGAGCAAAAGCAAAAGCACGATAAAGAAATTTATTACCCCCAGCCAACTAAGCAATTCCCACACCCAATGTTTCATATGCTGAGCTAACACTGGTCTTCAAGGAGCTTGCTTCAATGGTTTAACTCAGTTCATCTTTAAGGTGCAGCCACCAGTCCCATCACTCTGGAGTAGTGGACCCAACCTCTCTCTTTCATCCGCACAGCTGATTCAGTTATCAACAGTACTTAAAATGGACCTTCCCACACAGGTTGCAACTTCTTCTCCTTCAGGGATTTAATCAGGACCCAATCACCACTTCTGTAATTATGGACATGGAAATCAAGTGGAGTCTGAGCCAAAAGTCCCTTTGACCTTAAATGAGAAAAACACTGGGACAGTCCTTGCACATATTTTCTTAGGAATACATCCTTAAGCTCAATTCGTGGCATCCCCATGCTCCCAGTGTAAGGTAACTCAAACATCATCTCATAAGGTGAAATTCCTACATCTTTTCTCGGACTGGTCCTTATATACAAAAGAGCTAGAGACAAACATTTAGTCCAAGGTAAATGGAGCTCTAACATTAATTTCTTTAATGTACTCTTTAGGGTTAAATTCCACTGTTCCATTTTCCCAGAGGAACTTGGCGTGTGAGCAAGATGATATTGCCAATCAATTCCCAATTGATCCATTACCTGCTTCACCACATGTGATGTAAAATGTCTACCTCTATCACTATCTAGAGTCTCCACCAACCCATATCTAGGTATTATTTGCTCCAATATGATTTTTACAGTCATTTGAGCACAAGGGAAAGCCTCTGGCCATCCTGTCAGGTGATCCACAATCACCAATAGATATTTCAAGGTACCAACTGCTGGCATTTCTGTCTAATCCACTTGGATTTGTTGAAATGGCGAAACAGCTAACTCTCTGCCCCCTTAATTTGTTGTTTCATGATCTTCTTTTTAATGCGCACACAATGTAAGCATTTTCTAACAATCTGCATCGCCAGAGTATACATGCCTCTGCAAACATACTTCCTTTTCACAAAATCAATCAAAGCTTGCGTTCCCCAATGACTTCCCTCATGTAGTTTCTCCAAAATGTTTCTCATGAGTGGCTTGTTTACTATCTGTAATTCATTGCTTGTAAACCATTTACCCTCTATCGTTTTGGCCCCCTCCTCAGCCATTTTCTTCTTTTCTTCATCTGTGAATTGGGGTGAAATATGCCATTCCAAAGTTGGAATGAGAATAAACACTTCCTCCCCCAGTTCTGCTGCTTCTTTAGCCGCTTTATAGGCAAACCTATTTCCCATGACAAGTTTTGACACACACACCCCTTTCTTATGAGTTTCAACATGAATGACTGCCAACCTCTTTGGATATTCTGCTGCGTGCAAAACAGCCTTGATCAAATCTACCTGCTAGTGATCAATCCCCTCTCTAGCCAGATCCTTCCAAATGTATGTAAAATGCCATATGCATATCTAGAATCTGTATGAATGTTGCCAACTTCATTTTTCAACAAGTTAAAAGCTCTCAATAAAGCATACATTTCAAAGGTCTGAGCAGACCAGAGGAGCCAACATCCCTATGGTACGGACATGCGGTTTCGATGTTCTGAGGCTGCAGCCGATACTTTTGCCACTGGGGGGTCCAATTGGACCTAAACCATCCTGAAGAGATGGTGAACAGGAAGACCACGTCTTGCTGATATCAGGGACAACGCAAATCTTTATCGATAAAAGAGAAGGACTTCAAGATGGCGACAAAAGGCAGCCTAGGCTGATGAAGTGGAGATGGCTAAGGAATGGAAGGAAACGGAAAGAGAAAGTGTGATCATTTGGTGAATCCTTTCTGTTTTGGAAAAAAATGCCCAAAAGAACTTCTTTTTTATGCTAAATTAAATCCTTAAGCATAAGAAGTAAGCGGCGGAATTTATCTTTATTGGATTGTTTTGGTCAGTATGCTTTTTTTTGTAACTACACTTTGTGGATTGAAGTGCTCCTCGCAATTTTTTTCTCTCTCCCCTTTTCCTAAAGTGAATGGACTGGTTTTTCTTCTTCAGCTCTTTCCTGCTTTATTTTTCAACTTAAGGATCAAAATCTGCATGCACAGCATGCACAGATAAGATCCCTAAATTTTGCAAAAGGGTCTCTTCCCCTTTATTCCCAGCTGTGCCTGTGCCTTTTCCTCTCTGCGAGCCCCGAGACTCCCATCCACCGCACAATATATAATGTCACCCAGTGACGTAAGACGTATGTCAGAAGCCACTGAAGACCAGTGCCAGGGAGCTCAGAGTAACTAATGCAACTCTGCCACTTCCTCTTTCCCAACAGCTGCTTGCCTCACCCCACAATATCTTGGGGGAGAGCCCGAGAGCTTCTGTCAGCTTCTGCTTCACTATTTGCTTTCGGCTGCCATTGAAATGGGGAGTGGGGGGCTTGGTATTTGGGAGGGGAAGTTTTAGTACAGGAGAGATTGTGAAAGAGGAGTTTTGTTCTCACTGTCTACTGCGCATACTGGAGACTGGTGCTTGGTGTTGGTCAAGGCCAACCATCCTGCATACCACCCTGTTGATGCTCCTTGAAGATGAAACTCACATGACACCTGAGGGATTTGCCGATTGGACAGTGAGATGAGGGTTACCGGGGGGAGGGGGTTGGTCACATATTGATATGTGTGATTTCACACACTTTTGCCTCAGACCTTGCTTTGCTTAGCTGCTATCTTTTCATAACCTGTAAAAGTACTCTTAATTCTGCAAAAGGGAGTTAAGTGGTTTCTTTCTTGGTTGCTGAGGGAGGCCGCCTTGAGGCACACTTCCATATAAAGCTTTGAGTTGGGTTAGAGGGTCACTGTTCTCGTGAGAGTTAAAGGGATGGATTATCCATTGACTCCACAGTGATTGGCAGGCAGCCCTGAGGTAGCTTCCTCCTCAGTACAGACCATAGAATAGTTAGCAGCCACCATTGTCAGCTTGGCGAGCAGCTGGGGAGGGGGGGGAGCCCATGAAGGCGGCGAGTGGCACTGGGGGAGATGGCAGCCAATGCAAGCAGGTGATGCCTTGTGGAGGAGAGAGAAAGCAAAGCCAAAGAGGTGGGCAGAGGCCCCTGGCTTCGCAGGAGCTTGCGGGAGGGAAATGCCATGGTTTTGGGAGTGGAGGAATGTCTCCATTTTGTGGGGCTTTGGGGTGGTGAAGCTGTTGGCCCCGTTTCCTTGCCCTTCCCCATTTGCCTTGTATGGTATAGAAAGACTCGGCAAACAGACCCCGGGCTTGCATGCCTGCCCTGGGCATGTCCGCAGGAGGGATGAAGAGACACCCTTCTCCATGGGGCTTTCATTGTGCAATCGAGTCCAAGAAAGAGAAACCTTCTGCTGTTTTTACTGTCTCTGCTGGTGCAGAAGGGGGCTTTGGGAGGAAATAAGGTTTCTTATCCAGTGATAGTCCAGTTTCAGAGAGGTCAGGATATTCTCCAGATATTCAGGTGGTTAAATTAAAATTGGAACCCAGACTTTTCTGGCCTAATGCTGCCTCCAGTATGAAGTCATTGGGGTGTTTCTTATAGAGTACTTAAGTCAGCTTGGCATTCAGGTTATATGACTAATCCTTTACAAGTCTCTTTTTGCCCAGCTTTTTAGGATGGCCTCTTTTTTTAATCATCTGATTAAAAAGGAATCCCAATAACAGTTCAGTTTGCTGCTTCTCCCTTGGGGCTGCTTAGCCTCAATTTGAAGTTCATATTCAAATGGAATCTATTTGAATAGAATAGATTAGAATAGAATCTATTTGAATTCAGTGATTCCCAACCTTTTTTTGGCCATGCTCCACCTAAGCATCTCTACAATCCTGGTTGCCCCACCTCCTTTGGTTGACATATAATTATTACTTTACTCAAAAATTGAAAAAGGGCCCATGTTCTTTGGGTATGGGCCCTTTTTCAAGCCGGGTTGAGTCCTTCCTTGGGATGGATGCCCAGACACGAGGGGCACAGACTAGGACCGGGTGTCCTCATCCGTTTCTCCCAAAAGTGCTTTTTTCCCTCCAAGAGGCAACTGGACTTTCTGTTTTTTCTTTGAAGATGTTTTGCTTCTCCTGCAGGAAACTTGTTCAGTTCTGAGGAAGCTTCTGGAGGAGCTGAAGAAGCCTCTCAGAGGAGAAGCTAAAGATCTTCAAAGAAAAAACAGAAAGTCCAGCTGCCTCTTGGAGGGGGAAAAAACATACTTTTGGGACATCCGGGATGACCGAGAATCCCCATAGACATCCCTCATCCTAGCCTTCCTTTCTGATGCATCCTAGCCTTGCTTGCCTTCCATCCCTTGTGGTAGCCACTCTCCCAAAGCCCATAATCATGGAGCATCAATAAGTCTTCTTGTAGTATCAAGGGTGGCTGAAGGTTCAGAGGTGGCACACATCCATGGTTTTCTAATTTCCAGGGCTAATTGGGAAATCTAAGCTGGAGTGACCTGGTTTGTCCCGAACTTTTGAAGCTAGTGGGCTCTGGATAAAAGTCAAAATCTGAGTTTGATGCTGACCTAGAGGTTTTTGTTGGAATCCTGATTTAAATTTTGGAGAAAAACTTAATTTACACTAAGCTTGTGACTGCTTTCATCAAAACTTAGAGTGATTTAGAAAGAGAGAGGGGGGGAGGGAGGGAGGGAGAGAGAGAAAGAAAGAAAGAAAGAAAGAGGGAGGGAGGGAAAGGAGAAAGAGGGAAGGGAAGGGAAAGTGAATGAGATAGGGAGGGAGCGAGGGAGCGAGGGAAAAAGGAGAGGAAGGAAGGACCACAAACCCTGGCACTAGACGCAGCTTCAGAGGATGCTTTGAAACAGCACAGCAATCCAGGGCTGGAAGAGACCTCAGAGGTCATCTACTCCAACCCCCTGCTCCAGCAGTTGACCTTATTTCATCTTAGTTATTTTGGTGCCTCTAACACAGAGGAAAAAATCCCAGAAATCCCCAGGCATTGTCAATCTCCCCCACCCCCCTAGTAAAAAAAAACTAGAGCAGAAACTTCATGCACTATTAAGAAGAATAGAAATGGGGCTGCTGTGTATTATTTAATGGACTGCTTAATTGGCAATATGGATGGGTAAATTGGCCATGCCCACCTGGTCACATGACCAAGCCACTCCCACCCAGTCACGTGACTGCCAAGCCATGCCCACAAAATAGGCCACACATAATAGGTAGTAAAAAAATTGAAACACACCACTGATTCACTCGCTAATAAGGTGGATGAAATACTTCTTTTAAATAGATGCAACTCTGATTTTTACAACTCAGCAGCTCTCTGCTTCACTGAAACCTGGCTAAATGAGTCTATTGATGATAGCAGCTTGCATATCCCAGGGTTTCAGATACAAAGAGCAGACAGAATTGCAGGAACATCCAGCAAAAAGAAGGAAGGGGACCTGTGTTTTTTATCAACAGCTATTGGTGCCAAAATATAACTACACTAAAGAAATTTTGTGATGTTGACTTAGAGACATTAATTATCAATTGCAAAACCATTTTATACTCCATGAGAACTTTCCTCATTTCTCCTAATTGCTGTGTATGTTTATCCACAAGCTTGTGCAAACAATGCATTACGAATTCTAGCTGACCAGATTATGTGGGCTGAAGTTAAATACACAGATTCACTCCTCATGGTGTTAGGAGATTTCAACAGTGTTATTTTAAGCAAAGAGCTACCAAAATATTTACTTTACTTGCTAGAGGCAATAATAGGTTATATCATTGCTACAGAACACTAAAAGATGCTTATCGGTCTTTACCACAAGCAGCTATGGGACACTTTGATCATTGCGTGGCTCACCTTGTACCTGCTTAGAGACAAAGACTTAAAACCATAAGCAAAAGCTACAGACTTGCCTCGATTGCACCAATTGGAATGTTTTTGAAAATACCTCTGCAGACTTGGATGAACTCTATAAGATATTGAAACATCATGCCAGTTTTTGTGAAGACCTATATGTGCCAATCAGAAACATGCAAATATACAGTAACCACAAACCTTGGTTCACAGCTAAACTTAATCAGCTACATCATGCCAAAGAGGAACTCCACAGAAAAGCTGATAGAATGCTGTACCAGGTAAAAAACATACTAATAAAGGAGACCAGAACAGCAAAAAGAAGCTATTCTGCAAAGCTAAAGACTCAATTCTCAAGAAATAAACCAGCAAACATGTAGGAAACTCTTAAAAATATCACCAGTTACTGCAAACTTCCTTTCCAGGCTGGAGGAAATCGACAACTGGCAGATGACCTGAATGCGTTTTACTGTAGGTTTGAGAGGAAACTACTGCCACCTATCTTCATAATCCCCATCTCAGATACACCAACAATAACCAAGCCTCGTACAACTGACGCAGGGGTGGGTTGCTGCCAGCATTACTGCTGGTTTGCGCAGTTGCCTGTAAATTGCTCTGCGCATGCACAGAACGTTAAAAAAAGGACTAAAAAACATGCCAGCAATGGCATGGGCGACCAGGGAACCGGTTCAGGGGCATGGCCAGCCTGCCATCCCTACCAGTTCGGTGAACCAGTCCCAATTTCCACTACCAGTTTGCCTGAACTGGTGCAAACCAGTAGCAACCCACCTCTGAACTGACCCCAACCCTTTGGGTCCTCCCACTTCTGGTGATTACAGAACATGAGGTGCAAGGTCTATTTCACAGACAAAAGCCAGGAAAAGGACCAGGCCCAGACAAGATAAGCCCTTTGTGCTTAAAAGTTTGTGCTGAACAAATGGCCCCCATCTTCACCTGTATCTTTAATAAATCACTAGAGATGTGCTATGTTCCTTCTTGCTTCAAACACTATACTATCATCCCAGTGCCAAAGAGACTCTCTATCAAGAAACTGAATGACTTCTGACCAGTTGCTCTAACATCTTGAAGGAGGCGGTGATGAGGCCCCTCCTTAAGAAGTCTTCCCTGGATCCAGCTTCTTTAGCCAACTATCATCCGGTCTCCAACCTTCGCTTTGTAACAAAGGTTGTCGAGAGTGGGGTAGCACGTCAGCTTCCCCAGTACCTGGATGAAGTTGCCTACCTGGATCTGTTTCAGTCGGGTTTCAGGCCCGGGTACAGCACGGAGACGGCATTGGTCGCATTGGTTGATGATCTCTGGCAGGCCCGGGACAGGGGCTGCTCCTCTGTCCTGGTCCTATTAGACCTCTTGGCGGCTTTCAATACCATCAACCATGGTATCTTACTGCCAGGGGGTTGGGAGTGGAGGACACCATTTTACGGTGGTTCTCCTCCTACCTGTTGGATCGGTCACAGTTCATATTAACTGGAGGACAGGGATCGACCCCGAGGTGCCTCACTTGTGGGGTGCCCCAGGGGTCAGTTCTCTTGCCCCTCCTGTTCAACATATATATGAAGCCACTGGGTGAGATCATCCGTGGTTTTGGGCTACGGTATCATCAATGTCCTGATGATACCCAACTTTTCATCTCTACCCCAAACCACCCAAACGATGCCCTCAACATGATGTCCTGATATTGGTATTGGTATTTATTCGATTTGATGCCTGGAGGCTGTGCGGATCTGGATGGGGAGGAACAGGTTCAAGCTCAATCCCTCCAAGACTGAGTGGCTGTGGTTTCCATCATCCCGATTTGTGCATCTTGTTCCATCTTTGATGATAGGGGAAAAATTTTTAGCCCCCTCAGAGAGGGCCTGCAATCTGGGAGTCCTCCTGGATATGGGGCTTAGTTTAGAAGAACACCTAACGGCTGTGACCAGGGGGGCCTTTTACCAGGTTCGCCTGGTACGTCAGTTGTGCCCCTTCCTGGATCGGGATGCTCTGTGCACAGTCATTCATGCCCTCTTCCTTTCTCACCTGGACTACTGCAATGCTCTCTACATGGGGCTGCCCTTGAAGAGCACCCGGAGGCTTCAACTGGTCCAGAATGCGGCTGCATGGGTTATCATGGGGGCACCTAGGTGCTCCCATGTTACACCCCTTTTAAGTGGCCTGCACTGGTTGCCGGTTGTTTTCTGGGTGTGATTCAAGGTACTAATTATGGCCTTTAAAGCGCTCCATGGCTTAGGCCCAGGGTACCTTCGAGGCCACCTAATACTACCAGTAGCCTCCCACTGTCCAGTGCGATCCCACAGAGTTGGCCTCCTCAGGGTGCCATCGGCCAGACAATGTCGGCTAGCAACCCCCAGGGGGAGAGCCTTCTCTATGGGAGAGAGTGGAATGAGCTGCCCCTGGAGCGTTGCAAAATCCCCAACCTCCGGTCCTTCCAACACGCCCTAAAAATTTGGTTTTTCCAGCAAACCGGCCTGGCCTGAACAGAATAAAATAAATGATTAATTTAATTGTTAATTTTAATCTAAATTTTAAAATTTTATTGCTATTATTAATTCGGTTTGGTTTTGGATACTTTATTTAATTTCCTTTTTAACTTTTGTAATATGTGGTTTTTTTAATGTTGTATGCCACCCTGAGTCCTTTGGGAGAAGGGCAGCATATAAATCCAATAAACAAACAAACAAACAACAAACAACAACAAACAAACATCTATAGTTATGAAAACCTTTGAAAGGCTAGTGATGGCCCACCTGAAAACAATCATGGATCCACTGTTAGACTCCTTGCAATTTGCCTACCGAGCAAATAGATTGGCAGATGATGCTGTTAATATGGCTCTGCACTACATCCTACAATATATTGAATCTACAAACACCTATGCAAGGGTTCTCTTTGTAGACTTCAGCTCAGCATTCAATACCATCATTCCAGATATTCTTCTAACTAAACCAATGGATTATAAGCTTCCTAAGAGACAGGAAGCAGCAGGTAAAGCTAGACAAAATCACTTCAGATACCTATACAGTTAGCACAAGGCCTCTCCAGGACTATGTGCTCTCTCCACTTCTCTTCTCTCTATATGCCAATGACTGCATCTCAAAAGATCCTTCTGTTAAAGTACTGAAGTTTGCAGATGATACAACAGTGATTGGTCTCATTTGAGACAATGATGAATCTGCATACAGATGGGAGGTTGAACCATCATGGATCCACTGTTAGACTCCTTGCAATTTGCCTACCGAGCAAAGAGATTGAACAACTAGCCTTGTGGTGCAACTGGAACAAACTTGAACTAAACTCATTCAAAACCATAGAAATTATGCTAGATTTTAGGAGAAACCCTCCTATACTATCACCTCTTAGAATACTAGACAAAACAGTATCAATAGTAGAGACCTTCAGCTTTCTAGGTTCTATCATATCTAAGACTTAAAATGGACACCTTATATCAAAAACATCATCAAAAAAGCACAGCAAAGAATGTTCTTTCTGCGCCAACTCAGAAAGCTCAGACTGCCCAAAGAGCTGCTGATATAGTTCTACAGAGGAATTATTGAGTCTGCAATCTGCACCTTTATAACTGTCTGGTTTGGCTCTGCAACCAAACAAGACAGACACAGACTCCAACGGATAATTAGAACTGCAGAAAAAACAATTGCTATCAATCTGCCTTCCACTGAGGACCTGTATACTGCACGAGTCAAAAAGAAGGCTGTGAAAATATCTACAGACCCCTCACAGCCTGGAAATAAATTGTTTCAACTTCTACCCTCAAAACAACGTTATAGAGCATTGCACATCAGAACAACTAGACACAAGGACAGTTTTTTCCCACATGCTAAACTACTAATCCCCACAACACTGTCAAACTATTTACTAAAACTATATTACCATGTTTCCCCGAAAATAAGACAGGGTCTTATTTTCTTTTGCCCCACGAAATAGGGCCTTGGGCTTATTATAGAGGGAGGGCTTATGGTTTTGGAGTTGCCGGGCAGCTGCTCCTTTGCTCTTCTGAGCACAACTTCAAAGCTAAGTTGCATTTTGTTCACATTGTCTAGAAGTCAATCAAGTTAAACAAATTAACTGCAGGCAAACATTGATGCAAAACTGGAAAAAGAAACCTTGCAAATCACAGCAACTTGTATATCTGGGGATCAGCTGTCGTCCCTGCCATGTCCTCTTTCCAATGATGCTTCTAAATTTTGGTCAGATTTTGTCACTTGGTACTACAAAATTGCCAAGTGATACATCCTCCACCTGAAGCTTTCTTACATCAAGGCACTGGGCTGTCCCACCCAGAAAAACTAAAGGTAGCCCTTGAAGGACAATCACAATTGCGACCATAATTTCTGTTGCAAAACAAAATGGTTAAGTGAGTCGTGCCAATTTTATGATTTTTGGAGGGAGCAGTTGTTAAGCAAATAACTTCAGTTACACTTTTGATTGCTCAGAAGATGTTTGTGCAAAAGCATGGATACAGCTTATATTTTATGTAAGCAAAATTCAATCTGGCAGACTTTCTCAGCAAAAACATATGAGTAGTATGGTAGCAGAGAAGTCTGTCCTCTAGGTATTGCAGAATTTTAGCATTTTTTTTTTTCATAAATGCAGCTAGGACTGAATTCTATGTAAGTTTAGGATCTTTAGCCACTATTGTATAATTCGCAATACAATGGTTTATACAACCAGAATTTATTGATAAGAAATATTTTGATTCAATGTTTAAAGCTGTTTGAAGTAATCACATTATAGCAATAGGTGTTTAAATGCTGCAGTTGGAGGACTGAGCTGTAGCTAACTTCATCAGATGCAAAGAGTGGCTAACTGATGCAGAATTTATGTGCTTGGAATGTGGCAATGTGAGGAGGGGGGAAAGGGGAAAGGAAAGGGGAAAATTGGGGAATTAGCAAATGAGGGTTCCTTGGGAAATAGGTTAACAATCATAATGGTCAAAACCCCACTGTCTTTGAGATAGGTAGGTAGGTAGGTAAATACACACAACTGAATTCCAGGTAAGTTTAGGATCTGTAGCCTTTCCTGTATATTTCTTATTTTATACAGAATTTTTAAAAAATCACAAACAAGATATATAAAAAAAAAGAAAAATGTGTCTATGAAAAAATAAGATTAACCATAACAATATGACCTCCATAGTTGAATGCTGATACCTGAATCTCACATAAATCTAATAGGTTCACTCCCTTGCATTGTAGGTCTACAAATAGTTATACATTTTTCATCTATGCTTACTAAATTACTATTTTTACATTACATTCTCTTAACAAATATCTCATCCAAATCTATTGTCTGTCAATGTATTTAACCTAACACCTGTACTCTGAAAAAAAGAATCTGTTAATCCCCAAAAATATATTAAATTTCAAATCCCTCTCGGAACAGTCCATTATAATATTTAACTTGCAGAAACTCCACAAATGGTTTTCAATCTCTTATACTTAAACTTAACCAAACCATCATCCCTAATCATCACAGTTAATTTTTCCATCTTTGTCAAGTCCGTCAGTATCAAAATCCATTCTTCCACTATTGATATTCCTTTTTCTTTCCAATATTTAGCATACACCAACCTTGTAGTTATCATCACATAAAAAAATAAGGTTCCAAGTTGTTTTTCTGACAATTTATCCATAATACCAAGGAGGAAGGCTTCAGGCTTCATTAATATTTGCATTTTAAGTATTTTCTGCATAACCATCATTATACTTATCCAATATCATTTAACATGATACAAGACCATCACAGATGATAAAATTGTACATTTCATAATACAATTTCATTTATTTCATAATGCAATGGTTTAAAGACCAGAATATATTTATAAGAATTATTTTGAATAAAAGTTTAATTTTATTTATATACTGTATGAATAAAAATATAAACTGAATAATAAATTCCCAGAACAGAGATGAACATTTTTAATGTACTTGTTGCAAAATTCATATACAAGGATCAGAAGCTGAAGCTCAGAAACATCTGTGTTCTTGCACATCAGGGCTCTCTTTAAAATACACCATCTATTATGGGACATCCAGACATTGATAGCATATTTGTGACCAAGACCAGCACTAATATGATTAAAATTTCTGCCTTGCCATTAAATCATAATGCTTTTGGCTATATGAAAGATAATTATACTAAATGGAAGACTCCATACACAGTCACTCTATGAATGTGAATATATTCTTCAAGGATGAATCCTTAGCCAGCAACATGAATTGCCTACAAAAACATCACAATAATAAAATTTGTATTAAACAAAGTACATAATAGCAATAGGAGTTTATATACTACAGTAGGAGTACTGCTTTGAGATCTATCTTGCAATTTTCTGAAAGGCTCTAATGTTCTACTTTTGCTTTAGTCTTGACTTGAGTTCTGATGTCAAACCTATATCCATTCATTATTTTGTGTGAAGCGTTTGAAGCGTGTTCTGTTTATCTTACATGGAACCAAGATGAGCATTGCTGACGGATGATGGTGTGTATCATAACAGAAGATATGAAAAAACCTCTAACATTTTTGTAATACAGGTTTGTTGCCTTGCCTTGCTAGTATTGTTGGAGTGCCAGACTATTGATGACTTTGGTAGAACATGTGCAAACAATCAAGCAAGGGCAAATACACTCTTTTAGGGAGACCTAACAGATCAGCCTTCCAGCAAACACAAGAAAAGATCATTTGGACAAATCTGAAGGAAGGATCTACATTGCAAGATGGACTGCTCTGATTCCTAGATAAATCTCACTGGTTAGGGAGTTTAGCCTCTTGAATGCCTGTCTTGCAAGCTAGATGTCAGTAGATAATTGCCAAAAAGTTTAACAATTGTCCTACCAAATTATTATTTACTGCTTAAGGTTACAACCCATGTTATCTTAGCAGAGGTCATGGGATTTTGCTCTGAGGTCTTACAAATGTGCAAGTGTCTTACAGACAAATGACAAAATTGATATTTTATCTTACTTTAATATTTTAATTCTTAAAATTGTTTACCATCCTTACCTTATTTCCACTTAGTGTGGCTAAACAAAGATGGCAAAGAAATAAACAAAGCAGATAGCTTCCTCTATATGTTTCATTGGTTTAGTTTGGTAACAATCCTTATAAATGGCCTTAAACAGGTTGTCAAGAAGCAGTTGGAGGTATATGTTAGGTCTGGGCGGAGGGGAGGAAGGTATTAGAAGAGTGGCAAACTGGTTCCACTGACTCCTTAGCATCTTGGACGGAGGAAAGGGTAAAAACATGGATAGACTTGCAACTTTCTGTTCCTACTGTCTATCTCAATAAAGTAATCCTATGGAGTCAGCCCGGTTGGGCTTATTATCCAGGGAGGTCTTATTTTCAAGGAAACTCTCTCTCTCTCTCTCTCTCTCTCTCTGTGTGTGTGTGTGTGTGTTTTGTGTCACAACCCCTGGTATGCCCAAATATGGGAGGGAGCATACTGCTTCCTTTATCGGCTCATCCCAAGAGACCATCC